>NC_137677.1:62000388-62015388 GCF_963989245.1 Nansenia antarctica | reverse complement strand
GCCTGGCAGTTTCTGACGTAATTGTATTTCTTTGTACTTGTGTTTTAGTGATTTATGCAAATGCTTTTTTTTTTGTGCCATTGACTAGTTCTACCGTCGCACTCTGTAAGGTTTCTGTCTGTGGAGGTGGGTGACTCATTCGTATCAGCGGCCTCTCCAACACAAACATTTGTTAGTCAAAAGACTGCGCATCCTGCTGGCTCCCTGTCGTTGAGGAGCATTCGTTCTTCGCTCCCATGCACTCCCAATCTTATTCAGCTGCTAACCAGTGGTGTAGTCTAGTTTTTTCTAGTGGGTATACTGTGATTTTCCCCTCCCAGCCTCATATCGTTCATTTCGGAAACGCCATAAAAATAAATCTGCGCTCCCTGTCTAACTTATTATTATATCTAACATTACATGTTTTAAGGCTGATCTGTGCACGACAGTGCTGCATTTTGACATATTTCATGTCGCATTTCCCCCCCCGTTGATGGTATATGACGCTATAGTCAGTCCCAATGGTCCAAAATTAAAGTGCTTCGTGACACAGACGGGGTGAATTTTATGAATGAAAGTGTGAAAGTTCTGTCACAAAACGCCGTTACGTATCCTCACACATTTTTAAGTGGGTATATGGAAATCCTTGGCCTTTCCTAGTGGGTATATGGCGTAGTCCTGCGTATCACGTAGACTACACCACTGCTCCTGTGCGCTCCCATCTTATCCAGCTGCTAACCATACAAGAACTGAACAGATAGTGTTGACTGATAGACACTTTTTTCTTTTGTATTATTTTCCTTGAACGCCCCACCTGTACAAGAACACGATGTTCACGTTTCGTTGTCTTCTGAAAGAGAAACCGATTAAACACACAAACGCACTTCATAAATGGTTCTATCCTGTTACACGACCACTCATGATGACACATCGCTAATGCCTGGCTCCTGCATTAAAAGAAATGATGACGGCTACAGACAAGGATTTAGTTCTGCTGTTGGGGGAACGGCGTCTGCTTTTGATTAACCGCCGCGACATCTCTCCCCTGTTCATCTGGGTAATTTATTGACGCTGCTAAAACGGCTAAAAATACTCGTCTGGCTTTTTCTTTTTTCCTGGTCCTGTCCAAAAAAAAAACTTTGTTTTTGCAGCTGCCGCCTCCTTTGACAGATTTAATTTTTAGTTGCGACCCCCCCTTTCTTTTCTCTAGTTCTTCTCTATAGTGTAATAATATCAGTCAGTCCAGTAGAGACTAAGTAGGTCCACCGTGGTTTACCCCCCCGGGCATCTCAGGTGTCCTGACCCATAGTGAGCTCAGCACCTAGAAACCCATACCGCCTTAATGCCTAAAACTTCAGCCAGGAAACAGGAAACAGGAACAGGAACTCTCTGACACCCGCGTGCTGTTATCCTCCGTCATGTCATGTGGGCTGTGATTGGCTGTCCTCAGAACAGTGTCCTGATAGGATGGCAACAGCGAGACGACGTCAAAACAAACCGCCGTGGACGGAACTGTCCTCCGCTTCAAGATCAATCTGCAATAGAGACAGAGTGTCCATTATTAACGCACACACACACACACAGCCTTTTGACAGACACGCACACATGCGTACACACACACACGCATGTGCGGACGATTAGGATACCCAAACTGTTTTTTTAGTGGGACAGTTAGCGATGAACATCTATGAACATGGGATGACGATTTCCATTGACCGATCCATCAACGGTCTGCAGCGTCGCACGTCACACACAGCCTGGCCCGAAAGTACCGTTAGCTTAACTAGTAGTTCCTAGTCAGGAAGGGTAGCTAAAACGGCCCGGCTCGGCCCGGCTCGGGTTGGCAGTGGAGACAGGAAAACAAACCGGGCTCACGCGGCCCGGCTTGGTACGGCACGGTAGTCCCATTAGGACACTCTGTGAGTTGGAGAGTGCAGGTGTGCTGGGTTAGCAGGTGTGTTAGGTTAGCAAGTGTGCTGGGTTAGCGTGGACACAGACATCGCCTGGCGTTCCCTCGCCATGGTCAGGACACTCTTCCTGCAACATTCACAAGCGTAGGATGAAATATTTATCCCGAACACTCCTTCTCCTTCCTATGAGGCAAAAGCTCTTGCCTGCATGTTCTAAGGGTACTTCTTTTTACCCTTGATAGAGATGGTGTGTGTGTGTGTGTGTGCCTGTGTGTGTGTGTGTGTGTGTGTTTGTGTGTTTGTGTGTGTGTGTGTGTGTGTGTGTTTGTGTGTGTGTGTGTGTGTGTTTGTGTGTGTGTGTGCGTGTGTGTGTGTGTGTGTTTGTGTGTGCCTGTGTGTGTGTGTGTGTGTGTTTGTGTGTCCGGCTCGTGTCTGACATGTGTCGCTGTGTGTGGCTGACTTAGTCTGACTGACTATCTGTGTGTGTGTGTGTGTGTGTGTGTGTGTGTGTGTGTGTGTGCATGCATGCGTGTGCTTATGTGTGTGTGTGGTGTGTCTTTGCAAAGCAGGGGTCATTGAAGGGCACCGTCACAATGGGAGAAGGTGAAAAGGTCAAAGGCCACCTCCGTTACAAAGCTGGACGTTCGTTCGTTCGTTTCAATGAGTTGCACTCTGCTGCAGCTCTCTGCTCAGCGGCTCCCCGACTTCCGTTTAGCCTGACAGACTAATTGGCTCCGCGGTGCTGCTTCATCTATAAAGGAGGAGGAGGACAAAACAAAAAAAAAAGCATTGCAAATGAATGCTGATGACCTCATGTGATGGAGCTGTACCGTTAAGCTTATTAGAGCTGCTGCTAGCTTCGGCTCTCCCCATGCGTCTGTGCTACTGGCTTCCTGTCTGCTCAGATGAGATTCACGGGGGGAGACTTCTGGCTGCTCGTGACAAGTAACTGACAGATGAAACCGTACTGCGCCGGCTGTTTGATTCGGTTGAACTCGGGTCATTAGCCGGTGACTGTAGTTGGTTCTGAGAGGAGCCGGTGGTATTGCTGAGATCGGAGCTTAGCTATGGTGTGTGTGTGTGTGTGTGTGTGTGTGTGTGTGTGTGTACACAGGCCTGTGTATGTGGCATTGTACATGAGTGGGTGCGCGTGCATTTGTGCCCTGTGTGTGCCTTTGTAAGTGCCATGTGCACACACACGTGTGTGTATGTGTGTGTGTGTGTGTGTGTGTATGTGTGTGTGTGTGTGTGTGTGTGTGTATGTGTGTGTGTGTGTGTGTGTGTGTTTGTGCATTATGAATATGTTTTCCGCGGGCCCTGCCTTGCAGCCTTATGACAGATGTGTGTTAGAGGGTCATCGCTGGGTCAGTGTTCAGTGGGGATGCCTCTCTCTCTCTCCTGGGGGGGATTAGCATCTCCCAGTGTAAAACACACCATGTTCTCCCTGTAAGAACAGCCCCCTGTCAACCCCGCTGCCTCCCCCGCTCACCTACTGTAGCACCGGCCTGGAGTACACACTAGTGATGGGAGAGGGAGAGAGAGGGGGGGAGGGAGAGAGAGAGGGGGGGGAGAGAGAGAGAGAGAGAGGGGGGGGAGGGAGAGGGGGGGGGAGAGAGAGGGGGGAGGGAGAGAGAGAGAGAGAGAGGGAGAGGGAGAGAGGGGGGGGAGAGAGAGAGGGGAAGGGAGAGAGAGGGGGGGGGAGGGAGAGAGAGAGAGGGGGAGGGAGAGGGAGGGGGGGGGGAGAGAGAGAGGGGGAGGGAGAGAGAGAAGGGGAGGGAGAGAGAGGGGGAGGGAGGGAGAGAGAGAGAGGGGGGGGGAGAGAGAGAGGGGAGGGAGAGAGAGGGGGGGGCCTGTCCACAGAGAGAGAGAGCTGCTCCACAGATATCATCACACAAAAAGGAGAATACAAATATAAATATAACAATTGGGTTCTTCTAATTCTGTGAGGAACTCCACACAGCTGATTTAGATAAATTGTATTTAAAAAGTATTTTGTTTTATTTTGTATTCTACAAACTACTTTTCTTGGCTTAATTGGTCCATTTGGCTAATTCCCAACACTCTTCCCTCCCTTCCCCGTACATCATACCTGAACCCACAAAGCATTTCTCTTTTTCGATGATGTGCCTGGTGCCAAAACAAGTAAATTATTGGTGTGTATGTATATGTGTGTGTAAAGGTCTCTAGGCACAGAGGAACGGTTGTATAAACACGTATTTTATTTACTGCGACAGACAAACCGCCACCGGCGTGCTGGAGAGAGAGAGACTTTCATAATTATAATACTGGTAGTGTCCGCTAGAACTCCGTAGTCTCTCTCTCTTCTCTCTCTCTCTCTCTCTCTCTCTCTCTCTCTCTCTCCATCTTTCTCTCTCTCTCTCTCTCTCTCTCTCTCACACACACACACACACAGGTTAAATAGACCAGTAGGATAGCCTGTCCGTAATCAGCTCGTCATCCTCCTCCACCGACAGTCTGGCTCCCTCTGCAGGCCAGAACACGCCATGCTCGCCACAGTGTGTATGTGTGTATGTGTGTATATGTGTATGTGTGTATGTGTGTATATGTGTGTATGTGTGTATGTGTGTATGTGTGTATGTGTGTGTATGTGCTCCGTGAGGACTGGTTGGGTGCCCTGATGTGTGTCGTGTCTGAGTAAAAAAAAAATGGTCTCCCTTGTAAATGGGGCGCCGTGGTTTGACGTTCGGCCGCAGTGGAGGGTGGTGGATGGGAAAAGTGGAGGGAAAAAAGAAAATGAAAAAATGGGGGAGGGCAGGTTCATGGTAATGGAGGGAATGGAATTCGGAATGGTATCAAACACTTCGTGAGCTTAGAATGATAAGGTTCTATCTCCGTTTAGGGTAGTTCAGAGATATTGAGCGTCAAAGTTTTTACATTCTATTATGTTTTGTGAGATGGAACCTTTGTATTTTATTAATTACTAACTAAAAAATGTCAACATTTTAAAAATAACACCACACAGGCATTAATAAACACCTAATCGATCAGATTATGTAAAAAACTAAATTTTGACAAAAAAGATTAGAACCTTATAATTCTAACGTCACGTCCTGGTAATTGGTGTGTCGGTGGTGGGTGTGTTCATGGTGTGGGTGTGTCCACTGCAGGTGAATGGGTGGCTAATTATCACCTGTGCCAATATAGTATTGTCAAGCTTGTGTTTGCCAGAGAGAAAGGGTCAGGGTGCCTTTACTTCTGTTGACCGCTTTGTTTTGATATCCAATGTGTAATGCCATCTGCACCAGTAGCATGTTTATCTAAGGGGGTGTTCTCACTAGAACATTTGCTTCACTTGAAACAGAGTTTAGGATAAAGTTCGCTTTGCTCTGCGTCGTTTGGAGCTGTGAGAACGCGCATTCGAAGTAACTCCCGGAGCAAATACCCGTCGGATGCTCCGCTTGAAAAGGGTGGTTTCGCTTCGGTTAGAAACGACGCATCCATCACTTTGTTTCGCTTCGCTTTTGGTGAGAACGCTGCTCCTAAGGCAGTCCATAGGAAAACAATAGCGCACGCGTGTTGATCTGGATAAGAGCAGAACGGGCAATTTTCAATTTTTCTGACCAATCAACTACCACGTCTGTTGCTTCGATTGCGTATGTTACTTCGTTTACATGAAGGGGTGTAAGAATGCAAATCAGAGAAATAATTTATGCAACAATGTTGCGAACTCATCCACTTGCTCCGGGTTTCGATTCGGACTTTCATGTGAGAACACGACCTTATAATAAAACACCCTAATTGGTATCATGGTCTCCTGCATCTTCTTGGATTATAAGCGCGTCGGACAGATTCACAAACTGCACAAACCCTTGCGGCTACATGTGTTTGTTTAATGGTCGCATCACACACGTGACGTTTACTCTAGTCACAGGCTCCACTGGGCCTTTCCCACGTGTCAATGCTGTTTTCGGTTTCATGGCAAAGCCGCATTGATGATGATGACGTGATCTGTATCATGGAAATGGAAAAAGCATTCTCTCCTTTTACTCCTTCTTCTTCTTCCTCCTCCTCCTCAGATTCCACAAAGAAGCTGAAAGACGTGCTGGAGGAGTTTCACGGGGAAGGCGTCCTCTCCAAGTACAACCCTGAACAGGTACGTCACCCCCTTCTCTCCCCATCACCTTCCCTCCCTCCCTCCCTCACCCCCTCTCCCTCCCTCCCCTGCATCACACACAGTGAGCTCATCAGATTAAAGGGCTTCGTTAAGCTCCGGATCCCCCCCCCCCCCCCCGCGCGCCCCTCCCCAGTCGCTGATCCATCTCTGAAACACTGAGTCATCTCCTCCGTTTAGGAGTCGACGGTGGCCACGCCCCTCACCCCCCCCGTGTCTGCGCCCTTTTTTTATCCCCGATGATGACAACGCAGCGCATTGTGTCACGTTGCTATGGCGACGAAGACAGGTGGCGCTGACATTTTATGCTCTTGTCTGAAAAGTCGCCTCCTCCACCACCCTCTCCCACCCCTCCACCACCCTCCACCACCCTCTCCCACCCCTCCACCACCCTCTCCCACCCTCCACCACCTCCTCCCTCCATCACCACCTCCTCCCTCCCTCACCACCTCCTCCCTCCCTCACCACCTCCTCCCACCCTCCCTCCCTCCTACCCTCACCATCTCCTCCCTCCCACCGTCACCCCCTCCGTCCCTCCCTCCCTCCCTGTCCCCATCAGGGACACCCTCATAGTAGTTGGTGCCACTGGGCCTGGATGGAGTCAGCAGCTCCATCGTTCAGACTTCACCTGGGCTGTGATCAGAGTCCAGCCGGCGCCGGCCCGGCCCGGTGTGTCATAGCGTCCGCTAACGTGTCAACCCCAGGTGCTGTCAACCCGTCCTCCCTGTCCGCCGTTAGTCTGCTCCCGGTGACTCATCAATCATGGCCATGGGCTGGGACCAGGTCCAAAAAGGGCCCGGTGAGACATCATCAGAGCCGACGCCTTTCCCCCCCCCCCCCCGCCTCGTGACGCCGGGGACTGTATTTCTCTGTGACTGATGAGCAATAATGCAGACAGGGGTCATAAATCCAATCTACCATCGGGGGGGGGTTTCTCACGTCAGCTACTGATGCAGTCGGGGGGAGGGAACGTTGATCAGGGATGGCTAATTTACGACCGAGTCGTTCAGTTCAGAGCTCATTTGATGGCGAAATTGTCGCAAGGAGGCGGAGGCGTACGTCATTTCAGCAGCTTGGGAGTGACAGGTTATAGTGTCGCCTCCCTAAGTCTTTGAGCCGGCGTAGACACAGGCGCTTGAGCGGTTCTGTTTGAGTGGTTTAGGTCTCTTAGGTGGAAGTTGTGCTCGATGAGATCATACACGTACAGTGTTCGTAGAATTCTGTGGGGGTGTTCTACGGTACTCTGGAATCTTCCGGCGGCGTTCTCCTGGTTTCATTCACTGAGACAGGAAGATCCTGTGACCCTTCAGGGCTCGACATTAACGCCGTTTTACTTGTCCGGAACAAGTAAAACTTTCGCCGGGTTTGTTTGTGCGAGCACGACGACGCTGCTGGATCCTGGATATGTTTACCTGTGTGCAGGAAGAACAACAGACGGCGCAGGCGTGAGACTAGACTAGATGATCTAGTTATGAAGATATTATCAAAGCGTACGGGTGACCGACAGGCGCGTACGCTTTGATAATATCTTCACTCACGATCATCTAGTCTGGTCTGCTTGCACAAACAAACCCCGCGAAAGTTTTACTTGCTCCGGACAAGTAAAAACGGCGTTAATGTCGAGCCCTGCTGTGACCCTTTCCACCTCTAGTCCTTTGTCTTGTCTTGTAGAATTTCGCCATTTAGCAGACTCTTTTAATCCAAAGCGATTTACAATTACGAATTACAGGGACGTTCCCCCCGGAGTAACGGAGGGCTAAGTGCCTTACTCAAGGGCACACTAGTAGTGGTGTGGTTTCAGGCGGGATTTGAACTCACAACCTTCCGATCACAAGTCCAACTCACTATCCACTAGACCACCACTAGACCATTAGCACACACTAACCCCCAAACAAAGCTTTCGCCACGAGGACCGCAAATGACGTGCTTTCAAAGCCTTCCGGTTTTACCCATAAACATCTCCTTAGGGTAAATACAGAAAAACACACTTAGCGTGTGCTAATTCCCATTACTCCCTTGTGTTTGGCACGGAGGCCTCAATGATTGGGTGATTTGTTGCGGCCCTCGTGCTGACAGCGAGATGGAGAAGGTCCAGCCACGCCCATCAACATCCCTCTGGCTGCTCTTACTGCAGACATGTGTCTCACCATGATGAACTCCTCATGGCTTCATCTTGTTTTTGTTATGTTCTCGAATGAGTGTGTGTGTGTGTGTGCGAGGGCCGGGGGGGGGGGGGGGGGTGGTTAGGGCACATGGGTGTGTGTGTGTGTGTGTGTGTGTGTGTGTGTGTGTGTGTGTGTGTGTGCATGAGCATTTTGAGCTCTAAATCTGCATCAGTTCCATGATGCAAAGCACATTAAGTCTTGGGGGTTTGTTGTTAGTTTGGCCAAATAAGGAGAGGAGAGACCCAGGATGACTGATATGAGAAATGCTTGGCAGGGCTCGGCCAGGGCCCGGGGCTCCGTCTGTCAGGGTTACACCAACAGAACAGCTCCAGAACGGGACCATGCTCCTGACAGAACGAACACACACTTGTGACGTTAGAATTATAAGGTTCTATCTTAATTCTTTTTCAAAATTGCGTTTTTTACATAATCTGATCCATTAGGTGTTTATTAATGCCTATGTGGTGGTATTTTTTTTTAAATGTTGACATTTTTGAGTTAGTTAATTCATAAAATACAAAGGTTCCATCTCAAAAAAACATAATGGAATGTAAAAACGTTGATGCTCAATATCTCTGAACTGCCCTAAACGGAGATAGAAACGTATCATTCTAAGCTCACGCGCTGCCGTGAAGGCCGTCCATCACGCCCATTAGAACGGCTGTAAACATTGTGGCTCTGATATAAAAGGGGCAGATGATGTAACCTGTACATGAACAGCTTCCGAACGAGCTTCAGCGAAACGAGGCATGAGCGAGAAGTGTGTTCGTTGATATCTTCTTTCGTCGGACACACGAGTGCACCGAGTGCAGGTTGTTTGAACATCTGTTTCCTGGTAGATTAATGAGAATAGCTTCTTCCACCAAATAATTTAATTATGATATGAACTGCACCGGGATATTCGTGGATAATATTTGGATAAGTAAGTGTGTGTGTGTGTGTGTGTGTGTGTGTGTGTGTGTGTGTTTGAGAGTGTGTGTGTGTGTGTGTGTGTGTGTGTGCACGTGTGTGTGCGCGTGTGTGCATGCCTGTGATTGTGTGTGTGTGTGTGTGTGTGTGTGCGTGCCAGTAAGCGATAGAGAGCGTGCCTGCGTGCTTGAGGGAAGGAAGATGAACTTTTAAAGAAGCACACGTAAATGACAGTGGGCAGCAGCAGACCTCGCTACTCCTAACCACTGCTCCACCACCCTGTGTAACCCCTTGTCTCCTCCCTCCCTCCCTCCCTCCCACCCACCCCTCCCTCCCTTCCAACTGTCAAACAGAAGCAAGACGTTCTCAACCAAGTAAGCCACGGGCCCCCGCGGGGGTTTGCATGCTCTGTGGTTTCTGTGTCTACAGGCTGCATGCACATGCATAACCCTGTCCCATGAGACGTGCCTCTCTCTCTCTCTCTCTCTCTCTCTCTCTCTCTCTCTCTCTCTCTCTCTCTCTCTCTCTCTCTCTCTCTCTCTCTCTCTCTCTGCCAGAGGGACAGGGAGTCACAGGGTCAAGGGTCACATCCAGTGCTTCTGTGTTGCCAGCCATGTGTCTTTGTGAAAGGTCGGGGGGTGGGGAGGGAGGGGCTCCCTCGACCCACTGACAACATGTAACAATTGTGTATTCATACCTGGGAATGTCGGTGTGTCAGCCATGTCAGCTGTTTCTGTTTTTTTCTTTTCTTTTCTAATACCATTTTTGTTTATGCCTTTGGGCCTCATGGCAGCGTCAACCCACTTTGTCCATACCAGTTCAGACAACTTCATGCTGCTGTCTCTGTGAAAGTATTATGCCGCCTAAGAAATGTTCCTAATGACTTCATCTGCCGACAGGTCGATTGTTGTGTGTTACTGTGTTACTGCCTTGTACTTTTCAATGACATACAATATTTGGAAATCAGAAGAGCCACAGAGGACCTGCATACTGTCCGTTTGAAATCCTATGAAATCAATCGATTTAAATGTCTCCTTAGATTAGGTCATTTCCAGACTATTATGGTTTTGTTCCGACGCCCCTTCGAAGCGATAAATGTTACCATTATGTTCTCTGCTGTGGAGAGTGGAGACATATTATAATAGGAGATATCACCATAAACATCGTTGTGCAGACTATCGATTATAGATTTGGTTTTAAACACTACATTGTATTTCACGGAGCTAAACTGCCCCTGAAACACCACCAGTCGTCTCTCCGCTCCGCTCACACTGAAGCCGAGAGTCCCTCTCCTCCTTCCCTCCTCATCCTCTCTACCCCCAGTTACTTGACACTAGTCTCTCTCTCTCTCTCTCTCTGTCCTCTCCCCCTCCCTCCCTCCCTCCCTCCTTCCCCCCCCCACTCCCTCCCTCCGTCCGACCCTCTGCAGCCCATCGACTACGACGGCTTCCAGCTCTTTATGGCCACCTACCTGGAGAACGACATCCCGCAGGAGCTGTGCGAGCACCTCTTCACCTCCTTCAAGAGCAAGACGGCAGGGGGCGGCGGCGGCAGCTCTCCCGAGGCGCCCCCCCGCTCCGGGGCTGGCATGCTGGGTGAGTCACCTCCCCCGACCTCCCTCGTTCCCACCTGGAACAGCCAGTGGAAAAAAACCTTCCTGCTTCCGTCAGTTATCCACACAAGGGTCTCTCTCTGCTGTCTCTCCTCTCTCCTCGGCCTTCAGAAATAACTCCAATAGAACCACCGCCGGGGCCTTGACTAGTGACTAGTGTTCTGGGTTCCTGTGTATGGATGGATGCCTGCTGTTTGCATTACAATTGGAGTTGGATTTGTAGAGCTTGTTGTGTACTTGTGTAAATGTGGATCCCAGGTCAGGTGTTTGTTGCCTCGGGTCTCTCTGGTTTACCGTCTGTTGTGTGTTTGAGAGGAGAGACTTTGTGCAGCTGCTGGGTGCACTCAGAGCCCCCCGCTCCCAACACGCACACAATGCAAACAACCTCCATCTGCTGTACTTGCCATGGCAATAACCCTAAGGAATTCTATCACATGCACCACGCATGGGCACAAGCACACACACACACACACACGCACACACACACACACACACACACGCACACACACACGCACCTCCCAGTGCCTTTGACACCAACCAGTCTGTCAGGGGGCTTAAGACACACACACACACACATGACACACACACACACACACACACACCTCCCCCTGACACCAACCCGTCTGTCAAGGGGCTAAAGACACACACACACACGACACACGACACACGACACACCAAAGCTCATGTCCCCCGTTTGATTCAATTGATTAGGAAGTTGGTCTGGCCTCAGTGGTCTGGCCTGCATCTCTGGGGTGTTTCTGGTTCATCCCATCCACTGTGACTGCACAGCCTGTACCCTGTATGTCCTCCCCAGCTCTATGGATGTGTACACAGAGCCCTGTGTGGTTCTCTGGCACCACACTGTCTCCCCCTCCCTCCAGCAGCCTGCCTGCCCCCCAGCCCAGGGAAGGGTACCAACAGACGGGGACAGATGGGAGGGTTCTGCCCCCCTCTCTCTCTCTCTGAACTCTGAGATGTAGGGACAGGGATTGGAGTCCATCTGAGGCCCACCCGACCATCTGAGGGAGCAGAGCTGTGAGGGGTGGCGGATTGGTGTGTGTGTGTGTGTGTGTGTGTGTGTGTGTGTGTGTGTGTGTGTGTGTGTGTGTGCCTCCCCTGGTACTGTACTGATCCTGTGACTCCTGGGATCCAATGATGAGGAAAAATCTGACGCAGCCTACAGCGCCCTCTGGTGTCGAGCACGGCCACTGCACCTCTGTGTGTACCTGACAGCAGCACACTGTATCGTGACGTTAGAATTATAAGGTTCTATCTCCATTTTTGTCAAAATTTAGTTTTTTTACATAATCTGATCCATTAGGTGTTTATTAATGCCTGTGTGGTGTTATTTTTTAAAATGTTGACATTTTTTGAGTTAGTAATTAATAGATACAAAGGTTCCATCTCACAAAACATAATGGAATGTAAAAACTTTGACGCTCAATATCTCTGAACTGCCCTAAACGGAGATTCTAGAACCGTATCATTCTAAGCTCACTGTATGTGATCCTCTGAAGATGAAGTTTCTCTCTATGATGACTCTCTCAGACTCACATCACATCACATCACAGGTTTATCATTCAGGACCCGAGGCAGTGTCAACCTTGTAACAAACGGACAAGGGGAGGGAAAGGAGGATCGTTGTTGACACTCGGTCATCGTAGAGACCGGGGATATTTTGGGTGTGTTGGATAGCCGGAGGGAGGGCTATAGTCCTCTCAGATTGATCCTGTTTTTCCTCCTTGGAGCCAAACATGGCTATCTGTCTCTCTTTCATGTCTCCTCCGTCCTACGGAGGAGGAAGGGGATCACTCTGTGTACTGCCAATAGGAAACTGCTGCTTTGGCTGGTCCTGGTTGGCTGGTCCTGGTTGGCTGGTCCTGGTTGGCTAGCTAGCCATCCATAAGCAATCGTGAGCTTAGAGTGATAAGGTTCTATCTCCGTTTAGGGTAGTTCAGAGATATTGAGCGTCAAAGTTTTTACATTCCATTATGTTTTGTGAGATGGAACCTTTGTATTTGATGAATTACTAACTAAAAAAATGTCAACATTTAAAAAAATGACACCACACAGGCATTAATAAACACCTAATCATTAGGTCCTAATGGATCAGATTATGTAAAAAAAAAACTCAATTTTGACAAAAATGGAGATAGAACCTTATAATTCTAACGTCACGATTTTGTTTGTCACTCAAGTTTGTTTAAAGGGTTAGTTCACTCGAAAATCAAATTTTCGGGGATTAACCCCAAACCAAACAGCCCTTAATTCCAGTCAATTTACCCACTTAAATCCTTAACCCCATCCCTGCTGGGTTGATTTAGCATCTTGCAGCAGACTCAAGCTCTTTCTACAGTTTTCTAAGTTTCTAGTCAAATTCTCACACTTTCTTTTCCTGACTTTCACACACTTTCCCTTTCCCTCTCCCTCTCTCTTGTCTTGTCTTGGCTTTCCTCAACCTTCCCGTGGTCTGCAGAACCCCGTTCCATTGACGCGGGCATCTCTATACAGACCGAGGTGGCCTGTGCCCCTATAACAGGTACCACGGCGCAGTGACGTCATCAGGGCATGACATCATCGTCCGGGTGACATCATCTCTATGGGACGATGTTTTACCTCAGCTCTCTCTGACATGTGTCCCCTAGAGACCCGTCCCAGTCTCCCTCCTGGCTGTTGTGGCTGTTGTGTTGAAGTGTCTCCCCCCGTCCTGCATTATCTGTTTTAGGATCAGATGAGCTGTGTTACCGTGGTGATGTGGCTCTGTGGCTCTGTTGGACCAGGGGAGGCTGGCGGAGGTAGAAATGGGAGGAAAGGTCTCACTGTAACGTATGGGATGAGGAACGGTATCAAACACGTGTTTCATACCGTTCTTAATTCCGTCGCCTGCGTTTACAATGAGCCTGTCCTTCCTCCTCCACCACCCTCCGCTGAAGTGAACCTACAGTGTGTCTGAGGATTAGATTGGGGCTGTGATACTGTAGTGTGTGGCTCTGTGGGCTTATGCTTCTGTGTAAACGTTCGGGTCGTACGTTATTTTTAATTTCTCTCCTTTCTGACCTTTACAGTTTTATTGGTGTGTGTGCGCCAGGGTTTCCGTTAACCGGTAATTACCGGTCTTTGTCCGGTAAAATTAGTTTAAGTCCGACAAATTGAAAACTCGTCGGACATAAATGTCCGGTGAAAATAATTCCCTCTAACCATTTTCAGCTGAGCACCAAACACACACACACAACACTGCCCGAGAGAGAAGGACCCGCCCCCTTTAGTTAGCCTATAGGCTATAGGCTAACTAAAGGGGGCGGGTCCTTCTCTCTCGGGCAGTGTTGTGTGTGTGTTTGGTGCTCAGCTGAAAATGGTGTCCCGAAGCGGAGCGCTTTAACTTTATCGCACAATAACAAGGATAACAAACGAAACGAACAACATTTACACTAAGATGGAGACAAACTTCAGCGATATGATCTAACAGCCGGTCTTCAGGACGACATACAGACCCGTATGAGCTTACAGGGCTATCCCCTATCTATCTGAGAAAAGGCATAGCCTAGGCTGTAACATCGAACGGAAATTAGCCTATACGCATTGCAAGTTAATTTAAAGCCTATTTATTTTCAAAGAGTTTTATTCTATTTTATTTTATCTGATAAAAGGCATATGAACGGAAATTAGGCTAGCCGTGTCACGCCAGAAGCCTACATGCTTGCACTGTTACTGTTCAATAAAATGTTATACATCTAGACATTGTGGTATTTCTTTATATACGTATCCCAGACTGCCTATCAATTGTTTCTCAATAAACAGTTATGTTCTCCCCATTGTCATACTCCCGAGCTAAACGAAATGCCTTCCCAACCAGCGAGACCTGGTTATAGAAATGACGTTGTTTTATTGATTTTTAAAAAAGGGTAAAACTGGAAAGAGAAAATAGAAAACTCACATTAATCCCAAACAATTTAACAAACTTCAGTTAACGTAATGTGGAGTCCGTTCATTGATCGATGCTGTCTGTTCAGTTCCCAGTGAGGCGCCCGTTCAGCGCTGGACCCGTTCAGCGCTGGATTTGACGCATGGCATAGCGCGCATGCGTCAAATCATGTTATATAATTATATATTATATAGCTCGCATCTAATCGTATCGGATGAGAAATAGACATTAAATGGCATATATAGGCCGCTACACAACAGTAATCACCGCGACAAACAGCTATATTAGATTTGAAAAAAATATATATGATTTTGAAATTTTTTTTTTTTATTATATTTTAATATGATGACCGGAATATATCACGTTTGTCC
>NC_137677.1:61975388-61990388 GCF_963989245.1 Nansenia antarctica | reverse complement strand
ATCGTTTAAAACTGTAAAAGCAGAGAACAAGTGACGACTGTAGAGACTAACGCTAAAAAAAGTACAAAGAAAAAGTAAAAAATATTTTTTTAAAAGGTCTTGAATAGTCCTGTATCTCAAGATATACTTCTGCTATAATGAATTCATGTTATCCATGCTGTTAGGTCTGAATAGGCATTCCTGGCCAGATTTTGGTTGGTAGTGGTGGTCTAGTGGATAGTGAGTTGGACTTGTGATCGGAAGGTTGTGAGTTCAAATCCCGCCTGAAGCCACACCACTACTAGTGTGCCCTTGGGTAAGGCACTTAGCCCTCAGTTACTCCAGGGGGAATGTCCCTGTAATTCGTAATTGTAAGTCGCTTTGGATAAAAGCGTCTGCTAAATGGCAAAATTAACTAATTCACCTCAATGAAGACATTTGCTCTCATTCACTGACCTTTTTTTCTACTGTTACTCTGTTACGACCCCATATAAGGTCTAGGGATATGGGGGTAACAATTTGATAAAACCAGGGGGACAAGAACCAGAGGAGATGGGAGAATATAAATAAAACAAAAATATTTATTGTATAAGGATAACAAAAACAGGTTTCCGTGAAACTCTTAACTGAAAACTACTCAAAGAGCGAATGGATTATATTATATTATATTATTACTATATTATAATGGATATAATATAGTAATAAAGGATAAGGTAAATTAGAAAGATAGCCCAGTAACAAACAGTTAACAATTAAACAAGAGTGAAAATATTAACTTAAAATGACTCAATCACACACACACTACAAGTAATAGCAACCCACCGTAGCACTCTATGGAGGTAGCTTGTGCTAACTAGAAACAAACACACGGAACTATACTATAGAAGAACACACAGTAGCAGACGATAGTAACAGACTTACTAAAGTTTTAATCGCGCGCACACACACACACAACTCTCAAGTTGTGGAATGGCCCACTGACACCAACTGAGTGTCTCTCCCAGGCTTTTATCTTCCACCTCCACCTTTGATTGAGGATTGAGCACAGGTGTGCCCAATCAGGCCGTCACCATGGCAATAAGCAGGGGGGAAGGACAATCACCTGGGAGAAACACAGGAAATAAAACAGAACACACACACAACAAACACACTACGGACGTAACATACTCTCTCTTATTTCTCTCCCCTCTCTCTCTCTCTCTCTCTCTATCTCTCTCATTTCTCTCTCCTCCTCTCTCCTACTACTTCCTCCCGGCAGGTTATGCAGCACGTGTGGATGGAAGGGAACTCTCCCACCAAGTGTGATCGCTGTCACAGAAGTATCAAGTGTTACCAGGGCCTAACAGGCCTGCACTGTGTGTGGTGTCAGATCACTGTGAGTACACACTTTAACCTCCTGACTCCCTTGTGGTGTTGTTGCCATGTGGTTGTGGTTGTGGTTGTGGTTGTTGTTATTGTTGTTGGTGGTGTTGTTGTGGTTGAGGTTGTTGTTGTTGTTGTTGTGGTTGAGGTTGTTGTTGTTGTTGGTGGTGTTGTTGTTGTTGTTGGTATTGTTGTTGTGGTTGAGGTTGTTGTTGTTGTGGTTGAGGTTGTTGTTGTTGTGGTGGTTGTTATTGTTGTTATTGTTGTTGGTGTTGTTATTGTTATTGTTGTTGTGGTGGTGGTTGTTGGTGTTGTTATTGTTGTTGGTGTGGTTGTTGTTGGTATTGTTATTGTTGTTGGTGTTGGTGTTGTTATTGTTGTTGGTGTTGGTGTTGTTGTTGGTGGTGTTGTTATTGTTGTTGTTGGTGTTGTTATTGTTGTTGTTGTTGTTGGTGTTGTTGTTGTTGTTGGTGGTGTTGTTGTTGTTGGTGTTGTCGAGGCTGGTGGAGGTAAAAGGATGGGGTCATTGTAATGCATGGAACGGAATGAGGAATGGTGTCATGTTTGATACCATTCCTCATTCCCTTCCATGCGTTACAATAAGCCCGTCCTCTGATTTCTACCTCCACCGGCCTCGACTGTTCTCCCATGCCTCTGAGGGCTAGTGATAATACTAAAAGATCAAGAAGGAGTTCACATCAACAGACATGTAAAATCCCCATGATTGTAAATCCACCTCTTTTCTAGTTTTCACTTTACCCATCTGTGCTGTTGCATCCGTTTCACCACTAGATGCTACCCTCTGCATACGCTTTGTACTGCTACCGTTGAACTATCGAGTTGTGGTGGATTCACAACAGTGAGGAGTTCACACAGCTTGCTTTAGTCTATTTTTGCTTAGTACATTGTCATTTACTGTAATCCTACCACCAGCTTTCATCTGCAGTCTTGTAAGCAGAAGCTTGGCTCATTGAGCCGACTTTATTGTCAGACCTCAACGAGACGAGAGAGAATTTCCAATATCAATTTCCATTTGTTCATTAGCCTCAAGCTTTTATGGGGCTTTTGATTGAAGCATTGCGCACACAACTCTCTCTCTCTCTCTCTCTCTCTCTCTCTCTCTCTCTCTCTCTCTCTCTCTCTCAGTATTGCCCAGTTGAACAGAAAGTTTGTTTTCTTCTTTCCTTCTCTCTTCTCTCCCTCTCCTCCCCCTCCTCACATTCTTATTTTCCACTCTCACCCTTATTTTTCCACTCACCCTAACCCCTCTACTCCTCAGCTTCACAATAAGTGTGCGTCCAACGTGAAGCCCGAGTGTGATGGCGGAGCTCTGAGGGACCACACCCTCCTCCCCTCCTACATCTGCCCTGCTGTCCTGGTGAGAGAGCGCGCTGCCGGAGGCATAGAAGTAGAACAACTAGACCATGGCCATTTTGGCTAGTACACCGAAAGATGGCCGACACAGAATTGTGTAAATGCATAATTGCCTTGGTCATCATTGCGGCTGCGGCTATGGCTCAGCAGGTAGAGCCGCCGTCTAATGATCGCAAGGTCGGCATCTCGATCCCCGGCTGGCCACATTGTCAAGGTGTCCTTGGGCAAGACACTGAACCCTAAATTGCTCCAAATGAGCGGGCCGGCGCCTTGCATAGTAGCTTTCAGCCACGGTGTGTGAATGTGTGTGTGTGAATGGGTGAATGAGAGGCCATTGTATAGCGCTTTGGAATAAGGCGCTATATGAGTGCAGTCCATTTACTATTTGACCATTGCTATTAGGGGTGGGCATCGACGATCGATAATTGATCGATAAGGATCTTGGTCGATCACAAAATAAAACATTTGGTCGATCACAAAAAAAAAAAATTTTTTTTTTTTTTTTTGTGATCGACCAAATGTTTTATTTTGTGATCGACCAAGATCCTTATCGATCAATTATCGATCAATTATCGATCGTCGATGCCCACCCCTAATTGCTATTGCATGTGTAGAACACAGAGGGAAGCTGCAAATTCTGTGATGGCGCCAAGGGGGTATTCCAACGGCACTAAAGGAAAATCCAGGCTTATTTTGAAGTCTTTTGATAAGTCTCGTGAGATCAAAATATGCCTGGATTGTCCTTTAGCAACGTTGATGGAATACCCCCCAGGAGGGTGGGCTCATTATAAATCGATACTATACCTCATTATAACACATGGAATAGATACTATTCCTCATTATAACACATGGAATAGATACTATTCCTCATTATAACACATGGAATAGATACTATTCCTCATTATAACACATGGAATAGATACTATTCCTCATTCCATTCTAATTTCTACCTCCACCAGCATCCCCTGACATTTACATATACACCGCTTGAGTGTATATAAAAGTAGCAACTAGATAGATAGATAGATAGATAGGTACTTTATTGATCCCCGAGGGGGAAAGTACGGTGTTACAGCAGCTGACATCACAAACTACAACGACAATTAAAGTTAATAAGTTTGTATATCTGTCTGTCTGTCTGTCTGTCTGTCTGTCTGTCTGTAGGACCGCCATTCTGTTGTGAAGCGGGGGGAAGGGGAGTCGCCGCCCAGCACTAGCCCCGACGACCTGACTCAGACCTTCAAATTCACCGGGGACGGACAAGCCCTGCAGGTGAGAGAGTCGAGCACAGAGCAGTGTGTCTGCCAGATGAGATGAGTTCTCCCCTTATGGTCACACAGTCTGAAAATAAACCCCTTTGAAGAGAGGCACAGTAGTGTTAACATGACCAGGCTTTGTAAGGACATGTCCAGGGTGGCTGGTTGGGATGGCTCTTACTTATCGAGCACCACTTCTGTGGAGAAGCCCCCTTGCCCTTGTTAGGGGGCGGGGGGTCAGCTATAATTACCACTTAAGACTAACCTCAACACCCACCTTTTTAGAGCTGCCTATGGTTGCCTTAGCAACTCCCCCCTCCCTCCCACTTCCTTTCCCAATTCCCCATGTCGAGATTATTGTGTAGCCTACCCATAATGCTTTTATGCATGTTATGTGTTTGGGTTTTATTATGATAGTATAGTGTCTTAAGACGTTGGTTGAAAATGCACTTTAAAACAAAAAACTTAAAACTGGCTGATAGCCATGCTGATGCTTGTGTGTTGGTGTTGGTGTTTCGTGAGCTTAGAATGATAAGGTTCTATCTCCGTTGAGAGTGGTTCAGAGATATTGAGCGTCAAAGTTTTTACATTCCATTATGTTTTGTGAGATGGAACCTTTGTATTTTATTAATTACTAACTCAAAAATATCAACATTTTAAAAATAACACCACACAGGCATTAATAAACACCTAATGGATCAGATTATGTAAAAAACTCAATTTTGACCAAAAATGGAGATAGAACCTTATAATTCTAACGTCACGGTTTGTCATTGGTGTATCTCACTGTCATTTCTAGATCACTCCTCTCCCAGGAACACATCCACTGCTTGTCCTAGTCAACCCAAAGAGTGGAGGGAGACAGGGGGAGAGGTAGGTGTCTCAGGGTCCAAAGTCCAAACCCTATTTTCTACTGTTTGTCGTCATCTCTCGCTAAACACCATACATTGTAGGCTAAAATAAATACTTCCACTCTGTTTCTGTAATAATGTTTTGGGGTTGAGTTTTTGTGTCGACTACTCGTTGAATCACGGTAGGTTGAAGTGGAAATTACAGTCGCTGCCAAGTTCTAAGAGAGATTACAGAGATTTTGGGGTGATATAATTATAGAGTATTTAGAAATTATTCTCTTCTTATTCGCCGTTTGACAGGGTGCCCTAAAATGCTGTTGTTTAAAAGAAGCCCAACTGCCATTCTGGCTGCAGATGAATGTACTCACTGTTTGGGTTCCCTCCACCCACCACACATTTCACAGCTATGGGAGGCCGCAGTCTCTTCGCTTCGGCAAAAGTATCACCATAGCAACGCACGCTCCTAAATACCAATACCAAAAGGAAATGTATTCCCTATTATTAGATGTTCTAGGACAAAATGATGCATTTTACTTCCCAAGTACCCCCAAAAAGAGAGTCTATTTCGGTTCTTTTGATGTAAATACGTACGGTACATGAAGGAGCTGAGGTTGAGTCACTCAATTATTTCTTTTGTGACCGAGGCTTTTATGCAAATTGCCCTGTTTGACATATCTTAATGTATCGTAGGCTACTCTTAACTTCCATTGTAAAGCTGCCCTGCACATTTCTCAGTTTTGAGTGAATGTGTTGGCTTTTAGAAAATTGGACTGGACAAAGTAGGTTTCAAGTTTCATTGTCATACTGGATCCACGTCATACGGATGAATGACAGTTAATATTATTTTATTTGGTGTTCCCGGTCAAATTTGACCGGTCTGTTTTAACTGCTCTTACATTAACACAAAAAAACATCATCACCAAATTGTATTTAACACCCTTTCAAGCTGTAAACAATGTATCAGACTAGCAGTTAGCATGAATAACTGCAGTGAATATACAAAGAATAGACACTGAAAATGTACTGGTTGTGGATGTGTGAGTGTGTATGGGAATGAATGAATGAATGGTCTTTATTGTCATTGATATAGTACAGGTACCAAACAACGAAATTTGGGAATGTTTTCTATCTGATGGATGAACATAATCTAGGCTTACCCATTCATTTCCGATGGCGGTCATTTTTGACCGGGAACACCACAGGTGTTACAAAGTTGACTAAACTTCTCAAAATTCAACGAACATGGTGATCAGCAATTTTACATGTTCAAATGCCTAGTGTGGAGGATATCATAAGGCCTTGAGGCAAATACATGCAAAACACAATATTTATGATTGATGAAAGTTGTAAATCAGTCAGATTTGACCCGAACACGACAGGAGGGTTAATACAGTAGCAGTGGCTCTATACACAATAACGGAGCTACAAGACGTGGTTAAAACTATACTTTCCATACTCTCATACTCGTGTATCACCACTCCATAGCTCTGTCTATGAAATTGAGAGTCCAGCCCCATCCCACAGCTCTTCACACCAACACAATCACATGTTATACATTGATATGGTGGCTTAATTAAGTGGTCGGTCTATACACCTCTCTGTAGCTACAATGTTGTTGTTGGTACTGTTGGCGGTTACTGTGCTATGATGAGGGTGTTTCCACCTGTTTTGTTTCTACTCAGTCTGTCTCTATCTATCAGGGGAGTTGATGTGCGCGTACGTGTTGTAGTCGCTAATAACTCCCAGGCAGGGAGCTCTCAGGAGACCAGAGTCATCCAAGTACTGATTTGTCTAATTGATCCTGACTGAAACACAGTAGTGCAATGACTACAGTGTCTCTATGAGGCATGAGTATTACAGTGTCTCTATGAGGCATGAGGACTACAGTGTCTGTATGAGGCATGAGGACTACAGTGTCTGTATGAGGCATGAGGACTACAGTGTCTGTATGAGGCATGAGGACTACAGTGTCTGTATGAGGCATGAGGACTACAGTGTCTGTATGAGGCATGAGGACTACAGTGTCTGTATGAGGCATGGGTACTACAGTGTCTGTATGAGGCATGAGGACTACAGTGTCTGTATGAGGCATGGGTACTACAGTGTCTGTATGAGGCATGGGTACTACAGTGTCTCTATGAGGCATGGGTACTACAGTGTCTGTATGAGGCATGGGTACTACAGTGTCTGTATGAGGCATGGGTACTACAGTGTCTGTATGAGGCATGGGTACTACAGTGTCTGTATGAGGCATGAGTACTACAGTGTCTGTATGAGGCATGAGGACTACAGTGTCTCTATGAGGCATGAGGACTACAGTGTCTCTATGAGGCCTGAGGACTACAGTGTCTCTATGAGGCATGAGTATTACAGTGACACCATGCGTACTACAGTGCGTCTTATAGACCATTATACAACAGTTAGTTCCGACCAAGTAATTTGATTGGAGGCATTCCATGAGTGCTGATATACAGTATAACAGCACTGGGACTTTTAACTATAGGTATCACTCCGAAATTACCGTTAATACAAAGTAGCTAGCCTGCAGATGTTTGTGTTCAGGTTACTAGGCAACAATCCAGTTGCAGGACTATTTTTTGTTGACGGAGCCAAAATAAATGATTAAATAAACAAACAAATCATTATCTGTTGTCACTCATTACTGTTAACTAATAAATCGCGCTGTAGAACTGTTGTATAAAAGCAATATCACACTCGAGGTCGTGCTGTTATACGGAATATCAGCACGGCTGTGATTGTCTTCCGTACTCGGCCTGCGGCCTCGTACCTACGACCGAATCACAGCCGTGCTGATGTTCAGTATAACACACTCCCTCTCCTGTGATATTGCTTAAATAGGATCTAGTGCATTTATACGTATACTTTTTTTTTTACGCTTTTATCCAAAGTGACTTACAATTATAGACTACAGGGACACTTCCTTGATGAGTGCCTTGCTCAAGGGCACACACCAGATGAGAACTCATGACCTAGTGATCACCAGCCCGACTCACTATCCACTACCCTCTGGAACTCCCTCCCCACAGTGATCCGCAACGCCCCCCCCCCCCCCCCCGCCCCACCCTGGACTCCTTCAAATTAGCCCTCAAAACTCATCTGTTCTCCAAGGCCTTTGGCCCCTAGTCAATGTTTCAGTTTTTGCTTTGTTTGTTTTCTGTTTTGTCTGTCCGATCATTCCCTTGTAAAGCGTCCTTGGGCTTTTTTGAAAGGAGCTATAGAAATTAAAGTTATTATTATTATTATTATTACTAGGCCAGGCCACCACTACTACCCCTATCGGTACTGTTAGGTTACACTGTACACCAGAGGAGGCTGGTTGTAATGGATCGATGTGCTCCCTTACAAATGAGACCGTTTGTCCTCCCCGTTTTCCGTCCACCGGCCTCCACTGCCGTACATCTTCCCATTGCACCTTTTAGTGGTCCAGTGATTCTAGTCCAGTGTGTTTTTTGGGTCGCATTTTTAGCCCGTCAGCTTTCCGTAGTCTCCTGGTCGGCCCCCACTCTGTCTCTATACTCTGTCCTCCCTCCGCTGCCTGAGATGCATTGTGGGTATTGGAAGCTAACACAATTACACGTGCGATGGCCCCCATGAAGGGCATTGTTGTGGAGGCATCGACAGTCATCTGATGCAGCTCACACTCACTCTTCAAGGTCACAGGAAACTGCTGTGTCAATGTTGACGCTCAAAAGAACGTATTACCTGGGTATTTTTCTTTAAAAAAAAGAAAAACAGAAAAATATTACTGCTCCTAGGACGATGCTCCTTTGTATACATTGTATGGCAGTCTTTATATGAACGTCCAGTATTTGTATCTCTCTCTCTCTCTCTCTCTCTCTCTGTCTGTCTCTGTCTCTGTCTCTGTATGTACAGTAATTCCCACACATCTTTCATATGTCGTCCCCCAGGGTATTGCGGAAGTTCCAGTACCTGCTGAACCCCAGACAGGTGTACAGTCTGGGCCAAGGGGGGCCCATGTTGGGGTAAGTCACATTAACCTCCAGAGGGAGGCTGGTGGAGGTAGGAATGGGAGGACAGGCTCATTCTAAAGCATGGAAAGCGGAATGGTACCCTTCCTCATTGTAAAGCATGGAATGAGCCCACCCTCTGGTACCCGCCTCCACTGATTTTCACTTTTTATTTATTTTTATTTAACCTTTATTTATACAGGTAAAAACACATTGAGCCCCAAGGGCTCATTTTCAAGTGTGACCTGTTCACAGGCAAACAACAACAACATCCACCACAAACAAATACAATACAAAACCTGGCCTACATAGTCTAAAACTAAACTAAAACTACATAGTCTAAAACTAAAACTAGTCTAAAACAGTCTAAGATAGTCTAAAACTAAACTTATTACATAACCTAAAACTAGACAGCTAAAGAGCTAGGGACAGGGAGGGGTCAGCAATGGGCAAAAGGGAGGGTCAACTTAATTGCAAGAACAAATCATAGACTCGCACTGTATGTCTCTCAGCAAGAGCTTGAGAGGGGGAAAGGGGGAGAAAGTGGAGGATGGCACTTTTCTATGCCAATAGATGCACATGACAAGATGACTTTGATCCAGTGATGATTTTTTTTACCTGAAACCCTGGTCCCATCCTTTTTTTAAATTTTTATCTGAAACCTTTGTGAAACCAAAATGTTTCTATTTGGAACTTCTTCTATCTGACCCAGATGATCAGACGTGGTGATCGGGGGCCACAGTTCCATCAGACAGCGTCTGTGCTTTATTAATACAGCTGCTTTGAGCTGCTTTTTAGAGGTCACGGTTGGGATGGTGGTATGTATATGCGGTACTGTACACACACACACACACACACACGCACACACACACACACACGAAGAACGCCCTTAGAGCCATGAATGGTTCACCTGAGAGTCGCCCGCCCGGTCCACGTCTGCCTCCCTCGTTCACCCCTGCCTCCCTCTCTCACCCCTGCCTCCCTCTCTCACCCCTGCCTCCCTCTCTCACCCCTGCCTCCCTCCCTCACCCCGCCGCCGTCACGACTAGAGTCGCTCTCTCTCTCTCTCTCTCTCTCTCTGCCTCCGTCTCTTTCTCTCTCTTTCAAGAGGCCATTGTAGGAAGCGAGACACATTCAGTGACGCACATCCCCCTTAAGGGAGAACACTAGTAGATAATAGACAGGGCAGCCGGAACTGTTCAGGTTGAATTGATGCATGATGTAAGGCCATTAATGTTGAATAGTGGCGCTAGTTGCGTAATTAGTCGTGATTCTGTGGTTGCAATTATTGTCCTTGTGTGACTAGCGGTGGCTATGTGTGAATAGAATTAGTGGCGGACAGTGTGGAGGACAGTGTGGAGGACAGTGTGCAGTTGCAAACCGTCGTCTGGCATTTTCATGGTGGCCTTGTGGAGCTCCACAGTTGAATCTGAGGCTGATTCCCTTTGGTTTTCCCATGACGTCAAGCAAAGACGCACTGAGTTTGAAAGTCGGCCTTAAAATACGTCCACTGGTACACCTCCAATTGACACAAATTATGTCAATTAGCCTATTAGAAGTTTCTAAAGCCATCATTTTCGGGAATTTTCCAAGCTTAAAGGCACGTTCAGCTCGTTTAGTTTAGTTTATTAGTTTATTATATCGAGGACAATCCTAATACATGAACCATATAAAATATAGTAAAAAAGGCAGCGTTAGCCTAGTCGGCTAATTTTCAGCTGAAGTCCCCGGCCAGTTGCAACATGGCATCCTGAAAAGTAACGTCATTAGTTAAAATAAAACATTTAAAAATTCTAAGAACACGTGGCTGAGACAAGGTACCCCAACATCACACTTGACAAAAAACACACGTAAGCAAGCTGAGGTGATTGAAGGGGCTACAACAAACACCACATACACACTTATGGGGGCAGCGACATTTCAAGCACATAGAAGCCACAGGACAATTACAGGCCACACAACATTAAGCACTTACAAACAGTTAAACAGTTAAACATTAAACAAAACAAAACATACAAAAAAAAGGCATTATGGGGAGGCAGCACAGAGAGGGATTAATGAGGACAAGTATAGTTCTGTGTCAGCCAGGCTTTCATGTGTGTTGTGAAGGTGGAGTAAGTATGTATGTCTTTGAGTTGGTTGGGTAGTGAGTTCCAGTTTTCTATTGCTATCACTGAGAAGGATTGCTTACTGAAGGTGCTTTTCCTGAATGGAACTATAAGGTCGCCACGAGAGGTGCTTCTGGTGGGCCGTAAGCTGTGGTCACGCTGGTTTATGAAAGAGTTAAGCGGGGGAGGAGCTTTGTTATGCAGAATTTTATGGATGAGACAGATGTTTTTGTATTTGATGGTGTCTTCCCAGCTAAGGTATTTACATTTGTCTAGGATGGTACAGTAGTGTGTGCTGTTTGGCTTCTGGTCCATGACCTTAAGGGTCCGCTTGTATAGGGTGGCTAATGGCTTTAGGGAAGTGCTGTATGCATGGCCCCAGCTTGTCAAACAATATGTGAGGTGCGACATAATTGATGCGTCCATGTATAGTCTGGCAGCACTCATGGTCAGTGAGCTTCTGATGTACCTGAAGTTTGCCAGGCCAAACTTCACCCTACCAGACACTTTCTTGATGTGCTCTTTGAAAGTCAGGTTTGAATCAATGATGATCCCTAAATATTTGAACGACGGAACTATACTAATGTTTTGCCCTGAAATGGTTTAAAGGCACAGTCAATTTAGTGTATGTAAACTTCTGACCCGTTGGAATTGTGATATAGTGAATTATAATTATAAGTGAAATAATCTGTCTGTAAACAATTGTTGGAAAAATTACGTTAAAAAAAAGAGTTTTAATGACTTCAACCTAAGTGTATGTAAACTTTCGACTTCAACTGAATATCCATGTCTGATCTTGGCCAATCAACTGCATCACACTAACTTCCACACAGTTACTTCAACACCAACCAGAGGTTGCTAGCTGGCTATTAATGCTTCCAGTCTATCGTAATGTTTGCATATTCTCTGCGTCCAACATTACGTGAGCTTAGAATGATACGGTTCTATCTCCGTTTAGGGCAGTTCAGAGATATTGACAGTCAACGTTTTTACATTCCATTATGTTTTGTGAGATGGAACCTTTGTATTTGATTAATTACTAACTCAAAAATGTTAACATTTTAAAAAGAACACCACACAGGCATTAATAAACACCTAATGGATCAGATTATGTAAAAAACTCAATTTTGACAAAAATGTAGATAGAACCTTATAATTCTAACGTCACGATACTGTCAGGTTTAAGAGAAGGGTGAGGCAGGATTTGGACTATCTGTGCTGGGTGGAACGACACTGCAGTTGTCCCCCAACGTGAGGGGCATGGTCTTATGGATTCCCATTTGTTATGTATAGCCGTCTCGCCCTATAGTGGAAGCATTTCCAGTGCCTTATCTTGCTCATACGCTGTTTTGTGTTGTCGTCGTTTAAGTGTTGGGCTCAGTACATTACCAATCAATCAATCAATCAGTAGCGTAACTTGTTCCTATGCGCTTTGTGTCATCGTCATTCGAGTATTTGCGTCAGTTGAGCTGAAGGTTATGAAAGTGGTGCTTCAAGCTATGAAGAGCCTTTTCGTAAGAAGATGGCCTTACAATGAAAACAGAATACATTTGATCTATTTCATTATTATACTCTATTATATTTTCTCTCTCTCTCTCTCTCTCTTTGTCTCTCCCTCTCGCTCTCTCTCTCTCCCCCTCCCTCCCTCTGCCCCTCCCTCCCTTCCTCTCTCGCTTCTTGTATATCTCCTCCTTTGTTAGCAGCAGGGCCACTCTAGACACGAGGACAAATGGGCTGATGTGTTTGGATACTGTAGCTCCACAGCCCAGTATGGAGGTCCGTAAACACACAGACAGATATCTGGCCTCATTTGGTCCGGCTCTGCCGGCGTCGACACGGGGTTAATCCTCAACCCAGACCACGCTTACGTTCTCCAGCTAGGGAGCCCGCCCGTGGAAACGGACTCCCTAGCAACCAGGCTTTTTGGGGAAAGTGGTAGAAACCTGAGTGATTTGTTTAGAGAAATGCAATCAGTTGTTTTTGTTTGCCATGATTTAGAGTGATCCCTGTGTCATCCTGCTAATGTTGGATCCTCAGCTGCTACCCAACCCCCCGGCCCCCCCCCCCCCCGCCCCCACACACCCCCACCCCATTGTTGTTGATGCACTTTCTCCCGAGCCCACATGCATAAAACATTGTCACGAGTTGTCAAGCTCCACGCAGTGGAGGTTAAGAGGTATCAATATTTGATGCTGACGTGCAACTGTTATGTTTAACGTGATAGGCACAGCACAGCACATTAGCTACAGATCTCCCTTTTTTAGAGTGCTGGCATGCTTGTGTGGGGTTAGGGTTAGTGCAGTTCACCTGAATGACCAGGAGATAGGGCTGTCTGTCTCCGCCACCCTCCACCTCCCACCCCTGGTGGTGGTGGCGGCAGAGGCTGATGGAGGGCGGGTGGTGGGATCTGTGATGTCGGTTTGCAGCTGTTTTTTGGGGAGCAGATGAAAGGGCCTGTCAACACCTTTTGTCCCGGCCCAGATTAAAGGTCCCTTTGAAGGTGACAGTCTCTTTAAGGCCCGGGGAAGGACTCAAAGTGGAAAAAGGGACATGATATTCATGCTCCTCTGTGTGTGTATGTGTGTGTGTGTGTGTGTGTATGTGTGTGTGTATGTGTGTGTGTGTACATGTGTGCACCCGTGAGTACATGTGTGCACGCGTGAGTGTGTGCATGCACACGTGTGTGTGTGTAACTTAGCACTGTCTGTCTGTCTGTCTGTCTGTGTATTTACGTATGGGTGGTCTCCTCTCCCCCCAGACTCAACTTCTTCCATGATGTCCCTGACTTCCGGGTGCTGGCATGTGGAGGCGACGGCACCGTGGGCTGGATCTTGGACTGCATAGGTACATATGAATTATGTTGCCATACATATTAACCATACAATACATTCAGTCCAGAGTGGCTGGTTTTCTGTGGGACTATATAGTGGCCTATGAACTGCTAATACAGTGACTGGTTTTCTGTGGGGCTAGCCTATGGACTGCTAATAGAGTGGCTGGTTTTCTGTGGGGCTAATGTCCATTGTAGTCTACAGTGTGTCCTGCTAATTGGTGTCGTCTCTTCCTTGGCAGACAAGGCGAACTTCTCCAGGGACCCCCCCGTGGCCATCCTCCCGCTGGGCACCGGGAACGACCTGGCCCGCTGCCTGCGCTGGGGCGGAGGTGAGAGGGGGAGACAGAGGGGGAGACAGAGGGGGAGAGGGGGATAGGGCAGAGGTGAGAGAGGGAGACAGAGGGGGAGAGGGTGATAGGGCAGAGGTGAGAGAGGAAGACAGAGGGGGAGAGGGGGAGACAGAGGGGGAGAGGGGGATAGGGCGGAGGTGAGAGGGGGAGACAGGGATGTTTCTCCAAGGGGGTTGGGTGGTGTGTGGGGGGTGTTTGTGTGTGTGTGTGTGTGTGTGTGTGTGTGTGTGTGTGTGATAACTTGAGGATCAACCTACACTGCTGCGAGGGAGAGGGGGACAACGTGGGTCCCACAGTTTTCAACATACTGCTGATTATGCTGTAGGATCCACCTACACCACTGTACGTGTGTGTGTGTGTGTGTGTGTCCACCTACACCACTGTACGTGTGTGTGTGTGTGCGGCACAATCGAATGTTCACTGTTTAGCTATTCACAGCTCTGCCAACTCTTTCACTCCATCACCTCAGTGCCTCCACAATGTTCTAAAGTTCCTCTCTCTCTCTATCTTCATCATGCTAATTTGTAAGCGGTTTATGCAAAGTAGACGTGTTATATAATCCGTTGCCATTCGCTAGGCATATTTTTTGGGGGGCCAATAAGAGGAATCGTGCTTATGACAAGCTTGACCGTAGCTTCTGTGTAGGCCAACATAAGTCACTTACCCAAGGCTTACTGTATAATGTAACGCTGGGAGACTCACATGTACACAGTCCTCAGGGGGCTTTGGAACAAACACTAGTTGAATATATTGTGTGGAGAAGCAGCTGGATAGAGTCTCAGCCGGAGGTTGTTAAAGATGATTAACATGCACATGGGAGTGTTGTCAGCTTGGGGAAATATTTACGTTTTTAAATTCTGAGTAGTCAAATTGTGTGTGTGTGTGTGTGTGTGTGTGT
>NC_137677.1:61947888-61970388 GCF_963989245.1 Nansenia antarctica | reverse complement strand
CACTCACCAGCAAGGACAAGTTCACTTTCTACCCAATTGTGATTGTATTCAGATATAGCTTGAGCAAATGTGTTATAAGTTCCTAGTCCTGCCCCCACCCAACCCTCGGCTGATCTTTTCCCTCTCTTGCTTGAGCAGCGAGGAAGACGGGTGAGCAATTTCTCATAAAGATTGTGAATCTCATCAGTTAGACTAGAGAATTCCTTACACATTTTTAGCCAAGGTGAAAGGTCCATATCTAGTTTTGCCTCAAACACATGTAATATGCTAAGAGGGTACATAGTGTACCATCTAGAGTGTTTAACTAAGCCAGGAGCTGTAATAGGTTTAACTTCTGGACAATACTCAACCCAATCAGGATTGGGCATTTTAGCACTAGCATTTTTAGCCCTAATATCTTTTGGAACTATCCCCGAGGGTCCTATCATATGACATTTCCTTGGAGACTGACCATAGTACACATGGTACAATATTGTTTCCCATTCTGGGGCTTTTTCCCATCTGGAGCTCTCAATCAAAAGATTAACTACAGATGAACCTAGGAAACAACCTTCTAATGGTACTGTATCATTACCCCAAGTAGAGTTATCTGGACCTACGAAGATATAGATAGGCTCTTTATAAATCAAATGGACTACCAAAGTGTATCTGGCTTCCTTTACAATTACCCCATATGTGAGTACTGCATCGCTAACATCATGATTAAAATGCCAATCCTTTAATGTAGGGTCACAGTATGTTGAGGGGAGTTTTCTAGTGAGTATATCTTTAAACACATAGTTTGGTCTCTCTTTTCTACACCACATTTCTTCTTCCATTAACGGTATACTTGCTTGACGCTTGACACTGTTACTCTGTATCTTAACAGCTGTGTTAACTGTAGTTGGTACCATAACTTCAGTCTGGATATTTGTCTCTAGAGGGTCTAATGTAGTCAATTGTAGGTCTTCTACTGTCGTGTCGTCATTAGTCTCTTTCATTGTCAGATTAGTTTGTTCAGTCAGGTTAGTTTTTAGTAGATTAAACATTCCTAACAGGAGGATAGCCTCCAGCCACCATAAAAGTTTCATTTTCTTGGCTTTCGATCTTCGCAAACTTGTCCAATAGAGGTTTCCCTCCTTTTGCGAAGAGAGGAAGTCAAGGCACGCCACACAATTTGTGCGGTTCGTATCCAAATCTCGGTCGGAGAGAGTGGGGGGGCCTGTGCTTCTCCGCTGAGAAGCAGGTATTGTGAACGCTCTATATTTCCAAATGGGTGTAACGGCATCAATGCACCCAAATTACCAAATGGTTACACAATGGTAAAAAAATAGAAAGAGTTATAAAACTTATACAATTTATTAGTTAGTTAGTTCAAAAGAAAAATAAATTTATTTATTTTTATTAATTAAAAAAAAAACGTTTTAAAGGCCCCCAATAGGATTATAGTAGAGCTAAATTTTCCTCAACTTGTAATGTCACCAAAAAAGGTATCTAATCTTCCTCCCCACTGCCCTGACCAGACGAAATGTCAAATTTAGGTTCGTCTAGAGGCAGAGGATCGGGCGCTGCGCTTGCAGTTTGTGCAGAAGGAGCTAACTTGATCTGACTTTTGTGGATCCAACTTCTAATTCCCTGTAGTTTCACTGCTGATGGTACTACTAACAGAACTAAGTATGGTCCTGACCATACGGGTTTGAAAGGTCCTTTCTTAACCATTTGTTTCACAAAAACCTCATCCCCAATGTTAACGTCGGGGCCCGTTGCAGCTGGAGCCTGGAGGTCGTCGTTGCAGGGGGACCTGGGAAGAGATTGAGAAAGAGTCTTGCAGTACATTAGCAATCTGTCACCCATAACATGTAATTCACCACCCGCCAGGCAGAGATCTCCAGGTGTCCTCATCGGCCGACCTGTCAACATTTCAAAGGGAGAGAGATCAGATGTTCGGTTACACATTGCTCTCAGTGACATTAATACAGATGGAAGAGCATCCACCCAAGATAACCCCGGAGACGCAAAGAGGGCCTTCGTGATTTTGTTTTTGATTGAGCGATTGCAGCGTTCTACTAGGCCACTGCTCTGGGGGTGCCATGGGCAATGCAACCGTTGTTTGATGCCTAACGCTTTGAGTACAGTTTTGAAGATTTTACCAGTAAAATGGGTTCCCTGATCAGAGTCCACAGAACATGGAAGGCCAAATCTTGGTATGATTTCAGTCAGTAGAATTTTGGCAACTGTTTTTGCATCGTTAGCCGCAGTCGCAAAGGCTTCTGTCCATCTGGTAAAGTGGTCGATCACAACCAACAGATAGCTTTTCCCTTGTGACCTTTGGAAAGGTCCACAAAAGTCTAACTGAATCTTAGCGAATGGAGCATGAGCTTTTGGCTGTTGTCTCAAAGGGACCTTCAATGTAGGCCCCGTATTACAAGTCAAACATGTGACACATCGTTTCACGTGATCATTAATGTTCCCTCGCAACTTGGGATGCCACCAGGTTTTACTCATTTTCTCAAATGTCCTGCGTGATCCATCATGAGCTAAACCATGATACAATTGAATCATAATGGGCATAAGGGAGTTAGGCAGGACATATTGGTTCTCTGGTCCTCGCCAGATGTCCTCGTCATCTAGTCTACCCTCATTTTCCATCCATTTCCATTTCTCCAGCCTTGGAGCTGAACCTTGGATCTGTTTGAGGTCCTCCAGAGATGTGAGACTCTGGGTCGGCTGGGACGGTTGCTCATCTGTAACTGCTATCTCACAAAAATCCACATCTGCATCTACGGCAGCTTCTCTCGCTAATCCGTCTGCATGTGCATTTCCAATGCTGTGTTCATCCTGATTCTTAGTGTGAGCCTTTACTTTTAGAACTGCAACTTCTTCTGGTTGGCGTATGGCTCTGTGTAGATCCAAAACTATTTCTCCGTGACGAATGGGTGAACCTTCACTAGTAAGAAAACCTCTAGTTGCCCATAAGCTAAGATAATCATGAACAACTCCAAAAGCATATCGGGAATCTGTGTATATATTCACCTTGCAGCCTGCAGCGACATTACAGGCTGCTGTCAATGCTCTAAGTTCAGCAACTTGTGCTGATGCTCCAGGGAGTGAGCCGCATTTTACTAGACGGCCGTCTGCTGTACAGACTGCCCATCCAGTATGGCGACGACTCTCCACATAATAGGATGATCCATCCACATAAAGGTTTAAAGCACCTTCAATAGGGACCTCTTTGACACCAGATTGTGGGAGGGAGATATTTACAGTGTCACATTTGTGAGGATCACCCTCATCTGGTGTTGGCATCAAGGATGCTGGGTTTAGACTATTGACTCTCTTCAGTGTGACTGATGGGAGTGTGAGGTGTGTCTCCCAGCGAGTCCATCTTGATATATGGACTGCAGAGGATTTGGGACCCGAGAGGATCAACATCACATCATGGGGCACGTGTATGGTCACATCCATTACTCCCAGAATCCCCTCACTTCGCTTTAGAGCCAGAGATGTAGCTTCAACAGCTCGCAGGCAGGCTGGCATTGCTGCTGCTACTGCATCTAACTTCCCTGAGTAGTAGGCAACCGGCCGGTGCCTACCCCCATGTTCCTGTGTTAGTACTGCTGACATATGCCCTTCATTCTCATGAACATACAAATGAAATGGCATGTCTGAGTTAGGGAGACCCAGAGCTGGGGCTGAACACAAGGTCTCTTTCAACCTGTCAAAGGCCTGTTCACAGTCATTCCCCCAATAAATCTTGTCGTTAGCGTGTAAGGGGCCCTTTAACAGGTCTGTGATAGGTTGTGAGATCTGACTGAAATTAGGAATGTGTGCTCGACTGTAGTTGAAAAGTCCTAAGACCTTCCTGACACCCCGTACAGTATTTGGACGTACACATTCTCTGATCGCCTTCAGCTTATCTACTGTAAGCTGATGCTGGCCTTGAGATATCTCATGGCCCAGGTAAGTGACAGCCGTTTGGCAAATCTGGGCCTTTGAAGGATTGCACTTCAGTCCACTGTCTGCCAGATGTTGCAAAATCACCTCCATGTCTTTTCTGTGTGTTTCCTCATCCGAGGATGAGATCAATAAATCATCAACATACTGTACTATGTGAGACTCAAGATCAGGTAGTTTTCTGAGTATTTTTGCCAAGGCTAAATGAAACAATGTTGGCGAATTATGCCAACCTTGAGCTAAACGAGTTAGCGTCAGACACCTACCTAGAAAAAAGAAAGCATAAAAAAACTGTGAATCCTCATGAACAGGAACTGAAAAAAATCCTTGACAAATATCTAAAACAGAAAAGTATTTGTGCTCCTTTGGTATAGTAGTCAACACTGTACTAGGATCGGCCACTAGGGGAGCTAGCTTGGTTGTACACTTGTTGATCTCTCTATAATCAATAACCAACCTGTAAGAACCATCCGGTTTACGAACAGGGAGTAAAGGTGATGAACAAGGAGATGTAGTTTCTTTAACGATACCACGTTCTTCTAAAATGTCAATGGTCTTCTTTATTTCTGCTATAGCTTCAGGTTTAATAGGATATTGGGCTTTGGGAGGAGGGGGTGTACCTGTTATATGCACAGGTTCCATGTCTATCAATCCACAGTCCCACTTATCCTTTGCCCAGGCCGCCTCTGGGCCAGGCAACCCCTGACAGGAATAAATCTGGTTGGGAGAGCTGTCACATTCCAGAGGCAAGCATGCCTTTTTTCCTCCGCTCACTACAGAGAGTGAGGCTTCATTATCCAACACCAAATGGGCTTTTAGCTGTTTGAGAATATCCATTCCCAAAATAGTTCCTTCGGTACTGTGGGGACTATAGTAAAACTGAGCTATAAAGAAAAAATTATCTGTTTCTACTAAAACAGGTTCTGTTTTAGTTGCGTTGGTGATGGCTCCACCAAGGCCTCGTAACATAATCCGCTGTTTAGTGAGGGGTAGATTAACAATGTTAGTCACACTAACTGAAGCTCCAGTATCTACGAGGGCTCTACACGTCTTGCCCCCGAGCTTAGCCCGTAGATACGGTCGTTTGGCTCCTACTAGGGGAGCCATGGGGGCCGAAAAATCCTATTTGCTAAAATTCCCCAGGAGGCGGATGAGCTCATCTTTCGACATCTCAGTCAGTTTGCTTTTCTGGGAGGAGTTTGAGTTGGGCCTCCCCTCCCTGTTGGTGGGGCAGTCCTTTATCCAATGGTCACTGCTCCCGCATTTAAAGCAATTCCCCTTACCCGTGGGCTCACCCCTCCCACTTCTGCAATTGGATCTTGTGTGTCCTGCACGACCACAATTTCCACACTTAATGCTAGTTTTGGGCTGTGTTACCATATTTGGCTTTGAGTCATATTGGATGGAGAGCATTGGGGCAGAGGGAACTGGGGTTTTTGTGCGCTGACGAGTATCTCTGTGCTCGCTCGACCCACCCTCTTTCTCAACGTTACTAGCCCATGTCAGGCATTGTGAGTAAGTCAAGAGAAGAGCCCGCATAGTATGCAACGATTTGAGTAAATTGGGTGAGGTAACACCAGTAAGCAGCATGTCTAAAAATGCTCTATCATCCTCAGCAGGATTCGCCACTCCACTATGTTCTTTATATAGTTTGAATTTCTCCTCGGCATACTCCTGGAACGACTCATCACGTTTCTGTTGTCTATCTGCATACAGACCATACAGATTGTAACCAGTTCCCAGAGCAGCCTTCAAAGCAGTTGTAAATCTTTCAACTTCATCTTTCATAGCAGTCAAAGTAGGGTATGGTTGGACTGCCCAAGTACCGCTCCTGAAAGCATCAGCCAGCCCTGCCCACACTGTCTGTGGGCATTTCGCTTTACACACTGTATATATGTCATAAGCATGCAGTTGAGATACCAATTCCCACTCTGTCATTTTGTGCCAAAACACTGTGTTAGGAGAGTCTCGCCTCAATAGAGGCATTGAGCTCAACAGTCCTCGCATATCTGTAGTGGACATAGCTTTATACTGAATCTGAGTAATTTGTTGTGGACCAAGGGGGAGGGGGGCTCCACCCTCTGCAGCCGCTGGCTGAGCAGCACGGGGAGCAGTAAACATTTGAACTTGGATTGGAGCTACCCGTTCCTCAATGCTACACACATCCAGCCTAGGATATATTCTCGGGACACTTAATGTCGAGTTTGCAGTTGTGAGCCTTTGATTTACAACCCCTTCCTCTCTGTGCGACTGCAGACTCTCTACCTGTTTTTTCAACAAGGAAATCTCCTCTTTCATCTCCTTGCATTGAGTCCGCATGCCACTATTTTGCTGCAGTACCTTTTCGTGATTCAAAACTACAATACTAACAGCCAGGTTATTTTTGATCTTGTCTTTTTTCCCAATCTCATCAAACCATTTAACTTGCTTAGCAATTAGAGAATGGGGCTCCAGACCCTTCTTTATCATTTTACAGATATTATCACAACATGCCGTTAGTGCTGCTTCTCTGATGTTTTGAGGCAACAACTCTTTACCTTCAGTATCGACTTCTTTAATGAAGTCTGCCGAAGAATATTTCTTAGGTTTTTCTTTTTTCTCTTTTAACTTTAAGCATGGTGAATTTAAGATTTTACTGTGACTATCTATTTTCACACACTATAATTATATGAATTATCTTATAGAATAAACTAGCACAGATAATTAGCCTACCAATAGGACTTAGCGCATTATAGGCTGCCTATCAGTCTTCTTGCCAAAACAGTGCTCTTGGCCTGCCTTAGGGCTTAACGCTGTTAGCCTGCCTAAGGGCTTACTACCGAAACCTTATCTATATAATACTAGCACAGATAATTAGCCTACCAATAGGACTTAACGCAATTCAGCCTGCCTATCAGTCTTTCTGCTAAAACAGTGCTCTTGGCCCGCTTTAGGTCTTAACGCTTTTAGCCTGCCTAAAGTCTTACCACCGAAAACACAGACAGCCAGAACCCTGGACTTGCCCTTAACCTGCCTATAGGTCTTTTATCAAAACAAAACGTGCACAATAATTATTTTTAGTCGTGTATCTTATATCAACAAACCATCAATAAAATTCAAGTATGTCTAAAAAGGGTTATTGGGTCACTTCCATATTAACAACAGAATAAGAAGAATCTCCATAAACTATTGAGGGTGGTGTTTTGAATTCAACTCACCTCTCTGGAGTCCTCAGGTTCTGTAGTCAAAATGAGAGATTGTTTCCAATCCCACCGCTGTCACCAAAGTACTGTAGGGATTTTATCAAAGTGATGGTCTTGAAGATACAGATTACAAACGACAGACTCAGAAAAACCTTTCTCAGTTTAATGAATACGACCGGTCGGGAAGAGGTACAAGATACAGTCTTCAAAGTATTGGTTCACATACATGAGTTTTTATAGTGTTCAGAGACAAAGAACTGTTATTCAGCCTATAGGATTTGTACACGCTCAATTACATAAGCATTCCTATATGAATATTAAGCAGTGGTTACCTAATGGTTCAAGTCTGTTAGGTAACACACAGATGCTGGACACTGAGACACATCAGGTCAAAGATCACCTTTAGAGTGGTTGTAACTCTCTAGTAAAGTCATGGTCTGTCTTAGGGCCCTTTCTAGCAACAGATGATAGAGGCCCCAACCACAGTTCGGGAGAAGTCCAATCATAGTTCAACGACATAAATAAAGCTTGTCAACTTGCTAGGGAGAGTTGACATGTGGAACCACTTACACATTATACAAAATACACTCTTTAGTGTTTAGTGAAATATAACAAAACTACAACTAGATGAATACATAGCTTAACTTTCAGCCATTACCCATCAGTATCAAACACGTGTCCGTCGCCCGACCTTCTCCAGCAGCAACCTCCGCTGATGAATAGTGATGACAAGTGACGTGTGCGCGAAAGCACGTGTCTACCGTAATCTTACCATTGAAACACTCTGTCAGTCTAACAACAGGGGCATATTATTCATTATCGAAAAGGAGCGTTTACATTTTGTACCGTATACCGCAGCTCGCTATTAATAGGACGCCTGCCTCCGTTCGGGAAATAATATCTCCTCTCTCGCAAACACACACAAGCACACTGCTATTCCACAGCACAGGTGGAAGAGAGGAGAGGGGGGCAGACCACTCTCGCTCTCTCCCTGCTCCTTCTAATACCCCTCCTCCCTCCTCCATGCAACGTTTTAGAGTCCAAAAATACACGGTATGGTTAGTATGAACAGAGCGTTAGTACATAGACGTGTTGTGGCCTTGGCCAAAGGTAGGTAGGATCAGGCTGGGAGGAGAGAGGAGGGGGGAGGAGGGGGGAGGAGAGAGAGAGAGGGCAGAGTTGGCAGAGAAATACGTTGCACCACTGTGATGTTATGCAACCCCCCCCCCCCAGCCTCCCACTGCTCCTAGATCTGCCACCTTTTTTTCGCCAGGCTTCTGCCAACACGCATGACATTAGCAGCCTGCCTGCCGGTGCAGTGGAATGGAACCGACCGCTCTCCGATTCACTATGGGGTAATGTTGCATCAGGGGAGGCTGGCGGAGGTAGAAATATCGGAGGACAGGGCTCATTGTAATGCCTGGAATAAGGATTGGTATCAAACGTCCGTTCCAAGCATTCCAATGGGCGTTACACGTCCTCTGATTTCTACCTCCGCCAGCCTCCCCTGCTGCCCAACAGACAAGACGTTAGCAGCCTGCTAGCTCAGTGGAAAGGGGACCAATCAGGGTCTGATTCACTAAGTATATGTATGCACCTGTTTTTTTTTTCCCCCAAGGGGAAATTGTTGCCTAGAAAGTACAAAAGAACAAAACAGGTCAAATAAAGGTAAGGAAGAGGGGGAAAGGGGGGGGAAAAAGGGAAAACAGTTTCATTTTTACAGTTTTGTCTTTGGTAATAAATCCGGCCCCTCTATATCTACTGAGACTTCAGACGGGTGCTGTCGTTAAACGGGATCATTTCTTGATCACAATAGTCTATGAATAGAACGTTGCTGAATTAATGGAACGTGGGGGGGGTGGTGTGGGGGGGGGGGGCTTTAATGAAACATAGATGCATCTACTGTAGCAGAGACGGGAGCAACTCTCTGACCTTTCCGGGACAGACAATGGTGCTTTCTTCATTGTGACGGAAGGGGATGCAGAGCAGGGGGTGTCCGAGGGGACAATGGCCCTCTCTATGGTCCTGTAGACAAGCCTGATGTGGCCAGGGTGGATGGCACTGCCAGGAGGGTCGCTACTCACTACTAGCTCTGCTTCAGCGTAGCCTACTTAGAAACAAGCCTGTTACATCGTCTAAACTGTTACTGATAAAGCCAGAAGGATTCCCCTTTTGAATGCATCCTTAACCTGTTGTTGTTGTTGTTGTTGTTGTTGTTTACACTACATGACGAGTGCCCCTCTATGCCCCTCTGGTAGATGGGTTTTGGAGATGGCGCTTGTTGGTCTGCCGTAGGACCCAGTGAACTAAACTGTTCCTCTGCAGCATGGCCCCTGGCATGTCCCCTGGCATGGGCCCCTGAGCAGAGAGAAAGAGAGACAGATCGCCTGGGCACAGGGAGGTGCGGGCAGATGGCTGCGTATCTGGGCACCGATGACACCTGAGCAAAACGAACGCTGTGACTCACGTCGATGCAAACTTTAGCAACCGGGGCGGTTCGGTTTCAAATGCCCATATTCGGGCCGGCGTTTCCTGCCCGTCGCAGTTCCAGACCTTGCCCTGGGATTGGGTTGCCAATGGCGTTGGTGCTGGCAAGGCCCCGGTCCTGGAAGCGAAGCAGTCATCTGTTTCGTGTTGGCCTGACTTAATTGCGGATGACATGGCGCGGGGTAGCGACTGGGAGGGCGCTCAAGGCTACGGATTTAGATGCATTATTTTGATAGTACGTATTTTCCGGACTATAAGTCGCACCCGAGTATAAGTCGCAGCAGGCCAAAAATGGGTCATGAAGAGGAAAAAAACACATATAAGTCGCACTGGACTATAAGTCGCATGGTTCAAGGGAACGGGCTTGGCGGAATCAGCGGGGAAAGAAGACCCTGTTGAGCTTGACTCTAGTCTGGCACTGTGAAGAGACATGAGAGGATTTGTAAGCCCAGGAAGGACATAATTCACGTTAAAACTTCTTCTGAAAGGTTAGAAATACTTAAATTATCGAGTGTAAAGCCAGGGCTAGCTAGCGCGTTGCTAACGAAGGTTAGCAAAATGGCGTCGCGGGAGCAAGCAAACAGGATGGAACAGCCTCTGAAAGGTAATAAATGACTTTAATATCGTGTATAACGTTCATAATAGCGTGTATAACGTTCATAATATAGTGCTTAATGTCCACATTGTCGAGTGTAACGACTATTTATCGTGTATAAGGCCATGACAAAGATAGCTTGGTGAAAAACGGAAGTAGTTAGGATGAAGGGCGGCCTACAAACAATGCAACATTGAACAGCCTCTGAAAGGTAATAAATGACTTTAATATCGTGTATAACGTTCATAATATCGTGTATAAGGTCCATAATATCATGTTTAATGTCCACATTGTCGTGTGTAATGTCCACATTGTCGAGTATAATGGCTATTCTATCGCGTATGTGGCGCTAGCGGAAGTAGCAAAATAGCCTCGCGGGGGTAACTTAGCAACATAGAACAGTCTCTGGAAGGAATAAATGACTTTAATATCGTTTATAACGTCCATAACATTGTGTATAAGGTCCATAACATCATGTTTAATGTCCACAATGTCGTGTTTAATGTCCACATTGTCAAGTATAATGGCTATTCTATCGTGTATGAGGCGCTAGCGGAAGTTACTCCTTGGTTCATGTCAGTCAGAGATTACCGTATGTCAGTTCATGTCAGTCAGAGATTATGAATTATTGATATATAAGTCGCACCTGACTATAAGTCGCAGGACCAGCCAAAGTATGAAAAAAACCGCGACTTATAGTCCGGAAAATACGGTACCTCTTTCTTTCTGTTTTTTTCGTTGATGTTGATGAACAGACTGAACAGTTTTTGTCGCTTCTGGGCACTAGCAATCGCACTTTAGTAGGCAGGGCATACAACCGAGTTTGACCAAGTTTAAAAAAATAAAAAAATAAATCCCCCCCCCTCCCAAAAAAATAAAAAGTTTCAGATCGAGCTTTATCGAATCTGACCGAACATGACGATGGACTATTGATTTTGTTAAGTCTTGTTTTTTAAAACAACTTAAGCTTGTCCAGAGGAAACTAACCCTTTAACGAGAGGTCTCCGTGCCACGGTGTATCTATGTCACCCTGCCCCCAGTACAGCAGCCCTCAGCACTGTAATCACATTGGTCGGATAGGAGAGACGCGTACGTGTGACGCCTTAGGTTTCAGCCCTGCCGTCACTCATGATCTCAGATCTCCCGATTGAACCCTCTGAGACTGACACCCCTGCCCCACATTGGGCAAATCCATCGGGGGCGATAGCACAACGCCAAGCTGCCATCTTCTTTATAAGAAAGTGCCTCATCTCCTCGTCGACCCCTCACCCTGGAAAGAATCTGTGAGAGAGGAATCAGAGAGAGAGAGAGAGGGGGGAAATCACACCCATGTCAGCCTGTCAGCCATTAAAGATGCCCCCCCCCCCCGAGCCCTGAGGAAGCCGATCTCTCCAGGGTGCTGGTAGAGGCTGAAACCGGAGGACCTTCTCCTGCCCGTCAACACGGTGTCCGTGTCCAGCGTGGCGCTCTGCCTGTTATGGGGAGATGGCCTGGCTCCACCGGCCATCCCTCACATGCAGCTCAGACCCCTTGCGTTACTTACTTACCTACTGGCATGTTCACTCTCCTGTGACTCTCTCTCTCTCTCTCTCTGGGTTCACAGGGGATGTGTGTGTGTGTGTGTGTGTGTGTGAGTGTAGGTGTATGTGTGTGTGTGTGTGTGTGTGTGTGTAGGTGTGTGTGTGTGTGTGTGTGTGTGTAGGTGTGTGTGTGTGTGTGTGAGAGGGAGACAGAGAGACAGCGGGGGTGTGTTGGTTGGTGCTTGCTCAGGGTACAGCCAGGCCGGGCCTCTGGGGAGGGGGGGCTGAAGGTTAGAGTGGTGGGGAGAGAGTGGGGGTGGGGGTGGGGAGTAGCGCTGGCACACACTGAAGGTCAGGGGAAGTATCGGTGACAGGAAGTCAACGGCTGCCAGGTTCGGACCAGGTTACCGTGGTAATGAATGGCCGTGCTGAGTGACACCTGGCCGGTCGTAAAGATAGGAGGAAAGAAAACAGCCCCCTTCACTTCACTGTACACACACACACACACACTCACACACAGAGAGATACACACCTACTGTATACACATGAATATACATAGATGTACACAGTGGAAACCCTGGTATAAGTCAGTGTAGTGTGTGAGGTACTGCAGCATTCATACCCATACACACACACCATCCGATAACTGTCCCCGGCGGGTGTCGTTAGCACCTGCTAGCTCCAGCTATGACAGGGGCACAGATGGACGGCGCACAAGCACAGCGGCACGCTATGCTAGCCCTGTATGCTAGCCCTGTATGCTAGCCCTGTATGCTCACGGATATCAAGAGGTTTTGACCATTCTCCTTTTCCCTGACTCAGTCCTAACTCCTGTGATAGTATTTTTTTTAAATGTATGGCTGTCATTTTCAGCATTTCAGAGACAGTGCCATGGAATAGAGTGTTGTGTGCTGAAGCGAGTGTTCTAGATGTGTGTGTGTGTGTGTGTGTGTGTGTGTGTGTGTGTGTTTGTGTGCATGTGCGTGTGACGTAAACAAAAGATCTTCACCAGACATTTATGCTAACTACAGAAATGTTTTTGTTAATGTTACACACCTATATGAATGAATGATGAATGAATGGTCTTTATTGTCATTGATATAGTACAGGTACCAAACAACGAAATTTGGGAGGGGGGGACTATATATATATAGTATGTTAGCTGCTACTGTACTGAGTTATGTTGGCTAGCTAAGGTCAATGTTACATTTTAGTCCTGTAAGTCACTTAGCGAAAAATGCTATAGGTAGGACTTGCACACTAAAAATAAAACCTCCTAAGCGCTCAACTCTCTCTGAACGTTTTCATTCCCGATGGATTGAAATGTGCCTTGAAATACCCGATTGGGACGCACCCCTACTGTGCTTTTCCTCTGAAGCAGAAGAAGAGGTTTAGCATGACATCACCAGAGCGCCCACTTCCCTGTGATGTTAGCCCTGCCCTTCCCCAAAGGGCACCACACAAAATGGGGCGAGGAAAGCATTAAAGTAACTGATTTCTCTCTATTGTTGGGGGCCATGGCAACTGTCCTGAGGTGACATTTTACAAGCCAATGTTTTGTTTGTCTCTCTCTCCTCCACCATCCCCTCATGGCCCCCCTAACCCCCCCTAAACCCCCCCCCTAACCCCTCACCATGTGTGAAACTTCAAACGGCCAAGATCAAAACAACCTTCATCACAGAAGCAACTATCGGTGATGGCAAATGTCACGAATTGTCATTGCCAGCAATTTGCTGGCCAGTGTTTGCTGTAAAGAGCTGGACACATGATTACTATGTGACATATAGTTGCCTTTTATCATGTTTTTTGGGAGGCTGTGAGCGAGGGGATATTTAGGTCGCGCCCTTGCTCTATATACAGGACGTGCAGTCCTTCCACTGTAGCGAATATCCCGATCACGTGACGTCCCCTCTTTCCTCACTCCCTTTCCTCACTCCCTTTCCTCACTCCCTTTCCTCACTCCCTTTCCTCACTCCCTTTCCTCACTCCCTTTCCTCACTCCCTTTCCTCACTCCCTTTTCGCTCTGGACACATGGCTCAGTCCAACAGTAAACAAACACCTCCTCATCCGACTGCCTTCTATGAGCTGTGTGTGTTGTGACACAGGGGAGGCTGTTGGAGGTAGACATCGGAGGACGGCCTCATTGGAATGCCTGGAACGGAATGAAGAATGCTATCAAACAGCCATTCCGTTCTATGCATTTACAATGAGCCCGTCCTCCGATTTCTACCTCCACGAACCCGCCAACTGGTGTTGTGCAATTTGTTGCTATTTAGTGTGTGGTGGTGGTGGTGTGCCTCTCCACACCTCCCATACATCACCTCCTCTCTCTCCAGGTTCTAGAACTAATGCATCTGGTGTCCTCAACCAGGCCAAGCTAGGCAGGTGCAGAGCTATTTTAAGACCTAATTATCGCTGATGTTGTGGGGGGAATATTTTGGGTTTGTCAGAAGAGGTGCAGTGGGCGTACCTGGAAGTGACAAAGTCTAATGGATTCGTGGGAGGGTGACAAAAAAGAGGGGGAGAGATTAATGTGTGCCAGTGGGCATGACCGCCTAGCCTCAACCACAGAGAGTCAAACAGAACCGACCGTCTCCACACGGCTCCAACCTTCTGGTCTCGTCTCTGGCGTCCGTCCCACTCTTGAACACACCTGCCCAGGCAGCCAGCCAGACAACCTGCCCACAGGTGGTTGGTCAGTTGGTGGGTTGTTCTGTCAAGGCCTCTGTTGTCCATTCGTGACAATGAGTGCCAGTGAGTGCCAGTGAGTGCCAGTGAGTGCCAGAGAGTGCCAGAGAGTGCCAGAGAGTGCCAGAGAGTGCCAGAGAGTGCCAGAGAGTGCCAGAGAGTGCCAGAGAGTGCCAGAGAGTGCCAGAGAGTGCCAGAGAGTGCCAGAGAGTGCCAGTGAGTGCCAGTGAGAGCCAGTGAGTGCCAGTGAGTGCCTGGAGGTCTGCAGTGGTACGCAGGGGTCTGATGCCCACCTCCCCCTCCTTCTCCTGGGTTAGTGTTACCACAGTTTTGGGGGGATATGGAGAACCAGGATAGAGGCTGTAGGGTGTGGTGGTGCTGAGCTGCCAGTCAGCACTTTACTGCATGCACCATCTAGTCTAAATATAGAAGCTGATCTGTTACAATGACAGGTCTGATTTGTCAATTATTCCTTTCCTCTCTCTCTCTCTCTCTCTCTCTCTCTCTCTCTCTCTCTCTCTCTCTCTCTCTCTCTCTCTCTCTCTGCCGCTCTTGCTGGTTCGCTCTGTTTCGTTCTCTCTTTCTCTCTCTCTTTTGTTCTCTCTATCCCTCTCTCTCCCTCTCTCTCTGTCTTTCTCCCGCTTCCTCCCTCTTCCGTCTCATTCTATTTCTCTCTCTCTTTCGTTCTCTCTTTTCTCTCTCTCTCTCCCTCTTTCTCCTCATTCTCTCTCTCTTTCTCTCTCTTGTCTTATTCACTCTCTGCCTTTTGACATTCTGTCGTTGCATTAGTCATGCTTTTGCTTGTGCAGAATATGCTTTGGTTTGAATCGGAGCAATGTTGCTAAGACAACATCAGTGACATCGAGCGACACAGACTTTTTTCTCCAGTGTTTAGAATAATAATAAGTAGATGATGTCACAATCAGAGGACAATGTGACAGTGATATTCCCTGTGGAATACTCAACCCACAAGATCATGCAGTACTCACATTCCTCTTATTAAATAGAATGTTTCTCTGGTACGACAGCACAGCGGCTAACGACCGTGGCAAGGATACAGACAGAGACTGAGAAGGGTAGATATCAGGGGAGGCTGGTGGAGGTAGAAATTAGAGGATGGCCTATAATAATGCAGGGAGTGGAATGAGGAATGGTATCGAAAAACACGCCTCGGATCACTGGTATACAGTACAGAGAAGTAGTAGTATTTTTTTGTTGGCATATGGGTAATTTTTCATGCTCATTGGAGGGTTAGTTGGTCCTCTAGTCTCATCTCCTGTTGAATGTGTGATGATTGTCGGTCTGTGTGTCAGTGGGGTACGACGTAGCGTTTACAGTGTTGTTTTACTGTGTGGAGTCTCTACAACGTTCTCCCCTTCCCTCTGGGGTATTGGAGTTGTAGCCTGACAGCGGGCCGGGTGTAAGAACACAATATTAGTAAACAGCAACAGAACAGACACTCAGCCCACTGTTGTTAGCCACACTGTTCATAATCGTCATCTTTATAACTTTCCCCTCGTGATGTTTAGCATCGTGTTTTCATGTGTTTGCTCCACCTCCCCTCACCCCCCTGCACTCCCCCACTCTCCCCCCCCCCCCCCCCCGGCCCATTCTGTGAGGCCATTCCCAGAAAGCCTCTCCTCGTCTTCCGATTAAAATCGCTTATTCATCCGTCCGTCCAGTAGCGATGCTTTCTACTTTCCCACACAGTCGTCCCTCTCTCCCTCTTCGCCCTGTCCCTGGACCGCAGCACAAGGCGACGTGTATATATAACTGAGAGACCACAGGCCCTCAGGGTGGCTGGATAGACCTCTGGAGAACATAGCCATCTTCATAAGTGGGGTCATTCTTAGGTTGACCCATTTGACTGATTACAGCCATCCCAGAGTGCCCCGCAGAGTTCACACAGTGCCGGAGGTCAAACCAAAAGCCAGCGGCGGGTGGGCAGGGACAGGACAGGGGCGGGCGGGCGGGCGGCAGGGTCACGGCTTGGCTGAGCTGTCCGGGTTGACCTCATGACCTCTTATTATGACCGTTCCATTTCATGCATTAAAATGAGCCCGGCCTCTGATTTCTACCTCCACCAGCCTCCAGTTGGCTTACTAGTACTAGCAGGAAGGAAGGAAGGAAGCGGGTGTGGCGAGTTAACACTAGAACAGCCGTGTCTGTTACCTACTATAAGAGCCGCCTCGGGGGTCAAAATGACCATAGTCTTTACAATGGGAAGCTGCTACTTACACACAAAGACCACTAGTTGGCGCGTCTTGTAAATTAACCTGCCTCCTACACAGAAAAACAGCAAAATAGCTTCATACTAGCTTATCCTGATGTGATTTTGAAAATATAAGGATACTGGGTGGTAGAACGCACATATCTAGGACAAGTCATGAAAGGAGAATCCTGAAATTTGACCGAGTGCAAAGATAGTTTTTACTCACAGGGTCAAATGACCTCACCCATGGCTGTTCTAGTGTTAATGCCTCTTTTTTTGTGACCTTGCTCTATGTCTCCCCCTGCAGGATGCCTCCATCGCTCACCGGTTCCACTTGATGAGGGAGAAGCACCCAGAGAAATTCAACAGCAGGTGAGAGAATACATGTGTAGCGCTGGAAAACAGATGTGAAAGGGGCAGCTGTGGCGCAGGAGATAGAGCCGCCGTCTAATGATCGCAAAGTTGGCAGATCGGCGGTTCGAGCCCCGGCTGGACAGATGTCGAAGTGTCCTTGGGCAAGACACTGAACCCCAAATTGCTCCCAGTGAGCGGACCGGCGCCTTGCATGGCAGCTTGCCGCCATTGAATGAATGAATGAATGAATGAATGGACTTTATTGTCATTGCTACAGTACAGGTACCAAACAACGAAATGTAGGAGGGGTAGCTCCCCTGGTGTTAGGAAAGGGAAAAAAAAAAAAAACGTTAAAAAAAATAATCACAAGAAGGGAAGGAGCTGGTTTACATAAATAAAGGCTATGTACACTATCCACTGTACTATACTGTACAGATAGACGACTAGGGTTTTCATATTGCACAATAGTATTATTTCACATTTATTTAAAGTGTCACAGTTTGCAGGCTTGAAATGTACATGTTTGTGCCTCAGCACTACACCAGATTTTTTCAGTCCAGCAGCTGCCATCAATCCGTCCAGATTGTCCAGGGCCCAGAACTTAGGTCTTTGCTGTGTTCAGGGCCTGGACGGCCCTGTGGTAGAAGCTGTTCTTCAGTCTGTTTGTCCTTGCGGCCAGGGTCCTGAACCGCCTTTTCGAGGGCAGCCTGGTAAAGTGTTCGTACCCAGGGTGGGTCGGGTCCCTGGAGATCTTGGAGGCCTTCCTGAGACAGCGTGTGTTGTACAGCTCTTCCAGAGAGGGGAGGGGGGCGCCGGTGGGTGAATGTGTGTGTGAATGGGTGAATTTGAGGCCGTTGTAAAGCGGCTTTGGATAAAGCGCTATATAAAGGCCGATTTAAAGTTCTGCGTAAAATCGACGCCGTAGCCTTGCGTAGTCCCGCGTGGGCCCGCCTTGCCTACGGAGAGGGTTAACGTGCACATCTCCAAAATTTTAAGAACGCGTCAGTTTCTACACAACAGTAAGCTCTGTGATTGGTCCGCTTGGTAGCACATGATTCCGACAAGATTCCGACTCTCTCGTCCGCCAAAATGCGGAAGCCATGACAGAAATGTCATTCACTTTTTCTGTAATTACTTATTAATAAAGATTTGAAAAATTATGATAACCATCGTATTATCTTAGTTTAATGTCATTTCAATGCATCATAGAACTTTTATTTACAACAAGCATAACAACAAAAAGATCGCTATTATGCCGCTTTGAGCTTTGAGCTCCGTTGCGTTCCTAACCGGAAGAGGCACAGCACAGGGGCATAGAAAACACACTGCCACCTAGCGATGTGATGGTGTAATTGCAGCGCGGCCTACGCAGAAGTGTAAAGTGCGAGAGCCCTTACGTAGGGAACGTAAGTTACGCACGTAAATTCGACGCAGAAGCTTAAATCGGCCTTAAGTGCCGTCCATTTTCTAAATAAAAAAGTTAATTTATATAAAAAAAAAAAAAAAAAACAGATGTGAAAAAGAGAGAGGTTAGGAGAATTAAGATGTGTATGTGTGGGGGTGGATCAGGCAGGGGAGGCTGGTGGAGGTAGACATCGGAGGACGGGCGCATGGAATGAGGAAGGGTTTCCTAGCCATTCCATGCCTTACAAATGAATGAATGAATGAATGAATGAATGAATGGTCTTTATTGTCATTGCTATAGTACAGGTACCAAACAACGAAATTTGGGAGGGGGGGCTCCCCTGGTGCTAGGAAAGAAAAAAAAAACTAAAAAAACAAGAAGGGAAAGGAGCTGGTGTACATAAATAAAGGCTATGTACACTATCCACTATACTATACTGTACAGATAAGACGACTAGGGTTGTCATATTGCACATAGTGTTATTGCACATTCATTTAAAGTGTCTTCCACTGCCTTCCACCTTAACAACAGGGAGGCTAAACGTGAGCTTAGAGTACACCTAGATGGAACTCCCCTGCCATGTTCCGCTGAGCCAATCTATCTCGGCGTGACATTGGACAGGACGCTCACGTTTCGCCGACACCTCGAGTCACTGCGCAAGAAGTTAACAGCTCGTGTGGCGTTGATGAGGCGACTGGTTGGCTCGGGCTGGGGCGCCGGCGCAAGGACCTTGCGCACGGCAGCCCTAGCCCTCGTTTATTCAACTAGTGAATACTGCGCCCCAGTATGGTGTCGCAGTGCCCACACCCGCCTCATCGACTCGCCTATAAACGAAGCCTTGCGCATTGTGACAGGATGCCTGCGTCCTACCCCCGTGGACAACCTTCCCATCCTAGCAGGCATCCAGCCCGCAGGCCTCCGCCGCATGGGAGCCACAGCACGTCTCGCCTGCCGGGCCGCGGAGCTTAATAACCATCTGCTCCATGATAGGCTCACTATAACAGCGGAGCCCTCCCGGCGTCTCAAGTCGAGACACCCATTTGTGCCTGCCGCACAGGATCTCAGGCAGCAATGCAGAGATCTCAACATCAGTGCGGCAGGATGGGCGGATTATATGTGGCGCGCGGAGTGGGAGGCTAACACCTCCAAACTCCGCGACCACATCCCAGTCGCCGGCGCTGAGCCCCTCGGGATGGACTTGCCAAGGCTATCCTGGGTGAGGCTCAATCGTCTCCGGACCGGCGTCGGGCGTTTCCGCTCATCAATGCACAGATGGGGCTTGGCCCCAAATGCGTCGTGCGAGTGTGGCGCAGAGGACCAAACCGCAGACCATATTATCCTGGATTGCCCGGTGTACCACCCACCCAACGGGATGCATGGTCTGTCGGTATTAGATGACGAGACGATGACGTGGCTTCTGGAGGGGTGTCCAGAAATATAGCCCGGGTGAGCCCCTCAACCAGGTCTCGGGGTGGTAAAAGGGTAGCCCCTCGGCCCCGAGCCTGGTGGAGTGGAGAGGAAAAACAACTACCCATACGCCGAAGAAGAATTTAAAGTGTCGCAGTTTGCAGGCTTGAAATGTACACATTTGTGCCTCAGCACTACACGTGATTTTTTCAATCCAGCAGCTGCCATCAATCCGTCCAGACTGTCCAGGGCCCAGAACCTAGGTCTTTGCTGTGTTCAGGGCCTGGATGGCCCTGGGGTAGAAGCTGAGCTTCAGTCTGTTTGTCCTTGCGGCCATGGTCCTGTACCGCCTTTTCGAGGGCAGCCGGGCAAAGTGTTCGTACCCAGGGTGGGTTGAGCCTGTCATGAGCCTGTCCTCCAATTTCTACCTCCACCAGCCTCCACGGGGATGGATAAGCAACTATGATTCAAATGAGAGGAATTGAAGATGCGAGCTATATACAAAGGGGATACGTTTAGACTTTGTTTGTTTCTCCTTAGATATAGTTATGCTTTTCTATTATATAAGCTTCTAATTGGGCCATTGTCCAAGGTGAAAGGTCACATAATACGCTAATAATATAACATAATACCGTATATATTATACCGTAGTCCAAACTGCCATTAGTGGTCAGCTAGAACCAGGTGACACCACACAGGCATTAATAAACACCTAATGGATCAGATTATATAAAAAAAACTCAATTTTGTTAAAAATTTAGATAGAACCTTATCATTCTAACGTCACAACATCCATTTTCAGCAGGTAGAAATCAATGGTAGGACAGACCATTGCCACCTACGGCCTCCATAGTGAAAATCAATAGATTAGCATCGGCTGTCTGTCATAGTAACTAATCTTCCGTTGACGTAAAAGGCAGCTATGGAGCCAAAGTCCAGCGGCTATGCTAACTGGCAGCATTGGGAGAGCAGCTGTATTGACACCTAATACAGTGGCTTAGCTATCGGAGAGACTCAATGTCGTTTAAACAGCATATCGTGACGTTAGAATTATAAGGTTCTATCTCCATTTTTGTCAAAATTGAGTTATTTTTACATAATCTGACCCATTAGGTGTTTATTAATGCCTGTGTGGTGTTAGTAATTCATAAAATACAAAGGTTCCATCTCACAAAACATAATATATACTTTATATATATATAATGGAATGTAAAAACATTGACGCTCAATATCTCTGAACTACCCTAAATGGAGATGGAACCTTATCATTCTAAACTCACGGTATACCACCATTCATTGTCCAGTGAGTCATTGTGTCAAGATGGAGGGTTCTCTAGTAGAGGACACCTTGGTGCTGTAAGGCTAGCATGGCTAGCATGGCTAGCATGAAGACAGCAGGGGGTCTGGAAACAGAGAACGGGGCTCATTGTACTGCATAGATGAGGCGTGGTATCAAACACATAATCTGTCCCATGCATTACAATGAGCCCGTCCTCTGATTTCTACCTCCACCAGCCTCCCCTGGAGGTTCTGGGAGTAGGACCATATGAAACTTGCAACAACATGGATGTTTCCTCCACCAAAAGAGGCCGATGAAAAGCCGGATGAAACTGGAAACCATCCCACATGGAAATACGATACAATATGAAATGAAAACACATGATCCTGAAATCAGTAGAGGCTGGTGGTGGAGGTAGAAATCGGAGGACGGGCTCATTGTAATGTATGGAAGGAGGAAAGGTTTCAAGCAATCCATTCCATGCATTTTTAGGCAAGGCACGTCTATTTCTAAAGCACATTTCATACAATGTATAGCACATTTAACATGTGCAGCGCGCTCTCCTTCAATGAACCCGTACTCCGATGTTGGACCTCCACCTCTGGTCCTCCCTGGGTCTGAGACATCCAAAGGGGAGTCATGAGTGACTTCGGTTCCCCACTCTCCTCTCAGAACGAACCAGGAAAAAAATCCAGGTTATTATTCTTCCACAAAGCAGTATGACTCAGTGGCTGTCAATGTCATTCAGAATAGAGTCTAGTTCACATGGCAGCGAGAGAGAGAGGCGTAGGTAGACTGAATAAAGCCTTTTAATTAAATGTTGCGCAATGGCTCTGCTGTCGTCTCCCTTGCGAGCGGCGCGTCCGTCTCACCGACGGCGGGAGAAGAGGCCCGGGGAGGAAAAATCCTCAAGTCAATTATCCTCCATTGTGTCTCCAATTGCAGCAATCGGGGAGGGTAAATAGGACATGATTTGTGAGGTTAACCGTTGTAATGGGGCAGGTGATTTTGGGGATGTTTGATGGTACAGTATGTACTGTATGACAAAATACCCCTTTGGAGAGTTTCTTTCTTGTTTGTTTGTTTGTTTGTTTGTTTGTTGTTATGGGGTTTGTTGTTTTTTGGCCTCAGGAGAGATTGCAGGGATTGAACCCCATGGTGTTCCTTTATGGTGCATCGTAACCCCCCTTTGATGTTCGTCCCTTTCATTTGAAGTTTTCGCTGTATCCACACACTCCTGTGTGCACAGTACATTCAGATGCACAGTGAAGAGCAGCGCACACACAGCCTGCAGCAGAATGGCTCTGGAGAAGGCAGCTCAGTAGCGAGAGTGTGGCCTGTTACAGTGCCTTTACTCTTTTGATGGAAGCCCGCCTTGAGGCGCGAGTGCGTGTGTGTGTGTGTGTGTGTGTGTGTGCGTGTGTGTGTGTGTGTGTG
>NC_137677.1:61935388-61940388 GCF_963989245.1 Nansenia antarctica | reverse complement strand
TCTTAAAGTCACAGTGTGGAATTGTTAGAGAAGGTACAGGGTACATGATTTACAGTAACTGCATTTTGCTGTTAATACATGTTGCCTGATTGTCATAAAATCGTGAGCTTGAGAATGATAAGGTTCTATCTCCGTTTAGGGTAGTTCAGAGATATTGAGCGTCAACATTTTTTACATTCCATTATGTTCTGTGAGATGGAACCTTTGTATTTTATGAATTACTAACTCAAAAATGGCAACATTTAAAAAAAATAACACCACACAGGCATTAATAAACACCTAATGGATCAGATTATGTAAAAAAAAAATATATATTGACAAAAATTGTATTGACAAAAATGTAGATTCTAGAACCTTATAAAACGTCACGAAATGTTGACTGAGCCTCATCATATAGCATTTGTGTGGAAACGTACGTCAACACAAAGTCATAGTCATACCGTAGTCAGTTGTGTAAATGCATTTGCATAAACAAGTCTCTGATGCATCAGCTGTGGATGTGCCCTGTAGCAGCCGGATAGCCCTTTCTTAAGCAGTAAAACACACACACACACACACACACACACACACACACACACACACACACACACACACTGTAGCTCACTGTTTGCTCTTCTACTGAAAGGCTGATATTTCCAGAGCTCTGCCCTCCCTCCCTCTGTGACAGACGTTGACGAGTCCCAACACAGGTCGGTCTACTGCCTTGGAAAACCAAGCCGAGAGTCTCCCGTTAAACCTAAAGGACATTCTCAAGGTCCAAGGCAAGGGGTGACACTTGAGTTGTTTTTCCATGAGTTTCAGACAGACAAAGCTACCCATCTCCAGAGTGGGGGTTTCCAAACCACCTCTGCTACATTTCGTGAGCTTAGAATGATAAGGTTCTATCTTAGAATGATAAGGTTCTATCTCCGTTTAGGGTAGTTCAGAGATATTGAGCGTCAAAGTTTTTACATTCCATTATGTTCTGTGAGATGGAACCTTTGTAATTTCATGAATTACTAACTAAACAAATTTCAACATTTTAAAAATAACACCACACAGGCATTAATAAACAATCAGATTATGTAAAAAAATAAATACATTTTGAGATAGAACCGTATAATTATAACGTCACGATGATTTCCCCAGTAACACAGCAGCGTGCTGAGTCTGTACTGTATGGCCCACATGGCCCAGAGCATGTTGTGTCAATAACCATGTTTTCAGTATCATCAGCCAGATGGGGCCTTCTGTGGTACTATGTCTCTGAAACATACCGAAAAAAACTGCAGCAATGACCAGCATAGTAGGACTACAAACACGCCACCTCTGTTTGTTTTGACCGGACCTGGAGGAGAACTGGGTCCTCCCCCTGTAGTGGGAGAGTAGAACAAGCTCCTGAGGCCAGCAGGAAGCTATCTTTGGCTGGGAGTCTGACAGGGGGGAGGTGCACAGAGGGAGCTATTATGTAAGGGCAGTGAATGGCTGAGGAGGGTTTTTGCTTTTGGCAGTCTGAGATGTACGGCCGATGTCTGTGGACGGAGGGAGGGAGGGATCGCCGGCTACTGGAGGCTAATCACAAGGCCAACGCCGGCCATATTCGAAGTAACAATGAAGGGACAACTTGACTGTGTGTGTGTGCGCGTGCGAGTGCGTGCGCGCGTGTGTGTGTGTGCGTGCGCCCGTGCACCACTCTTCTTCTCTCTTTCTCTCAGAGAGAGAGAGAGAGAGAGAGAGAGAGAGAGAGAGAGAGAGAGAGAGAGAGAGAGAGAGAGAGAGAGAGAGAGAGAGAGAGAGAGAGAGAGAGAGAGAGAGAGAGAGAGAGAGAGAGACACAGAGAGAGAGACACAGAGAGAGAGACACAGAGAGAGAGAGAGAGAGAGAGAGAGAGAGAGAGAGAGACACACAGACACACAGGCACCCCTCCCCCCGTCCTCTCTACACAGTACCGGTATGTTCCATATCACGCTCAGCTTCCTGACAGAGTCTCCGGTTGCCCCTGGGGACCCGAGGTTGTCTCCAGAGCTAGTGATGTTCCCCACACCTGTCTGGCTAAGGTCTCTGTGTCAGTCCGTCAGTAGGAATCGGGGAGATGGGCTGTGAGTTGAGGTTCTCTGTGGGTTAGTAGTGGTGGGGCTTTAGGCAGACCGACCCGGGGATGGACCCACTAGTCCTGTCTATAGGGATTGAGTGTAATCTGAGAAGAAGAGAGAGTGGAGGAAAGGATTTAACTTAATTTAATCCAAATTCAATTGACAGTTTAGCTTGTGTTCCACTGGTGCTCTATTCTGTTCAACTCTCTTTTCAGATTAGTTGAATTCAGTTCAGAGTCCGTTGTATTGACAAGAGCATAAGTGTCATTGTTGCCATTTGTGAACAATGCATTCCACCAGTAGGTCACTTCTGACAAACCAAACTCCAGGACAGAACTGGACATGAACTCTGTTGAAGCCTCGTGTTTCAAGTCAGGGGGAGGATAACATGACCTCACGCAACTGCAAAAAGTCAGCTCTCAAAAAGAAAAAAAATAAATAAATAAAATGGGGGAAATATGACTTAAAATACAGCAAAATGAACTGCTAACAGAACAGGAAAATTTCACTCGCTAAGATATCCTTAAAACAAGTAAAAAATGATCATAAAACTTGTGCAATCAGACCAAAAACAAGCATATAATGCCTTGATTTAAGATATTTCATCTTAGTTAGATTTACTTTTTGCAGTGTAGGACGCCGGAGGCTTGGCTCCTCCCCTACAAAGTCAATGTTGGCGTGCCAGCCTTGGTATAGGGGCCAGTCGTGCCAGCCTTGGTATAGGGGCACTCAAACCATAATGTGTTTATTGTTGCGATGGCAAAGCAGCAGTACTGTACAGTATGTTGGCTGGTGGTGTTGGCCTTTGTGCTTCATTTGTGCTTCATTACTCTGACTGAAAGCACGACCCTAAAGCTGAGGCTCTGGGGTGCGTCAACAAAGCTGTGACCTGTCCCCCCCCAACCTGGCAGCTAGCTGTCAGATGCAGTTCTCATCAGTTGTAGTTTTCATATGACGCGGCTGGGGGTCTATAACACGGCTGGAGGGGTCTAGGACAACTACAATATGTTAATTCCGCAAGAACCAACTGTAGGCTGTAGGCTCACTGTGTTTTGACATAATGCTGCCGTCGCACATCTGAACATGAACAACAACAACAACAAGCGCCACTGAAGGACTCAATGACGTTGATGACACATTCTCTCTCTCTCTCTGTTTGTGTTTCGTTTCCAGAATGAAGAACAAGTTGTGGTACTTTGAATTTGGCACCACAGAGACCATCTCTGCCACCTGCAAGAAACTCAACGAGGGTATCGAAGTAGAGGTTAGTCTAAGAGGCTTCACTTTGACTTAAAGATTAGTTTAGATTAGATTAGATTAGATTATTATTATAGCATAAGGTATTACTACAGTGAGTCTAAATACATCTATATAATAAGTGAATGTACATGAGATGAATATCAATATGATATTATGTACAGTTGAACATGGGCAATTGGTCTTGAGGTATGTTAGATGTAAGATGTATAAATAGAGACCGATATAATAAATATGTTATGTGTAAACAAGCAGTAGTGAAAAAGCTTAAGTCCTGAGTGTCCAGCCAGTAGAGGTATGGGGGGGAGTACCCTGATACTGAGAGTCAATGTCCCTCTTGTTGGGGGTTGGAGGGGGGTGGCTGCCTGGTGGTGGTGGGGGGGGGGGCAGTTCAGCAGAGTAACAGCTGTTGAGTCTGTTCCTGAGCCTGCTGGTGTGGGAACAGAGACTCCTGAACGGAGACCTTAACCACACAAAGTTATTAATTATCTATGGGCATGGACACAAGAACCCATGGTACTGTAACTGTACTGTACACAAACTCCTGGCATATTATGTTATTGAAAATGTCAGTGAACATGAAATGAGTTAAAGTTGAGGTAAGGCTAACTAACCCCTAAACTAGGGGTATGTGGCCTACAGGGGACGAAGGAGAGAGCTGTTCATCCTCAATTACCGTAGTTTGTTGCCGTTTCCACACTCTTTTACATAGCCGATGACAAGCTGCAAACTCTTAAATAAATAGAAGATATATATATATAAAAGAGAAATTAGAACAAAGTACAGCTACCCAATTCAGCACAGATGGCTATACTTAGCTCCCAATAAATGCTCTATCAAGCCACTGATCACCTCATTCTGTCAGATAGTGACTCTGTGCTGAGAGAACATGTCAGGAGAGAACACACACAGCAAACACACACAGCTGGTGGAAAACTGCCTGCCTGCCCCCAGTCTAGGCAGTAAATGGTAAATGGACTGACTTATATAGCGCCTTATTCCAAAGCGCTTGACAACGGCCTCTCATTCACCCATTCACACACCGATGGCGGCAAGCTACCATGCAAGGCGCCGGCCCGCTCGTTGGGAGCAATTTGGGGTTCAGTGTCTTGCCATGGTCAAGGACACCTTGACATGTGGTCAGCCGGGGTTCGAACCGCCGATCTGCCGAACCTTGAGATCATTAGACACCGGCTCTACCTCCTGCGCCTGCAGCCGCCCCCCAGCCGACAGTACATCCAGCACTTTGTCAATTAAAGTGGTAATGAATGATAGAGCCTGTACTTCATGAGTGAGTTTGAGGCTCACGTCTCTAGGCCATGTAGATAATATACAGTGGAGATGTTATCAGTGTGAGTTCTGTAGCTCCTCTCTGCTGAGCTTGTGCATTTTCTAGGCCGGGCCCGAGAAAGTAATTCACAGATACTTATTAACCTTGTCTGGGACTCGATGATACATTTTTAATGATTACCCTTGAACTCTAACTGTGACCCTCCCATGAATACTATGGCTAGTGATCGCTGGCACTCTGGGAAATACTTATTGAGGTGTTGCCTCAACTCTACAATCTTGTCTCAGTGTGCAAGCCAGACATGTTATGTTACATGTTTACCATTTAACAGACGCTTTTCTCCAAAGCGACGTACAATTAGATATTACAGAGACGGTCTC
>NC_137677.1:61922888-61927888 GCF_963989245.1 Nansenia antarctica | reverse complement strand
GCGTTCTCCTGGCTTCAACATGGAAAACCCCTGATACGTAACGTTACATACAAGCGCCTCTGTCTGTCACACGCGTGCCACAGGGCAAATAAATTAATAGCACAAACGCTCATAGCATGTACAGCCCTGTCCATGAGACGTTGTTTTCCAACATGTAACAGTAAAGCTAACATAAACATTACGACCCTAACAATATAACGTTAGCCAGTTGGCTAACAACGTTAGCTAAAACGTACCCAGCTGATTCTTGCATGGCTCCCATTTAAAAAAATAAAATAAATAAATAAATAAATAAATTTCTTTTTTATACGATTAGTCGACACTAAAATTCCACGTCGACGACTTTTTATGATCGACGTCGTCGATTATGTCGACTAATCGTTGCAGCCCTAATTGAGCGTCAAAGTTTTTTACATTCCATTATGTTTTGTGAGATGGAACCTTTGTATTTTATTAATTACTAACTAAAAAATTTCAACATTTTAAAAATAACACCACACAGGCGTTAATAAACACCTAATGGATCAGATTATGTAAAAAACTCAATTTTGACAAAAAATAATTTGACCTTATAATTCTAACGTCACGATTTTTTTTGTATACTGGATATGGTGCCAGCGGGAATTGAACCCACAACTGAAGCGTTGTTACCGCCATGGTCAACCAACTGAGTCACAAAGGACCATATGGGCGGTAGAGAGAGGCTACTGACACTTTTTCGCTGCTCCAAAGTGCTTTACAACGGCCTCTCATTCACCCATTCACACACACATTCACACACCAATGGCGGCAAGCTACCATGCAAGGCGCCGGCCCGCTCACTGGGAGCAATTTGGGGTTCAGTGTCTTGCCCAAGGACACTTCGACATGTGGCCAGCCGGGGCTCGAACCGCCGATCTGCCAACCTTGTGATCATTAAGGCGGCGACTCTACTCCTACCTCCTCTACCCTCCTGCGCCACAGCCCGCTCCACTTCTGGGTAGTGATCAGGATATTCCTACCCCCAGACCTTGCTACTCACTCTTCAACTCTCCATCCTCCCCCTCCCTCCCTCCCTCCCTCCCTCCCTCCCTCCCTCCCTCCACCCACCCACCTCCATCTTGTGTCTCCCGTGTGTCTCTCTCTTTGTTTCCTCTGTGCCGCTGCATCCTCTGACTCGACTTGTGGAGGTGCACAGTTGTAGTCCAGGCCTTGCCAAGGTTCCCACACCCCTCCCATCCACAGGGGTCGTCGTCCCCCCGCCCCTCCCCGCCCCTGGCAACGGTTCCTGTGTCACGCCACGGCCGTGTGGCGGTCCAGGTTATTCTAAGGCCTGGGCACCCAGGGACAGCTTATTGTCGCTCAGTCACACTGACAACAGAGAAATAAGGGTTTATTTTTCATTCCCCCCCCGCCCCTCCCCCCTTCCCTCCCCCACCCACCTTGCTTCCTGACAGAAATAGATGATGAAACTACCCAGAGTGTATGACAATTGTTTCCTATGGCTTCTTGTATTGGCACAATGTATTTTTAACTGGTGAAGAACTTTTTTAGTTGAAATGACCCAGTTGAGAATGTTTTTAAGACGTACGGTAATAAGCCACTTTGGAAGTGCCTCTCCTATCTGAGGAGATGGAGGAGTTATAAAGTTTTCCCCTCCGTGTACTGTGTCATAGAAACCGACTTCTTTGTGAGAAGAAATGTCGTCTTTGACGGGCATGAGAAGAGTGCGGGCTAACAGGGGATGTTGAGGAGCCCAGAGGCCATGTGAACAGAGAGTGTAGTGATGATGATCCATATGCTGTGTGTGAGAGAGGAATATGTGGAGAGGAGGAAGACATACAAAAGGGGAGGTAACTTTCCACAGAAACAGAAAACAGGGGCCTGGGAATTTTGGGAATGTTCCCCAGTTACACCTAACGGGCACATAATGTTGTATTCTCAAATGATGATTGGTGGAAATAACACAAAATAGATTCTTTGAGAGAATTAAAGTCCTTTCAGCAAGTTTTTTAGTGGAAACACTGTCCTCTCCAACTCCAAGTCTGCCTTCAAAACGACCGTGAGTTTTGGGACGGAACGAGAAAAAATTGCTTTCAGATGTCCACAGTCCACACCTGGTCTGTCGTTGACGTTGGAAAAAGTGAAAGAAATAACTCACTGTAAGAGCTGTAAGTAAGTTGAGTTGGAGAGGCGACAGCACACGTGGGGATTACTGTAACTACAAGGTCACTTGTTACTCCATACTTCATGTGACGAACTTCCTTAATTACCACCTCAAAATAAAAAATAATAAACTTCAATTCAAGCTCAAAGACGATGTTTTTCCATTTCTAATAGAACAGCGTGATAAAAGGGTGTCAGAGACAAATGGTGACGTTAGAATTATACGGTTCTATCTCCATTTTTGTCAAAATTGAGTTTTTTTTTTACATAATCTGTTCCATTAGGTGTTTATTAATGCCTGTGTGGGGTTATTTTTAAAATGTTGACATTTTTTATAGTTAGTAATTAATAAAATACAAAGGTTCCATCTCATAAAAACCTAATGGAATGTAAAAACATTGACGCTCAATATCTCTGAACTACCCTAAACGGAGATAGAACCTTATCATTCTAAGCTCACGAAATACAACACAAGTGTGCAAAAACTAAATCCATACAAATCCCCACGGGGAATGACCCAACCTTTACAACCCTAGGAAGAGGTAGTATACTATGTAGTAGCCTGGTAGTAGAACAGCTTATTGCGGTCATGTGTCATCACCACCACCGCCATCATAGTAGCTGGTGTGTCTTGTCTGTGGGCCAAACATGGCCTCGCCCGCCCCCACACCTTTACCGCAGTGTCTCGGCGCGGTCCAGCTCCTCTTGACCATCTGTCATCGCTCCAGACGCCCCAAAACAATGACAGCCGGAAGCAAGGGGGCGGAGGAAGGACAGAAAACACACAGTTTATAAATACGGCGCTCTACCGATGCTCAATGCGGTATGTGTTTAATCCCTCTCTCTCCTTCTCTCTAATACTATACACAGTCGTACACAATACACTAATCTAATACACAATCATGATTAGTCCCATTGTGCTGTTTATTAACAGCACTGTATATGTCCCAGTCAGGTTGGTAACCCACTCTGGACCTCTCTGTCACCTAACATACGCAATATTGACACGCTCACTTGGTTTGATCTCCTGTATTTTGTTTGTTGTTATCTGATTTTAGCTGTTTTTATCTCAATTTGTTTTGTTGATTTTAATGTTTTGATATGTGGTTTTAAAACTGTCCTGTAAGGTGTCCTTGAGAGCCTTGAAAGGCGCCCATAAATAAAATGTATTATTATTATTATTATTATTATTATTATTATTATTATTATTACTACTCTATAGTCTCAACCTGGTAGTTAACGTAATGTAGTCCACTGCTTCTGCCTGTGGCACGGCAGGAGCGAATGTCATTTTGGGCCAGCGCCCGCCATCCATCCCACAATGCACTGTGGCTGGGTTATGTAAGAAGCAGTTCTGATCTATTATTAGCGCCACCTCACTGAGACGTAAAGAGGCAGCGATCTGATGAGGCGGGAGCTGCATTGTGGGTAACTGTGCCATCAGGTACTACACACAGGAACATAGGGAGAAGGGGATGCCCATATTTAGTATTAGGAAGTGTGTGTGTATGTGTGTATGTCTGTGTCTGTGTGTGTGTGTGTGTGTGTGTGTGTGTGTGTGTGTGTGTGTGTGTGCCTGTGCCTGTGCCTGTGCCTGTGCCTGTGTGTGTGTGTGTTTATGTGTGTGTGTGTGTGTGTGTGTGTGTGTGTGTGTGTGTGTGTGTGTGTGTGTGTGTGTGTGTGTGTGTGTGCGTGCGCGTGTGTGAATAAACCCACATGTTATGTTCTCTTATGTCAAGTCAGTGTTGTGGTTTCTATCGGCCTGTCCAGATTCCCAGTCACGTCTGTCATGTGTGGTCCATGGTGTCAATTGTCCACCTCTAATCCCACCTCTTTAAATACCCGGTTTGTTCTTGATGGCTCTCAATCCTATTATTCTTTCTGGAAAAGGAGAGAGAGGGAGAGAGAGAGAGAGAGAGAGAGGGGGACAGAGAGAGAGAGAGAGAGAGAGAGGGGGAGAGAGAGAGAGGGGGAGAGAGAGAGGGGGGGAGAGATGAGAGTGAGGGGGGGAGGAGAGAGAGAGGGGGAGAGAGGGAGAGGGAGAGGGAGAGGGAGAGAGAGAGAGGGAGAGAGGGAGAGGGAGGGAGAGGAGAGAGAGGGGAGAGAGAGGGAGAGAGAGGGAGAGAGAGAGAGAGAGAGAGAGAGGGAGAGGGAAGAGGGAGAGAGAGAGAGAGGATGTGACCTTGGTCCTAGGTGTGGTCCCCCAGGGTGGATGAAGGGGAGAGGGGGAGAGGGGGAGGGGGCTACTGAATGTTTTACTGAATTCCTCTCTGGACCCAGCAGATCTCTTCACCCCTCAGTCAGTCGTTCTCTTCAGGGTGAATTATGTGAATAAAGATGTTTGAATGAATGAATACTAAAAGAAGACTCGCTCTCAAAACAAAACAACATATTAAAAACAATAAAACAACATGTTATGATTCACACACTGTCTCACAGGCTTGTTGTTAACGCATGGAATGGAATGAGGAACGCTGTCAAACTCTTGGTCAGTCATTAGACCAGACTGTCCAACGGTTAAACTGATAGAGCCGATAAATCCTTTCTCCTAATCTATTCTTCGAATCCCCCTGCTTCAGATTGTGCCCAGTGTGTACAATGTTGTTTACGAGGCTGGTTGTCCTTACTTACCCTCTAGGAAGATACTGTACACCAGGGGGGAGGCTGGTGGAGGTAGACATCAGAGGACGGGCTCATTCTAATGCCTGGAACGGAATGAGGAACGGTATCAAACATGTGATACCGTTCCCCCGGCCTAAGCCGTCCTGTACTGTATGCAAACATGCATTAGATGTCACATGTTCACACTCCTCACCTCTCGAGGTCTTACCTTTTACTGTAAGTGTGTCTTTTGC
>NC_137677.1:61888941-61918941 GCF_963989245.1 Nansenia antarctica | reverse complement strand
ACACACCCCCCCACACACACACCCCCCCCCAATCCCAACCACTACGCTCCCCTCCCACAATATCTCTTCCTCCTCCCTTCCTGCCTCCCCTGTGCTTTTTCAATCTCTTTCTCTCTCTCTCTCTCTCTCTCTCTCTCTCTCTCTCTCTCTCTCTCTCTCTCTCTCACTCCATCTCCCTCGCCTTCACACTACTGCCCCATCAGCATGTGATTGTGACAGCTCCGTTAACTGAAAAACACTGTTATGTCACGCCGCTCGACCACTGGCTGCCTCCACCATTAAAAGTAGGAAATGCTGCTACACTGGATTCCTTTCACACATAACAGCACCAATGCCCTCTGTGCCATGTGTAAATATATATTTATATATATACTAAATATAACTATATATAACTATAAATAGTGTTTCGTCATCGTCTCCTTTGCAGAATGTGCGTGGGGTGAGCAAGGGACGCGCTGTACTGGTTATTTTGTGTGATGTTCAGTGACATTGTGTGTCTCGGGTGACTGTGCAGAAAGGAAACGGGAAAGTAGAATAGCGTTAGAATTCCGGAAACAGCCATTTTGCTGATTATCATCAGGTTGTGATATCCTGGTTTATCCTGCCTCCACAGATCAAGATCACACACAAGAACCAGGTGCCCATGTTACTGGGTCCGCCACAGAAGACCCCCTTCTTCTTCTTCAAGAAACGCAACAGGAGTCGGGACTAGGAGAGGAGGAGGAGAAGAAGAAGAAGAGGAGGAACTCCCCTGTGGCAAAAGACCTCCTCCCTTCACACACTTACACGCACACACACCTCTCACCTGTGACTCCGACTGGTGCACTGCTGTTCCCAAGGTGGGACTGGGACAGGGGTGGAGAGAGGGGGCTTCGTGGAGAGGTGATCCGTTTGGAGAATGAGAAGATTTGGGGATTTTTCTTTTCAAACAGAAAATCTCAAAATTCAACATCCAACATCCACAGACAATGAATTCCCTTTGGGGGCCTACCCATCCCAAATGAACTACCAATCCCAAACAGACTGACTCTCAATGTCTTGACCTCTTCCTGTGTGTCTATCTTCTAGCTTCCCTGGAACTCTGACTCTGATCCTGCCACTGGTCCCACTAGCTCAGTCAACTCCAGCCCTTGCTCCATCCCTAGCCCCAGCCCTAGCCCCAGCCCTAGCCCCAGCCCTAGCCCCAGCCCTAGCACCAGCCCTTCACCCCCTCCCCACAGTCCCCCAGCCCCAGCCCTAGCCCCAGCTCTAGCCCCAGCCCTACACCCCCTCCCCCCAGACCCACAGTCCCCCAGACCCCCAGTCCCCCCCCCCCCCTAGCTCCAGCTCCAGCCCTAGTCCCCCAGTTCCAGCACCCTACACCAGTTCCACACTGCCTGTGCAAAAATACAGTGCCATCCTAGGGTCAACGGAGGATAACTGCCATGGTCCTTAAATGGAAGGAGAACGGTGGGAGTTGGGGGGGGGGGGAGGGTAGAGAGATGGAATGAGAGAGAGACAGAACAGAGAGAGAGAGAGAGAGCGATGCAGAAGTAGATTAGAGGGGTAGACGCCGGAGAAGAAGAAGAGAGAATAAAGAGAGCAGAAGAAAGGGAGGAGAGAGAGAGAGAGAGAGAGAGAGAGAGAGAGGGAGAGAGGGAGAAAGACGGGATGATTGAGGCGAAAGAAGGCTGGCCTGTGTGTGTGTCTAACAGAAGAAGAAGAGTAGACTAAGTTCTCCTCTTTGAGGAAACGTATGAATAATGAATGGGTGCATGTAGAGTATCCACTCCAGTGCCTCCACGCCGCACCACAACACCACGCTGCCGAGGAGACGAAACGGGAGGGAGCTCATCCATTATTGACGTGGTTAGTTTATGGATGATGGTGGCCGGGTCGAACCACTGGCCTGGGAAACACGGAGGGATTTTCTGCCCACGAGCATCTCGGCACCACGAGCGTCTTTATCGCCTGTGTTTCAAGAATCACTCTCTGACCCGGTGTCAAGGCCGTAGGCTAGGGGGGGGCGGGGGGGGGGGGCGTAGAGGAGTTGTTGTTGTTTCTTTCCGTCATCTTTAACTTTAAGTTGGACGGCCCCCGTCGTCGACTGGCTGGTTGCAGCCTGCCTTCATCAGCGCCGGGTGGATTAGAGGCCCAGGGGGGGGGAGAGAGAGGAGAAGAAGGGAGGGGCTGAATGTGAATGTGGTCGGGGAGATCTTGACATGTTGTCATTGAGGAAGATGTCGTCTCAACACGTCCCCCATGTCCCTGTCCGTGGGGGGTGGGGTCCACTAGGACAGGCAGGTTGAAGTTGAATAAACAACTCCTGATCCTGCACCAGATGTCCCAGAGGACACTTTTAGAGGGTGGGGAGGGGGTTAGGATGGAAATGGATCCACCCTTGGTATAACAGTGTGCCCCAAGGGGTTTGATTTACCAAAGCGCGGACAGGGAACTAAATTTACACACTGCTATTTCAGGGAGAGCATCCATCCTGTGTAACACTATGCCTAATTACAGTGTGAAAACATGAACTCGCAATGTCAAGTGGCGGAGTTTTGTCTGGAGCGCAAAAACCCAGGGCTCGCCCCTATAAAACGCTGGGTGTTATTCAACATGTATGTGTTTGCATGTCTTCACCAATGAAGCAAAGGGCAGATACTGGATGGAATCAATAAAAAAAAGGAGGAAAAGGAAAAGATAATATCACACTTTTGGAGAAATATCAACAGCTGAGAGAGAAAAAAAACATGGTAGTCATTGACTTATAGAGTGAAGTACACCATGAAAATATATACTGTCCCAACAATAATGGCCAGCTATACATATGCGAAACACAGTATATTGTATATTCTGGAAGTAGGTGTAGTGCATATACACATGAATGTGTTTTAATACTATATTATTGTAGAGAAGAAGTGGAGGATAGAAATCGGTGGTGGTAGAAATCCGAGGACGGGCTTGTTGTTGTAACGCACGGAATGGAATGAGGAATGCGTCACAATGAGCCTGCCCTGTCCTCCAATGTCTACCTCTGCCAGCCTCCCCTGGTGTAGAGTAGTCAGACAATAGAGTTAATCTCAGATAGAGATCAGATCAGTGTTCTCCAGAGGGTCCGATGAGTGAGTGACAGGAGCCTTTTCTCCACCGTTAGTAGCCACCATCCTCCCGTCCTCTCCTCACTCCTCCGCTTGAGGCGTTCTCCTCCCAAAACACTGGAGGGGAATATGTTAGGGGAGGGACATAGACCTCCTCCTCCGACGCGTGTTCGGTAGGACGCAAGTGGAGGACGGAGGAAGGGAGGGACGTGAGGAGGACGTGAGGACGTTGTGTTCCTAACGGTTAAGAAAAGGGTCTACGTACAGTACAGTGGTTACAGAACACGGCGCCCCCTGGAGGTCCGGCGCCACCTGCAGAGCGCAGTGGTGTGAGGGGGGGGGGGGGGGCGGAGTCCTCGTGGTACGCTGAGGTCCGCGTACGGGGGCGAGGCTGTGATTGGACGACGCCTGCGTCCTGGGGGGGTAATTCAGTGAGGGTGAAACGTCCAAGAACGTCTCAGGTTGAAATGTAACAAACATACATAGAGCTGCCGCCATGACTCCCTGGTCTAATACAGCGCCATAGACATTCATCCCTGTTCTACACAGCGACACATTTCTCTCTGGAACGTCATCTTGGAACGGTTCTCGCCTCCCGAACGAGCCCCTAGTTCCCTTTAAAAAACCCGCTGAGCCGAAAACTCTCGCCAACCAGGCTCCGCTAAAAAACAGAGATCACGTCCCCCATGCCCGCGGACCCTTGACCCTGCGGCTCCTCCGACCCGTCACGGGGGGGCGCATTTCAACAACGTCACCACCTCTACAATCAGGCCATCATACCGTACCGCAAAGGTCATAGGTTACGCGCTCGTGTTGTTTTTTAACGGAGCCTGGAGCGAGGCGACTCAGTGACCAAGAGTGCATGTTTACAGCTACTTTTCATTTATGGGAAGGATGATTTTAAACAGTTTAACGTGTATATAGATATTTGTTTATATATTTTATCTGAAGTTACACCACCGCATGCCTGTGGAAACGAAGGAGACATTACTAGGTGTCTGCTTGAGGAGAGTCCACGCTGATTGTCGTCCCCCCCCCCCCCCCCTCCCTCAAGCTATAACGAGTCGTATGGGTCGTGTTATTATTCGATCCTCCTCAAAGCCCCCTCCCCCACCACATTAAACTATCCTAAACAACGAATTAAAAGGGTATACATATGAAATCATCACTATCGATTCAAATGAAATCACTATCGATCGATTCGATCTGTGGAATTCTGGTGTGACCTACTAATTGGCGAAACGAGAAGAAATAATCGTGTTAAGTTTCAACTCCGTCAAATGTTTTTTTGTTTTTTTTGTCCATAAATAACTGCAGACATGGACAGACAGACAATTGTCATCAAGGTTATCTGTCAACAGATCGTGAGCTTAGAATTCTAAGGTTCTATCTCCGTTTAGGGTAGTTCAGAGATATTGAGCGTCAAAGTTTTTACATTCCATTATGTTTTGTGAGATGGAACCTTTGTATTTTATGAATTACTAACTCAAAAAGAACACCACACAGGCATTAAAAAACTCAATTTTGACCAAAAATTTAGATAGAACCTTATAATTCTAACGTCACGATCTGTCAACAGATGACTCTCCCATAGCGAAACCATTTGCTCAACCCTTAATAAACAAAGTATAGTTTGGTGTGGCCGGGACCCTAAACCTATCCTTTGATTAAACTCCCATTACCCTGTGTATTTATTTGTTGTGTTTCCCCCAGTTAGTCGCATGTTAATACTGTGCGAGGTTAGAACAGCCATGGTCCTGTCTGTCTTGATAGTAATGAAGTTATCCCCAGGAGAAATGTCCACCACCAAGAAGACGCCGTTCGTTCGGCATTCATCAGGAGATCCCGCAGCGGCCGATATCACAACCAAACAACCACGGTTGTTGAGTAGGACTCAACCGGCTAACTGTCTGTTACCGATCTCCATGCCATGCGTCTGGGTCTCGTCATCAGAAGTGATCGATAGCCTTAACTAACCAACGGAACCAGCGGAACCGAACCACCAATGGCTTCACCAGGACACTTGCAATACAAGCCCACAGATCTCACAGGAAAGTGAATAAAATAAATGTAAAAAGGTAGAAGAGAAGAAAAGAGAGATAATGTCTCTCTGTCTCCGTGTTGCAATAACCCACTGCCATCATCACCACCTGGGCAGAACCATCGCTGCCTATGGGGGGGAGGGGGGAGGGGAGGTGTTGTTGTTGTCAAAGGATTTGGTTCTGCCCTGGTTGTCAACACAAGTGTGTAGAATGTGACCTCTCACCTTAACCAAGATGATCTGAGGACATCCGTTATGTTGTCAGTTGTTGATGTGGCTGGGATTCTCAATCGACTGCACTGGCCACAGAGAGTGGCCGACCATCTCTGTGTTGATGTACATGATGATGAGATGTAATGTGACTTGTTGAAACCACTCTGCCTCTGATCTGACCTACAAGGAGGTGGTGGTTTAAATGAACGGTGTGGTGGTGGTGGTGGTGGTGGTTTAAATGAACAGTAGCTCCAATTTGTATAATGTTCTATAAAATCTATAACCATTCTGATCTGATTGATTTGAACACCACAACCTATCTTCAACTCTTCCAACTGTCAAATCACCTCAGTGGTTCAGTGCTCAGTGCATCCTCCCCTTAAATAGAGACCAGACAACCAGACACCAAGAGACAGTCATCACCCCTTCCCATGATGCACTGTAACTGTCCCCCCTCACGTCTCCACTGTGTCCCTTCCGACCTTGGGAGGGGACCTTTGCTAGCAGAGGCAGTGTGGTTTATCGTTGCCGTCGTGATGCGGTCCTATTCTTAGCCAGGGCAGATTAACAGTATTGAGTGACATCAGTGGCACAGATGCAGCAGAGCCCGTATCATCGTCATTCCTGAGTGTGATGTTCTACATGCGTGTATCAACCCCTGCTCCCCCCCTCAGGGTCAGTGTGGTGTGTAGCCGTCCACCCGTGTAGAGGCGTGGGTCAAGGGTCAAGGGCAGACAAGAAAACACCCCTCTGGACTGTGATTGGATGAAAAAAATCAATATCCTCATCCAATATCTGCCCGGTCAGTGTCCGTCAGTCACCCTTGTTGTTTGTTAGCTGTTCTGTCGGCATTCCATTTTGATGGACAAAAGATTTATCAAATAAACAAAAAGGTTGAATATGCACCCTGTTAGTTCTTCTTTTGTTTTGGTTGTTGTCCAATCGTTTTTCTTTTTCTATCCTCAGTAATCTCTCTCTCTCTCTCTCTCTCTCTCTCTCTCTCTCTCTCTCTCTCTCTCTCTCTCTCTCTCTCAGACACACACACACAGCTGGCTCTGCTTTCTACTTAGATTGATTGGATTTAAATTGAATCCCACAGTGTGGGGCTTTTATGTTGATGATAAGGACCACTTAGGGCAGGAGGAATACTGAAGGTTCACAGTCCACTAATGATCTGATCACCAAGACGGGTCTGCTGTTTTTTTGTGTGAACATGGCTTCACAAAGCCATATCACACTTTTAAATCAAGTCCTGAAGGCATAGAGCCTGCTGAAATTACAAATGTATCTGTTGAAGAATCAATGATGCAATTACAGACATACCAACACATGTATTGAATCAATGGCCTCAATTACTCACACACCAACACATCAGTATTAAATCAATGTAACACAAACGGACACATCTTTGGTAACATTTTAGTCATCCAGCACAGACAGTTTTATAGTAAGTACATTTGTCTAAAAGTAAGTGAAACAAACAACTACACGTGAGCCTTTCAATAACAATAAGTGTCACAAACAGTCACATTCGTGCTACGGAAAGGGAAGAAAACGAATGTGTTTTGATGGGTTGGATGTTGGAATAGAAGGAGGAGATGGTGAGTTCTGAGGAGGCGGAGCCCAGGTGGAATCTAACATCACCGCTGTCTCACTCACTCAGAGAGAAGAGGCTCATGATGCGATTGGATGAGTAAACAATAGCAGACAATAGAAATGAGAAAACCCATATTCCCCACACCCATGACACCCTATCCCACCCCCACCCATCCCCCCAAGCCAAGCACCTTACCAGTCCAGTCCTCATACACACATATACCTGCTTCTTACCAGTCCAGGCCCTCATACACACATATACCTGCTTCTTGCCCCAGCCCATTTGCTTAATTTTTCCATTGCTTGAGGCAACCTTCTCTTTAGAACTGTCTAATAATGAGATTCCCAAGTTTGTGTGTGTGTGTCTGTGTGTCTGTGTGTGTGTGTGTGCACATGCACTTGCATGTGTGTTCGTATGAGTCTGAAAGTGTGTGTGTGTGTGTGTGTGTGTGTGTGTGTGTGTGTGCGTACGTACGTGCGTGCGTGTGTGATTGATTGTTTACTTCCTGCATTGACCTATGGCCTGTCCTCCTGCAGAGAGAGGCGGCCGTGTGAGCAGAGAGAGAGAGAGAGAGCTCTGGTTATACAACTGGAAGCCCCGCAGAGCTCCAGGAGCCTGCTGTGGACGGCCGTCGTCTTCAGCGCGCTGAGATAATAGGCCAGGCATTAGCTCCCCGAGCAACTATTAATAGCTGAGGCGAGTCACATCTCGTCTCGCATCTGGAGAGCGCCAATCGCCCGAGGCCCCGCGTTTTCCCATTTCTGTTATTTTGAAATGTACGCATCGCTGTGTCGGCCTGCCAAGATGCTCAGTGATTAAGATGTGATCCAGTTATTTGGTGTATTTTTGGTGCTATGGCGTAAAGGGCTGCGGAGAAGAAGACAGGACCTAGTTACTGCAGGTTGGGTGGCGCGTGGGGACACTGCCCTAAAGGGACCCTCAAGGATGAGCATACCCTAGATTTGATAAGGCTCCACTGAATACTGTTAGCGAGTCCCCAGTGCAGTGGAGGGGGGGGAGGGGGTATTCTATATACAGAGAAGAGCTGGATTATCTTGCTTTGTGTGTGCAGTGATCTGCGGGTGGTGGTGATGCTGTCTGTGTCACACTAACCCACTCCCCGTCACGAACCGAGGCGGAGGAAACGAGAACATAACGACTTGAAGTCTCCCCCCCACCCCCCCAGACACCCTCAGACACAGGGGGTCTTTTAAGCAGAGGTCTGTTCACAAACAAGCTGCACAGTGGTATGTGTCACTGCCGGGTCAAATTAGTATTTAAGAGAAAGAATCGGAAACCGAATACGCTGCCTCACCCTCCTCCACCTTCCTCCACCTCCTCACCCTCCTCCACCTCCTCCACCTCCCACCTCCACCTCCTCACCCTCCCACCTCCTCCCCCTCCTCCACCTCCTCACCCTCCTCCACCTCCTCACCCTCCTCCACCTCCTCACCCTCCTCCACCTCCTCACCTTCCTCCACCTCCTCCACCTCCTCACCTCCTCACCCTCCTCCACCTCCTCACCCTCCACCACCTCCTCCACCTCCTCCACCTCCTCCACCTCCTCACCCTCCTCCACCTCCTCACCCTCCTCCACCTCCTCACCCTCCTCCATCTCCTCCACCTCCTCACCCTCCTCACCCTCCTCACCCTCCTCCACCTCCTCCACCTCCTCACCCTCCTCACCCTCCTCCACCTCCTCACCCTCCTCCACCTCCTCACCCTCCTCCACCTCCTCACCCTCCTCACCCTCCTCCACCTCCTCACCCTCCTCACCCTCCTCCACCCTCCTCACCCTCCTCCACCTCCTCACCCTCCTTCACCTCCTCACCCTCCTCCACCTCCTCCACCTCCTCACCCTCCTCACCCTCCTCCACCCTCCTCACCCTCCTCCACCTCCTCACCCTCCTCCACCTCCTCACCCTCCTCCACCTCCTCCACCTCCTCACCCTCCTCACCCTCCTCCACCTCCTCCACCTCCTCACCCTCCTCACCCTCCTCCACCTCCTCACCCTCCTCACCCTCCTCCACCTCCTCCACCTCCTCACCCTCCTCCACCTCCTCCACCTCCTCACCCTCCTCCACCTCCTCCACCTCCCGCCTCATCCTCACCGACAGAGAGGACCGCACACTAAAAGACAAGCTCTACTGCAGTGACCTGGGGGGGGTCAGACAACAACAGAAACAGCAGTATCCATGTACTCATCTGTTTCTACTTCCTACTGTCCCTAGTTCAATCTCCGTGTCACTCTGTGTCACTCTGTGTCACTCTGTGGCACGGCTGTTGGGTTTTTAGAGATTATGTTTTTTCATCCCAGCTGCTGGATATCACCAGATTTTCCTCCTCACTGACGTAGAAAGCGGCGGAAGGGAGAGTACGGACGGAACTCCTAATTTAGAGACAACAGTGATTATGACATAATAATACCCACTATGACCCTATGACATTAATCCCCCCCCCCCCCCCCCCCCCCGCATCAGAGGGCAAATGACTCCTCTTTGTCTTGTCTAAGTTTATATAACATTTTGGATTGAGCATTCACACGTTCACTGATGACATGGCATTGTCCATTATTGTTTTATGATGCATATGTGAATTGTCTGAAATATTATTTTCTTTCTGGCTGCTGTCTGTCCAGGTCTCAGTTAGACTAAGCTGAATAAATAAATTAAATGTGTAAATAAATAAATACAAATACAACTGGAGATATAAGTAAAGATTGGCTAACATGGGATCGGAGCATATAACATTTGAAGCCTCTGACAGCTAATATTACAAATACAAATATGGGCTGGCTTTGAGGGTTTAACATGCAAGCTATGGAGCAGGATATCGTGATAACATCCTTAGCCTGAAGAGTACATACTGTCTTTATTTTGATCATGCAAAATACAGTTGTAATCATTGAGTTATAACTGTTTACGATTAAAAACATACAGGCTACACTGATAGTTTACTGTCTCTACATTATTCATAAATGTTTACAACATGTTTTATAAAACCTTTATAACCACTGCATAACGTGTTTTATGTCTTCATTAATGCCTTTCGTTTATTATTAAATGCAACCTGCGGTTTGTATATTTCCACTGTAAATTGCTTCGCTGGCCCTTTAAAGATCGCTGCTGTGATGATAAAAAAAAAAAAATCGTGAATGAAACCCAGCCATTCATAAAAATAGGCCAGACCCGTACTGTGATTGGTCCGTGATCACTTAATGCATAATTCATTTGTTTCCGATCACCCATTGGTTACTCACTTGAAGGACACTGTCGACGAGCCAATGAGCGTGTGCATTTGTGTACCGCTCGAGCCCCAGGGAAAACCAACCAGTCCATTAACCTAAAGCTCAGTCAAGTTTGGTGAGTCGAAGGGAAAGCAGCAATTGATCACCCAGCGGAGGCGATAATCTGTCTTTTGTGGATTTTTATTGCATTATTTCAATACTATAACGGGGTTGAAACGCGCACAGGGTAAGCTGCAAATTATGCTATATATACATATACATATATATATATGTGTGTCTGTTACGCCCGGAATCGGGATAGCCACTTACAGCGATGCAATAGAATAAGTTCACGAATGCCTGCAACTGCATAATGTAGACTAGAGCTTTGAGTGAGAACGATCGCCATCTTCTCCAAGAATGTTTATACTGTACTTCTTTGGCACCCATTTTCTATCGTTTTATATGAAGTTGTGTCGTGCATTATATTTATGTTAGAAACCGTATAGATGTGTCCCTTGTTTTCTATGTATCTGGTCATTGCCTGTTATGCTATCAGCGAGGTGAGTCGACTGTTTGTGATTTTATGAATGGAGAGGTCAGGTTTTTCTCCTCCCTGTGTTCCACACGGGTCGGGTTTCACTTCATTGAGAAAAACAAGGGTCCGTGAAGGGAGGGGGGGGTCATGTCCGATATTTATCCCCCCGTCAACTCCAATCGTTCACAGTGACTACGCTTTAATTAACGACGTTTGTATTTGCAATAACCGGACAGCGTTCCTGCCAGCGTTACTACAGCGCCTATTTCTTTACTTTTCTCTGTTTTATTCTAGGCGTAGTCAACGGCAATTTAATAACGCGCGGGCTATCCACAAAAGTTAAGCGACGCAGACCGATCATTTCCACACTTGTTTATGTAAAATTAACAATATTTTGGTTAATTAATACCATCTCTTGGTGAATTGTCTTGATGCACTTTATGGAATGTGTCATATTTTATCCGTGATATTGAGAACTGTGTCAAGAATTTAAAAAGAATTCGATATAAATCACACTAAAATATCCCTCTTGCAGTTTTATGTTCCAGTGATATGCGAATGCAATCTGCCATCATGGCTTTGATTTGTATTCTGGGCGATGGGAGAATTGTTGGTCCTCCTGAATCTAGATTATACGATCACATGGTATTTGGGAACAGATACGGCCCATTAATACAGCGCGTTGTTTTCACAACTTCGTGTCGAAAGTATGCCACGTTAAGCAATTGGACACACGAACGCACGCACGCACACCTTTAGATACGTGCGTCTATGACACACACTTTATGCACCTGCATCCAAGACATCTTTTCCATGCTTTGTCACGTGTGTCACCTTAATGATTAGCCAGCTACGCTTTATTCGTCACCCATTAAGAGAGCAAACGGGGATGAAAGTCGCGAGTCACTCTGGAGGAGATCCACGCTCCTGCACTGTGCTAGTCTGTTCTTTGGATCCCAGCCTTTTCCTTCTCCTCTTGCTTTCCCACTGTTTTGTCAGCCTTGACGTGCTTCGGAGCACTTAACTGCACCATACCCACAGGACATAGCAGCTGTGCCACAATCACATTTACAGGCCAGTCTGATAGAACCGTCTTTTTTCCCCCCAGTATATATAGTACCATATTGTGAGAAGCCCTTTTCATTGGGAGTTTATTTATAGGCTGTTATGTACATGTACTACCTAATATTGTATGACCAGTGTTGTTTTGGGAGGTAAGAAAGAACCATTGTCACACAGCAGTGTGCTTGCTGCACTCAGAGTGCTTTTGCCCTCTGGCCTCGTTTGAGAGACTCATCCCTGAAAGTTTCCCCTCTGCTCTGTCTTAGCTGATAACGAAATGCGCCGGTTAATGGCCCGCACAGATGGCTGGCTCTGCTTACGTAAGACCTTCATACGTCACGCTGACTACAGAGTGTATTTACATTGTGCAGCAGGACACACTCTAGAGCAGTGTGTTTACTTAAAAGGGGATGATGTTAGAGGAAATATGAATACCTAGTTGAGCAGGGGGCGGAGGGCCTAGTTGGACATGATAGTAGTTGACTGAGGTGTCAATCTACATGGATGGGGGGGAGGCTGGTGGAGGTCGAAATCGTAGTACGGGCTCATTGTCATGCTTGGGATGGAATGAGCGCATGGAATGGTATCCAACATGTCTTCCCTCCCCCGATGGACATGCACAGGTTTCTATATATTAGTGACAGATGAACAGGACTGAACAGTAGAGTTGTAAAGTCTCTAAAGTCGTCGTGTTTTGTGTTTGTTTCTGTCTTGTCCACAGTTGAACAGTTGACCAGTAAAGAGACCCCCCTCGTGCTATCGCTTTAAGCGAAGACCCTTTTCTGGGAACATCCGAAGACCCAGATAACATGGACGGATTCTATGACCAGCAAGTCCCATTCATGGTCCCAACCAATGTAAGTATGACATCCTGTCAGTCTCTAGGCAAAACAGATCGCATGATGGCCATGTTTAGGCTCGTGACAATTCCAGCCAGAAGTGGATTGGGTGTGACGCATGATAGCTCAGGTCAACTTTGAGTCATACGTCACTGAGTGACGGGTACTAATTTGTTGTTTGTTTGTTTGTTTGTTTGGCTTTGTAGCATAAGTCTCACGTGGAGGAACAGTACTGTAGGCCTCTGAGTGACAGGAAAAGGAAATTTGTGGACACAGAACTCGCCCAGGATACAGAAGGTAAAGAGACGACAACTCTTGTTCCTGACCCCGTCTCTTTAGGTCATCCCACCATTTCATTTTTCAAGCGGATGTTTTTCCGTGCCAAGATCCCACGTCTTTTGTTTGTCCTTGTTTCATGCATCATGTTGGTGCTTGTTGTGATGAATGTCAACAAGACAAACAAGTTACTCGTAGGTTATTCATGTGTGATTACTAATGAATGTATGTAGTAACTAAGTCAACCCCATGCACAGTTCTGCAATAAAAAATTCAATGTTTTCTTTTTTTCCCTCGGTTGTTTTTAGATCTCTTCCAGGACCTTAGCCAGTTGCAGGAGATCTGGATTGCAGAAGGTGAGTCATTGATATTTTTTCTCTGTACCACAAAGTTGGAGCCAAGTTCCCCCCCCCCCTCGTCTGGTGTTTTGTTTCCCTGGGTTACTCAGTGAGATGGGCTGGAGGGGGCTACCCTCTGTTATAGATGCTGCTTATGTTAATTCAACCTCACCCCTGTCTGTCTCTTGCTTTTGGACAAAGTTACGCAATTCCTCACTGACGTACTTCATATACTTTTATTTACTGCATTGAAGTTTTTTTTGTTTTGTTTATTTATTGCAAGGATCCCCATTAGCTATACCCATAGGCATGAGATACTTTTAGTGGGGTCCACATTTAAAACATACATTACAAATAACATTTAACATGTAAAACATACTTAAATTACACATATCAAACATTAAAATATATCATACCAGAAGTAAGCTAATTAGCTTAATAAAAGTGTGTTATGTCAGTCGACAGAGTCAATGGGAATGGGGGAAAAACCTCTTCCGTGATTCAGTTATGTTTCCAGATGGTTATTAAGATGCAAGTGACCGGATTAACAATTAACTTAAACAGAGTTTACATTTTTTTAAATTGTTTCTGTTTTCTGGGCACAAAAGTGGAGCAAAGTAGACCAAAGTTTCATGCTGACCAAGACCTCTATTTATTTGGAGATTATAACAAACTTTTTTTGTTGTTTTTTAAGTTAAGCACCTTTTAATTGCTGTCTTAAAAAATAAAAAATAAATCTGTTTCATAATAGACAGTTTCTCCCTTTGGCACACTGCACGGGTGTATAGCCTGGTCTCCAGATAACAACAAATATAGATGCTGTTTGAACATCGGTACTCCCAAGCTTCACGGCCCCCCTGTGGATTGAGTGAGGGGGGGCTTTGGCACTTTTTAAAATAACGACGTTTGATTGACAGTTGCTCTACTTTTGTTTTCAAAACTAGCGGGAGCCAAGTTTGTATCTGTGTTTTTACTCTCTCTCTCTCTCTCTCTCTCTCTCTCTCTCTCTCTCTCTCTCTCTCTCTCTCTCTCTCTCTCTCTCTCTCTCTCTTTCTCTCTCTCTCTCTCCCATCTCCCTCCACAGCCCAGGTGCCTGATGACGAACAGTTTGTCCCAGATTTCCAGTCGGATAGCTGTGAGTACCTGAGATGTATTATTTATACCCTGCATGGGGGACGAGGGTGGGAGCGAGCCAGAGCCAACAATAACCTGTGTGTGTGTGTGTGTGTTTGCGTGTGTGTGTGTTTGCGTGTGTGTGTGTGTGTGTTTGCGTGTGTGTGTGTGTGTTTGCGTGTGTGTGTGTGTGTGTGTTTGCGTGTGTGCGCAAAGGGTATTCGTCTGAGGACACTCTCTTATCCGTGCCGTGTCGATGCCCTGCCGTCCCTGTGAAAGGTTTAAGGACGTCGCGGACGTCATAGGGCTTCTGTCAAGCCTGTAGCATAGATCTGATCTCCGGCTCCAGCTCACAAAATACACAGGATTAACACTGGCGCACTAAGAGGGCCTATTGGCCTGCAGAACAGTTCTCAACTTAGTTGTTTAAACGTCTTTACTCAGCTCCATCGGATCCGACGGATAAAGATAACCACCACGATCACCCTGATCACTCTGCTCTGTACGTCAGTCCTGCTACTATCCTTAAACAGGCTTTCATCTTGCCCTAAGGCCTATCTCTCTGTCTCCCTCTGGTCGAGTCCTTTGGGAAGAGCCCCCCATCCCCCCCCCCGCCCTCTCTCTCCTCTTCTCCTCCCATTTTGGGTTTAATCAGCCGATTGGCATGGGACATCACATGAGCCAAGCTCATAATCTGATTTCACACTTTCATGCACTCAGACCCAGCCTCTGGAATGGGTTGGATTCCGCCGGGTGGGGCCCGGAGAGAGGGGCTGGTTAGGCCTCTCTCTCTCTATCCTTCCTCCCTACGCCTCCCCTCCCTCCCTCCCTCCCTCCCTCCGCCTACCCACTTCACCCTACAGACAGAGGCCCAGTCTGCCCCCCCCCAGCCCCTCTCTGAACCCCCCCCCTCTCCCTCTCCGTTCCCCCCAGTTAGTCCAGCTCCACCACTCTCTCTCCCCATTTGTCTACACATTGCCTTTATATGGTTGCCAAGGGAAATATTTGAGTTATGTTCAATGGAGCATTTTACAACCCCCCCCTTCCCCCCTCTCCCCTCTCCCCTCTTTTTGAGTTTGTTTTTGTTTTTGTCTGATGTTGGAGGCAGAGACGGGGCGTGGTGTGTGTCTTTGTCAGTCCTCCACTGTTTGGTTCCTGATCCGCGGGGCGGTGTGTCATGTGACTGACCACAGAGGTGCTGCTGCTATAACGTGACGGAGGGTTGACGCTGTGACATGTGTGTTTATACAGAGAGGCCCATGCCAGGGTGTGTGTACCGCATGTGTGTGCGAGTTTGCTATAGTCTCTTCACAGCGAGGTGTCTGTGCTATACAGTACTTGACATAACAGTGTGTGTGTGTGTGTGTGTGTGTACGTCTGTCTGTGTGTCTGTGTGTGTCTGTATGTCTGTGTGTGTGTGTCTCTCTGTGTGTGTGTGTGTCTCTGTGTGTGTGTGCGAGTGTCTGTATGTCTGTCTGTCTGTGTGTGTGCGTGTGTCTGTATGTCTGTGTGTGTGTGTGTGTGTGTGTGTGTGTGAGCGTGCGCGTGCGTGCGCTGGTGAGATTGGCAGAGGCCCCTGCAGCCAGGCAAGGGGCCAGCCTCTCTCACAGTCTGCCTATTCACCAGCCCCGCGTGGCCCCTGCAGTCATCCGGACATCACATGGCTGCCCATGCACTCTTACTGCACTGTGGCCAGGCCTGGGGGGGGCCAGGGGGCGGGGGGGACCAGCCATCACCTCCACCCCGCTGACTAGGAGAGAGTGGGGGGGGAAAGTGTCTCCTAATAATCTCTGTCCACTTGCCCACCGTCCGTAGAGTCTTGGCATGTGTAGGAGCTCTTTATCGCCAGTACGGGGGGGGGGGGGGTCGATCAGGGCCGCTGGGGCGAGTGCTGCAGGGTGATTGATCGGGCTCTGGTTACCCCCACAAAGCCCGGGGTATCCGGTTACCGCCGCCATTATGTGGCGCCGGATACGCGAGCCGGCGTGGAGCCGCAGCGGCTAATGGTTTCACAAAGCGGGGAGGGAAAATCATTGAGAATCATTGAGTTACGGCCCTGCACTGATTCATGGGTATCGACTGGGGCCTGTAATGGAAATCAGATGGGAGCGCTTTGATTGCATGTGAGGTGCTGTGATCCTGGTGGTGGTGGTGGTGGGGGGGGGTTAATACTAGGCTGTCAGCCGCCATTAGGCTAAGATAAATGGTTGTTAAGTGGCTCTTGCTGGTCCATCTTGCACCGTCCACCCATCCATCCATCCATCCATACATCCATCCATCCATCCACCCATCCATCCATCCATCCATCCATACATACATCCATACATCCATCCATCCATCCATCCATCCATCCACCCATCCATTCACAGTGTTGGAGGACAAGCTCTGCATCTTTTGTTGTATGGGTTTGGTTTGGATGAGGTAAATAATAATAATAATAATAATAACTTTAATTTCTATAGCGCCTTTCAAAAAACCCAAGGACGCTTTACAATTCTAAAGGGAAATGATCAGACAGACGAAACAGAAAAACAAACAAAGCAAAACAGAAACAGTGACTAGGGGCCAAAGGCCTTGGTGAACAGATGGGTTTTCAGGGCTGATCCTTGAAGTGGAGTCCAGGGTGGGGGCGTTGCGGATCACTATGGGGAGGGAGTTCCAGAGAGTAGGTGCGGCCACGCTGAAGGCTCTGTCCCCAAAGGTCCGTAGGTTGATGTGGGTGGGGGTGGATAGCAGGCCCATGTCTGCGGACTGCAGGTTCCGGGAAGGGGTTAGTTGGGGGAGGAGGTCAGTTAGAGGTATGTTTATTAGCGTGTTGCCCCCCCTCCTCTGTGTCTTATTAACGTGTTGCCCCCCCCCCCCCTCTGTGTCTTCTCTTCAGTGATGTTTCATGGCCCTCCACCTACCAAGATCAAGCGGGAACTAAGTCATTCCAAAGAGGAGCTGTCTCCCTGCCACCAGAACAGGAGTCCCATGCCCTACGGGGAGAAGTGCCTTTACAGCTACAGGTAACAATGGAGTCCAGGGAAAACTGTTGCGCCTTGCTGTGTCCTTTTTCTTCCAATGTGCGGTAGTTTTCGAAAAATAGCGAGACAATGAAAGTAGAGAATAGCATGTCTGTCTGTTGCCTGGTGACACTGATGATGGTCGTATGACCGAAACGTTTGTCCCCCACCTTGCACTTTTTTGCACCTGAGCACTTAGCACTTTACTTTTGTAAAGTGCATGACAAAATAAAGAAATAAATATTTTTCTAAATCTCTGTCTAAGGAGTTTTTCCTTAAAGTGTATGCAGAGTGTGAGTTTCTCTACTTTCATTGTCCAGCTACAGGTAACAACATACACATTATAATCATTATTATAATAATTCCCCTTCCCCGTAGTAATAATAATAATAATCAAGTTTAATGTTATTATTGTTTTATTATTAATAATACATTTCATTTAATCACAATGAAAATGAATAGGAATACATTTAATTTAATAGTGACTTTTCGAAAAAGCCAGAAGAACAGAAGACATTTTGTTCTGTCTTGGGGGACGGGGGTGAAACTCACCTCACCAACAGCATAACCTCAAGTGACTGCTCCTCCTGAGACATCTTCTGCCCCTCACCACTACGTCTCCTAAAGACACCCGCTTTCCCCTCTACTGTGTCCCTAAGAACTTCTATTGCCCCCCTTGTACTGTTTCTCAGTTTCTCCAGTAAACATTTTTTTTTAAAATAAAGGTTTTAGTAGAAGGCGATAGGGAGAAGGTTTTTCCTTCTATCAGTGGCCCCGGGCCTGAGCTAGATTACTCTTCCTGCAACGAATGGTGGATTGCTGATTCACATGCTTAGTATTCAAATGTATTGATTGTAAGTCGCTTTGGAATAAGGCGTCTGCTAAATGCCAAAAATGTAAATGTAAATGTAAATGACCTCTGACCCTGTCTGTCCCTCCACAGTGCCTATGACAGGAAGCCCACGCCAGGGTTCAAGCCATTGACTCCTCCCTCTACTCCGGTCTCGCCGTGCGTGCCCACCAACACTGCAGGGACACACCCGCTCAGCGAGCAGACTCCTCCCCCTCCTCCTCAAGTCCCCAACCAAACACCAGGGCCACACTCTCTGCACGGAGGGCAGCCTGGCTCCACCCACAACCAGCGGACGCTCCCCCCGCTCCACAGCCAGCAGAGCCCGGCCTTCGCCCTGCCCTGCCCCCCGCTCAGCCAGGATGCCAACTTCAGTCCTGAGCACAGGTGAGTGGTCGATTCATCAACCAACCGATCGATCGATTAATCCAACTTTATGTCTATAGCATATTTCCAACATGCTTACAGAACAACACGCTTCACCAGTCTTAGCATAGAGACTCTGGCTCACTGATACGAGCGGTGTAGAATAGAATAGAATGTAGAATGTAGAATAGAATAGAATGTAGAACAGAACAGAATAGAATGTAGAATAGAATAGAATGTAGAACAGAATAGAATGTAGAATGTAGAATAGAATAGAATGTAGAACGGTGTAGAATGACCTCCAGTGTACCGGGGGGGGGGGGGGGGGGGGCGGCGACAGGTGGACAGTCCGCACGTGTTTACCAACACGGTAGACCCTACGACCCTGTATGTATATATATTCAACTTCTGACCCCTGAGTTTGACTGCGCTATATTTACCGGGTCCATATCAATGAGACTGAGACACACGCACGCACCCCTTTAACGACCAACCGACGCCTCCCAGGGGTAGGGGGGAGGGTGGCGGGGGGGAGGGGGTATCAAAGCGTGTGACCTTTCACTGACGCTGACCTAAAGGGATGGAGAAGTTCCTGTTCTGTACCGTGAGCACTGTGCGGTGTGTGCAGTGTGCAGTTGTGCGCTTGGCAGAGTGACAGCCCCTCTTTGGGAGTCTGAACCTGACCCCCGTGGGAACAGGCCCCCCCCCCCCCAGGCTCCCTGCTAACCCCCCTGTGCTGTGGCACCATTCCTGGGCGGATGCCGGGGGGGGGGGGGGGGGGGGGCACACAGGGCATGTCGTGAGCAGCAGCAGCAGCCATCCGCCTCGTCTATAAGCCGAGAATCTCATTTAGAAAACGGAGTCTGGGGTGATCTTTTTATATCCCGTTAGTGCGAGTGACACCTGGCCTGGACGTGTCTTTTACAGCTTGTGTTCGCAGGCTTTCGCTCCCGTACCCGAGCCAATTTGGCCCCAGAGGCTGGCTGCTCTGTGTTGCTCTTCGGTCAGACCGTCCATAGGCACCGGGCCCGGCCCGGCCCCTAGTTCAACAGAATCGACGTGGCCCGCCCCTTTCTGTCACCCTTTCTTTGCAATGAAATCAATGTCAAAATCATTAGTGTTTCAAAATGTTCTTCAAAACGTATTTCCACTGACCATGTCCGTCCACCCTCTTCCCCGTCCTGTCCCTCTCCTCCGCCCAGGTTCCAGAGGCAGATGTCGGAGCCCTGTCTACCTTTCCCTCCCTCTGAGAGCCAGGGGCGACCCCAGTTCCTGCCCCAGGCCCCCAGCACCCTGCCCCGGGATGGGAGGCCCCCCTACCACCGCCAGATGTCGGAGCCCCTGGTCCCCGTGCCTCCCCAGGGCTTCAAACAGGAGCTGCTGGACCCACGCTACACCGAGCAGGGCGTCCCCACCATGCGCCCCCCCCAGGCTGCCTTCCACCCCATGGCCATCAAGCAGGAGCCCCGCGATTTCTGCTTTGACTCTGGTGAGTGGCTCTCTAGTCTGTACAGCTAAAGCCCGGTACACACATAAAGATAATCTGGCCGATTTTGGGCCCGATTTCCCCCCTTCCGACCAAGGACGGCAAACGCCCGATTATCGGATGGCTCTAAAGATTATCCTACAAGATTGTCCTGTGGTGTGAGGTGTGTTGACTGAGTCAATTTCTCCCGACAATCTGCTCGGAAAATGGTCGGGGCCGACGATCGTAAATATTAAACGTGTTCAATATTTACGATCAAAAGTCTTCTTGTCTGTGGTCAAAACGGACAACTCCCGAGTCAGATTGTGACGTGGAATGGAATTTAGCCAATCAAGAAGCGAGCTGACTGGCGCGTCTTCTTCTTTTCGTCCTTCGGCACTTTATTTCCCCTGTCGCACATGGCTGCCTCTACAGGTCAGTCAGGGTACTACTACCCTGATCACGTGAGATTTCTTGCTTGGGGCACGAGACTCTTTATGCATGTGGTCGTATATCGGAGCACACCACACACAATACGATCAAAACTGTTCAATCCATGATTTTTTTATCTTCATGTGTGGGGTCTCCTCCCTCAGATAAAAAAAATCTGTTAAGATTTAGAAAAAATCTGTGTGTACCAGGCTTAAGGGCCATGGTGTACAACTGGCCTAATGGGGATCTCATTGGGGTTTGAGGGTTGGGAGTCTTGGGTCTTCGGTCCTGTTCAGTGTGTGTGTGTGCGTGTGTGTGTGTGTGTGTGTGTGTGTGTGTGTGTGTGAGAGAGAGAGAGAGTGTCCAGGCTTCGTGTCAGTTTGTGCGCCAGGGCAGAGGGTGTGGAATGTGCCCGTCCCTGTTTGCTCTGTGTGCTGGCACACGGCTGTGAGTTTTAGCGCTCAGAGGCCTAGGCAAACACAGCCCCATACACACTCACACACACACACGTATACGCACACCAGACACACAGAGCTCTCGCCTTCGCAACACACTGTACATGTGTGTCACTCCTTAAGCGCCAATCACTCTCTCTGCCCCGTCACGGCAGTAAAAGTGGGTCTCTTAGCCGGCCTTAAGCCTGCGTGTCAGAGGGCAAGGCGCAAATGGGTCATCACTACGTCAATAGGAACTTCTTCTGGAGCCATACCACCAGTGGATGGAGCTACTGTATATAGGGGGAACTTGGAAGTTGGATAGATAGATGGATAGATAGATGGATAGATAGACAGATCCTAAAGCAATTGCCCAGAGTTACTCCATGCAAGTAGATGCATTGCCAGACGCAGTTGTTGACACACAGAAAAGCCACACACACACACACACACACTCACACACCGCCCAAACCAGAAGCATTCTGTGCGCCTATGGGGAAACCACAAGAGGAGAGGAATCTCTGTGCTTTCTGATCCTGACGCCCACACGCCCAGCTGTTTGTCCCTCTATTGCTGTCAACATTCGACATATCTATCTCCCAGCTTTTGCTCTTTCTCATTCCCCCTCCCGTTCCCCCTCTCAGCCCTGTGACTGTAGGAGCCGCTGATTACTGAGTAATACCAAATCCACTTAGCTCCGTACAGCCTGTAAATACGCCAGTCAGCGTAAAAGGCGTAACGTCCCAGTAAAGGGGTTGGATATATAAATATACACACACTGAACAAAAAATATAAACGCTCCAATTTTTTCATGACTTGAAATCAAAGACCTACGTTTTCTATGTACACAAAAGGCCTATTTCTCTCTCAAATTTTATTTATGTTTTATCTGTGTTAGTAAGCACTTTGCCGAGATAATCCATCCACCTGACAGGTGTGGCATATCCAGATGCTGATTAGACAGCGTGATTATTGCACAGATGTGCCTTAGGCTGGTCACCACAAAAGGCCACTCTAAAAACGTGCAGTTTTACCTCACAGCACAGGAATGTCCACCAGAGCTGTTGCGTTGCCTGTGATATTGAATGTTCATTTCTCTACCATAAGCCGTCTCCAAAGGCCGTTTCTGAGAATTGGAATTGGAATTGGAATTGGAAACGACTTTAGAGAGACGGCTTATGGTTTGAGATACTGTGCCAAGGGGCGCCCAAAGCGCTGCACCGATGTAAACAGGATATCCGGCCCCCTAGTGTAGAGATAGAGATCTCTTGACAGGAGGAAACACTGGGATGGGGTGGGGGGGTGGGGGGAGGGACACTGCCGCAATGACACAGCAGCAGCAGCAGCAGCAGCAGGCGGAAGACGGGTCTTGACCCCTGGGGGGGACGAGCGTAACTTGATTGTCATGATTTAATATCTGGACCCCGTCTGTAATCCTATTTGTGGGGCTCAACGGACATGCGACTGATTTCGCACGGTACCTAGTGTGCTCTGATCGGGGCTTAGCCCCCTCCACCAGATGTGTGTGTGTGTGTGTGTGTGTGTGTGTGTGTGTGTGTGTGTGTGTGTGTGTGTGTGTGTGTGTGTGTGTGTGTGTGTGCGTGCGTGCGTGTGGGGCCTTGACATTTGCAGCCCAGCTGTTGTATGTTGGATCAGCGCTATCTAGTTGTGTAAGAGCTCCCAGGTCTGAGGGGCAGCAGGGTCGGAGAACTCCGTACCAGAGTTCGTGACGTTAGAATTATACGGTTCTATCTTATCTCCATTTTTGTCAAAATTGAGTTTTTTACATAATCTGATCCATTAGGTGTTTATTAATGCCTGTGTGGTGTTCTTTTTTTTAAATGTTGAAATTTTCGAGTTAGTAATTAATAAAAATACAAAGGTTCCATCTCACAGAACATAATGGAATGTAAAAACTTTGACGCTCAATATCTCTGAACTGCCCTAAACGGAGATAGAACCTTATCATTCTAAGCTCACGAGTTTCTTCCCCACAGTATCACTGTGTCAACGGGGTGGCTGTTGCTACACCCCGTAGACACTAATATAACCAAGACCAACTGTCACCAGCGGCCCCCGCAGTCAAGTAAATGATCTAGCTTGGGTTCTTGTACCCTTTACCGAAGAGGTAGCAGGGGTTCCAAATATACCCATGCCATGCCACATCAAAGTTTGAGGTTCCATGGATGTTAATATTTATGGGGGAAAAAAGAGGCTGTCATTCTAAACTGTCCTCTCCTCTTTGTGTCACAGAAGTGCCTAACTGTCAGTCCTCGTTTGGGAGAGCCGGAAACTTCTACAACCAAAACAACCATGACAGTAAGTAAAAGCTTTTTTCCTTCTTGACAGAGGGGGGGGGATTGTGTGTGTATGTGTGTGTGTATGTGTATGTGTATGTATGTGTGCACGCTTGTGTGTTATATCAAACGGTAAAAAATACACACTGTGTTGACCCCTAGAGTTGGGACTTGAGTTGATGAGAACTGCTGCAGGGAACAGGGGAGCAGTAGAGATACACTCAGGGTCAATATTGGAATGACAACTCTGAGGACACACACCTGTGTGTGTGTGTGTGTGTGTGTGTGTGTGTGTGTGTGTGTGTGTTTAAAACAGCTCAGCCGCATGATGTTTGCACACTAGAATGTTCCAGTCTTGGGAAGCTGCCCAGCCATATTGCTTTGTAAGCAGTTTCCCGCCTCTGGAACATCACAGCAAGCTGGTCTTTCCATCAAAATGGACGCCTGTTTCCCACGCCCCCCCACCACCACATAACCTAATCAGCTCTTTCTCTCACCTTCTCCAACGACAGGCTTCTCCTTCGAGAGAGATCCACATCTGTACTATGACGATACCTGTGTGGTTCCTGACAGACTCGAAGGTAAGACTTCTTCTTCGCGTTTGACCCACACCGACACCGCCGGCATCCCCCGGAAAACATGGTCTTGTGTCCCAGGGGGACGAGGGGGCTTTGAGGGGGCAGCGCCGGGGCCTCGGCTCGGCCCGCCTGGCAGCCTTTGAAAGAGGGGGGATTATTAGCAGAGTGGTTGCATCACTGGAGAAGAGTCTCCTTTGAGATTAGAAATAGCAGGAGGGTGTCAAATGAGCAGCCTTGTGTACTTCACAGTCGCTCGCTCGACAGGAATGTCTCACCACACCGCGGCTACGGGGGTTACAGTGCTTTCCTAACACACTCTCTCTCTCTCTCTCTCTCTCTCTCCTGGTGGACCACAGGGAAGGTCAAGCAGGAGCCCTCTGTGTACCGTGACGGGCCACCCTACCAGCGACGCGGTTCTCTGCAGCTCTGGCAGTTCCTGGTGACCCTGCTGGACGACCCCGCCAACGGGCACTTCATCGCCTGGACCGGCCGCGGCATGGAGTTCAAACTCATCGAGCCGGAGGAGGTCGGTCACCTAAACACCCCACATCAAAATACGAACTAACCCAACCCCAACCCCAACATCTGACTTTATCCACTACCGTAATAAGACTAAAGATCTCACTTCCGTTCAACTGCCCGGCGAAATCTTATCTAGCTATCTTTATCGGAAGGGAAAAAAGCCCACAAAGTTTCTTCTTCATTCTGGAACTTCCTTTTTGGCAGTTTCAACAGATCATTTCTCATAGTTTCACACATGTAACTAGGGATGCTCCGATCTGGATTTTTGGGGCCGATACCGATCACCGATTTTTTTCCTCAAGATCAACCGATACCGATACCGATTTTTTTTTAAATACATAACTGTAGGCCTACTGACTGGATAGCCTACATATTTTTTGCTTTTTAGACAAAAGTTTTGATCCATTAGGCACCAAGCAAACGCAGACCCATTTTTATGGCATAGTAAAAGTCTGGCCTATCACCCAGTTAGGGCCTGAAGCCCAAGTCAGTGATATGGCTGTATAAAAGACATCATAAACGTGGCCTTCATGGTTTACATACTGTTACGTCCTCCTATGTTTTCTGTTCAGTTATCTGTCTTCCCCAGGAAAGGAAAAAAAAAAGAAAAGAAAAAAAAAAAAATCGGTTTTTGCGATCGGCCATTTTTGCCGATCACCGATCGAGTCATTTGGAGTGAAATCGGCCGATTTAAATCGGTGGCCGATAAATCGGAGCATCCCTACATGTAACTGCCCCCCCCGATTTCTAGGTTCCTGAATGGGTAGTTTATTCAAAGCCCGGTTGTTGTGACTGACGGTGTTCCTCCGTGTTCTCCCCGAACCCAGGTGGCCCGGCGCTGGGGCATTCAGAAGAACCGACCGGCCATGAACTACGACAAGCTGAGCCGCTCCCTGCGCTACTACTACGAGAAGGGGATCATGCAGAAGGTAAAGGCAGGTTCACCGTTTACCTCTCCTCTCCTTCCCCCCCCTCCTTCCTCTCCTCCCTTAACCCTGGTAACAACAGCCCTGCTGGAGCCAGCCTCCCTGGATGGAGCCACTGCCTGTAGAGACATTACAATACAACCTTGAGGTGATGGCTGCCAAGGTCTACCTGCTCTCTAACTCTCTCCTTCCTTCCTCCCTCCCTCCCTCCTCCCTCCTCCCCTCTCGTCTGTCCTACGCAGGTTGCCGGAGAGAGGTACGTGTACAAGTTTGTGTGCGACCCCGAGGCGCTGTTCTCCATGGCCTTCCCTGACAACCAGAGGCCCAACCTGAAGGCCGACCCAGACAGCGTGCCGGGGGTGGACGACGACACCCTGCCCCTGAGCCACTATGACGAGAGCAGCGCCCCCTACCTGGTGGAGGCGGGAGAGCAGTGTGTGGGGGCGGGCCTGCCCTTCCCCGACGGGTACGGGTACTGATACCCCTGTGGGTCACGCCACCCGCCTACCCCCCCTTACTTACTCCTGAACCCCACCACCCAGAGCTGGAACTACTGAGCAGCCCTGGAACAAACCGGAAACCTGCCCCTCCTCTCTCTTCTCCTCCTTCTCCTCCTCCTCCTCCTCCTCCTCCTGCCCACTTACTGATTATCCCCCTCCTCTCTCCCACTCTCCAACCACCAACATGAACGAGGAACGAGGAGAAACCTAAACACCAAAACAAACCGTCTCTGGTATCGTCTTATCGAGAGAGAGAGAGAGGGCCTGTGGAAGCGAGGGCGGTTGGTCCCCAGAGGCTCCACCACCCACCTCTGAGGTGGCGTTGTTGCTATGGAGACCCGAGAGGAAGTGAGGTCCAGAGGCCGCGTGTACTGAGGCCGGAGGACTGAGAGATCCCTGGGAGCAGACTGCACCAGTTGTAGCAATTCACCTTTTTTGACAATCTGCTTTTCTAAAAAGAGTTAATTAAAAAGAAGTATACAAAGTTTTAATTCTGAGAAAGAAAAAAATGAAAAAAATCTAAATGCAGCACTATTCTATAGTTGCCTTTTTCGGGTCCCCGTATATATATATATTTTTTTTTCCTGCCACCTCTGAACGGTATGATCTGTGAAAGAAAGGGCTTTGATTTGCAAAAAAAACTGAAAGAAACCCCAAACCCCACAGACCTGTTTTGTTTCTGTAGACTTTGGTTGAGAAATGTCTTTTAGTACGCTGGCTTTTCTACGATTGGTTTAGGATTTAGACCCAGTACCTTGACCCTACCCTCCGCTGGGACAGACGCTATTGTTTCAAGCTAGTTGGCGGGACTCCTCAGATTCAGAGGCCTACTATTTTGTATCATTTGTTTTTATGCCCAGTGGTGTTTTTAAGTATAATAATAATAATAATAATAATAATAATAATAATAATAATGTCTGTTCTGTTCTATTGTCCCTCTGTTGGGCTATAATAACCTGTCAGAGATCCGGAGCTCAAAGCTCCAATGCTCTCAGAGGGGTGTGAGATCATCCTTGCAGGACTGCCGGTCCACTCCTCATATAGTCACACTCCTCACTTCACCCTCTCACTCCTCACTCCTCCATCTCACTCCTCACTCCTCCTCCTTCTCTCTCCTCCTTCTATCGCCTCCAAGTTCTGACGTATCAGCGTTCTCCTCCATCTAGACTAGACCTCTGGCACCAATCCTTTTGTATTATCCTCCTGTGAGACTGGAAATGCTCAATTCAAAAAGAGTCGTCATCATCATCATCATCAGTCCATATTTGTCCCCCTTTAGAGGCTTTTTGAATTCATCCATCACTCCTCCCAACAAGGTTATGATTCTAGAAAAGGTCACTATTATTCTTTTCTCTTTTGTTTATTTTGGTGCTCCATGTTTCCTTGCCGGTGTACTAGTGTCTCAATGCGCCAGGATGGCCGGGGTATCGGGACCTTGCATGCGAAAGGGGGTGAAACTCGACACCTTTCCTCCTGGACTTTCTCTCTTTCTGCCAGTCACAGGTTGTCAAGACGAGAGACCCCCTCCTTCTCTTTTGCATGGTGTATTCAAACAAGACTGTCCGCTCACATATCGCTTTACTCTGGACAAAGATGAAATTGTGAAAGTTCTCTGCATTTTGTTCATGTTTTATGTTGTTTCTTAATGGGAAAAAGACAAACTTATATAAATATATATTTTTGCTAAGTCTGCATCTTGTTTGATTTTATTGTATAAGCTGTATAGTTCTGCCTACAACAGATATGTATCTTTTAAAAAAAATAAAAATAATCTGGATTCCCCTGTGACGCAATTACTGCAGACAATTGCTTTTAAAGAGTCCCTTTTTTTAGGGGGGGGTGAGTTAATAAAGAATGAGAGACGTCTTGGTTAAAGAAGTTGGGCTGGAGTTTCAACCGTGGTACAAATGAAGGGATGTTTCCTCCTCCCTGACCGAGGGTTGTCTGCACTTGTATAGTCTACACCTTCTCCCTTCACAACGTGTACCTTACACTGCTGAGTTTATCATCTGTACTGGGTACAATAAACTGTCCTTTCTGCTTCACTCGTTTGTAGTCTTGTTTCATCACTCCTCCTCCCCTCCTTCTCCCTCTCTTCTCAGAGTCAGCTGACGAGGCTCCTCTCGAAGGTCACTGTGCATTCGCTAATTAGTGACAAGTCACATGCTTTTTGTGGTTTTGTTTAATAACTTCCTTTGTTAAAGATTACCCTCCTCGCCCATTGCAAACGGTGTGCAGCAAAGTTGAGCTTTCGAAGAAAGGACATGCCTATTACACCGAGAGTAGAGTTAGATCCTCTTTTTTTAGACGTTATGATGATGACATGTCAAAGGATTCTTGGTCATTTCTTTTTTTCCGCATGCTGGCTGGTTTTAACTCTGCGTAGGAGGGGGACGTCCCCTTCAGCCACACAATAGCTTCTGTGGAGATAGTTTCTACAATGGTTAGTATGTTAAGGGCTGATCTGATCTCATTGCATTTCCCATTATTTGGGTTAAAAAATACATCCAATCAACTCAACTGATCCAGGAGGACTCTGCACATTATTAATCAAAAGTAATAATAATAAAAATCTGATGGTTCTTTATGGTAAACACAAACACATTATATAACAAACTAGACTTAAGTTACAGAAGCAACAAAACAAACAGTTGACAAGTCATGATAAACTTGATTGAAGTTATAGGAAACAACTGATTGCGTCCTTTATTTGTCATTCACAATACAGTAGTTTGGACATCTTGTTATCATCAATTCTAGACTCAGACTGTAGACTACTATAATCATTGCATGTTACGCACATGTCACATTTACATTTACATTTTTGGCATTTAGCAGACGCCTTATTCCAAAGCGACTTACAACCAATACATTTGAATACTAAACATGTGAATCATCAGTCCACCATTCGTAGCAGGAAGAGTAATCCAGCTCAGGCACGGGGCCATTGATAGAAGGAAAAACCTTCTATCACCTTCTTCTAAAACCTTTATTTATTTATTTTACACTGGAGAAACAGTACAGGGGGGGCAATAGAAGTTTTTAGGGGCACAGTAGAGGGGAAAGCGGGTGTCTTTAGGAGACGTAGTGCTGAGGGTCAGAAGATGTCTCAGGAGGAGCAGTTAAGGTGTAACCTGAAGAGATGGGTCTTCAGTCTACGACGGAAGATGGGTAGTGACTCTGCAGTTCTGACAGCCGTGGGGAGCTCATGCAGTTGTTATAAACATACAACGGAGTTCTCAGTCTTTCCTCTGTTATGGATGAAATTTGGACAAATAGACGCAAACAGCACGTATGACACAGGAAACGCATCATCCTGCCAATATGTAACAAGCATAGGCACCTGTGTATTAAATATTGCAATATTTGTATGAATAAAAGATTCATGCTTTTCATAGTCCATTGTAATTCCTCACCAATACATAATTCATCATCTAGGCGTAGACCTACATGGATCTGTTGAAGGCAGAGGGGTATCTAGTTGTTGACAACATACAGTTGTTGAATATCCTATCCTCATATCCTCATACAGTTATTGAATACTACTCTATATTGAAGGTACTGTGTTTACTGCTGTTGCCTATAAGGTTTAGGTTACTGTAGAACTACCCCTCCCTATAAGGTTTGTTTGAGTTTGAGAATGTTTATTTTGGTCCCCTATACAATTCACAATACAGATATAAAACATTTACATAGTCACAATGCATAACACCAGGACCAAAAAGGTGTAGGCTGAAGCCATGGCTTATTGCGCCTACCCTTGTTACATGCATGTTGTTGTTGTTGTTGTTTTTCCCCCATGCATGCATAATCAAAACATTGAAACTTTTACAAACAAAATTTCACTTACGCATGTCAACAAAAGTTCAAAAATACCAAACAAAAACTATATTTAAACCTCTGTTTAGGTTAGTGTAGAACTGCCCCTCCCTAGAAGGTTTAGGTTAGTGTAGAACTACCCCCTTTGTGATTAGGAGGAGGTATATGGTACTCAGTGGAAGAAAAGGCTTTGCAAAGACGTGACGTTAGAAGGTTTATAGAGGCCTCTGTGTCCAACAACATCCAACACTCACTCTCTCTCTCCGCCATGTTGACTGTTTCAGAGGGCTTTAAAAGCTCTGAGTGTGTCAGTCTGCAGGCTCTGCTCTACAGCGTGGCCTGGCTCTCAGCTCTATCGATTGGAAAAGGAGGGGAAAGTGCCTCTCAATGCTGTTAAAGGCCCTTTGCTGTCCCAGAGGGGTGTGCCCTGCCCTGACATCAAGAGCATCCAGTCAGAGAGGCGAGGGAGGGGGGGAGGGGAGGAG
>NC_137677.1:61713941-61883941 GCF_963989245.1 Nansenia antarctica | reverse complement strand
CTATGACTCCTGCTGCCCCCCACCAAACCAAAGGTGGACAAGACTAACTTCATTGAGATATCTATCTAGCTAGTTAGCTAGAAAACCAACTGTGTGGGATGTACAAATGATTTACACATTAAAGAGTGCGTGTCAACACTTTTCATTGTTTTAATTCAGTCGAGTACGAAGGCCTGCTACATTGGCCGTGACGATGGCGCCCTCGTGTGTCCATCAACTAGTATTGCAGTGCACTTCTGTAGATGAATTATCCAATAGATTATTTCGATCTCAAATCATTTCAAGGATTTTTTTTAACGAATAATGTTAACTCGTTCATAAAAACAAGAGACAGGTACACTGATTTTCTTCACCGTTTAATTACAATAAAATAGTTAGACTGAGTGAGTGACGTAGTAGGTAAACATGTTAGACGTTTTGCTATCGCAGTTACGTCTCTGGCAGACCCCTGAGCCAATGCGCGTGACCTAAATTCAAAGCTAAACACCGCTTTATCCAAAGCATACAAAATAATCTTCAATTGAGAGTGTGATTTAATCTATTAGCAGGGTTACACCAACATGCCAAAATCCCCACCTCTTGGTTTTCACAGATAAGCAAACATTTGAGCGAATATCATGGGCCTCGGACTGTCAGTCAGTCGGTGCTACACCACTGACTGATTGATTGAAAACTTTATTAGAAGATTTGCAGAAGTAGGTACATGAAAGTACATATTACATACAAGGTCAACTAACAGGATAAAAACCCAAGAAAGCCACTGGCTTATTTCAATTGGGGTCCTTGATTCTCAATTCATCACTTTCACTGAACCACTTTGCAAGCGGTTCACTCTGGCTGTGTTCGGAATGGTATACTAGCATACTGCATAATAGCATACTCAATGGGTATATACTGCATACTAGCATACTCAATGAGTATATACTGCCTACTAAATTCATAATAAGTATGCGAAAAACAGCCGACCGTTTACACAGTATGCATACTGCCTCCCAGAATGCATTTCGCTCTGAATCAGTACTCCAGAAGTGTACAGTCGTATCACACTTAAATTATTCAGAAAATATAGTATATATACTCAATTTCTCGCATACTCAAATCTCGCATACTGTACAGCGTGAACGCTCTCGCATACTCAAATCTACGTCATATCTAGTATGAGTAGTATGCTAGTATGCTATTCCGAACACAGCCTATGTGCTCATGGTTGCTGGTTCATGCGCATGCGCGAGCTGCAGCTGCTGCGCTCCTCTCCCATCAACCACGTGAACAAAGTACTTCCGGGTAACAACATTTCGGAAATCTTCAAAATAAGTGCCAAAGTAATACATAAATTTAAAAAACAGTGATAAACCTGTATTTATTCATGATTTATAAAAAGGAATAAACATGAACAATTGTTCATGTGTGTTGTTATTTAAATGTAATTTGTAAAGTGAGAGTTTTAAAACAAAAAAATAAAAATAAATGCAGCTAATACAAATCAGTGTTTAGGAGGCGCTATGGTAAATGTATTGTAGGGAACGCTCAGTAGAGTCTAGAATCAGTATACTGTCATTTCATGGAGCACTGCATAATTGCAACTTTAACCATACCATTGGCCACGATATTAAATTAAGGTTTGTAGCGCAAAAACTAGTCTAGGTGCCGCAGTAAATGTATTGGAGGGAATGCTCACTAGGGTCTCTACTAACCAAATAAAATATGTACATTTTTAAATGTAAATAGCCAGCATATGACATTGCTTTGGATTCACACTCATGTGATATGCATTCCTAGAAGTGTTCCTGACGAGAGTGGTAGGCCTACTAGAGATTCATTGAAATCTGTGAAACATAATTTCTTTACAGCCCATTATTCTGGGGGCAAATACCATTTCACCAGGGTAAGTAATTAAGATATAAGAACAATTACAAACCCTGTTGCAGTACTATACCACATTATGATATGGTTTTGATTGATATACATTTGTTAAGATGATTAGCATAATTTTTGTTTGTGGTTCCTTCCCTATTTGCCACGTTTAAGTGCGAAATATAGTGTAGCTCTTATTTTGAAGAAATCTTTTACATATATTTACATGACTTATATGACCGTTAGTGGGTGGGCGGGGCTACAGATTCTCACGTTGGGACATTGTCACACTGCAGTTTACTCTAACGGAATAATACAATCAGATAGTATTACAACTGTTTTATAAACAGCAGTGATTAGGATAATTAAAGACAGGAGATGGTTTGTTCCTCTGTCCCGGAGCGCAGCGAGCCTCACAGGGACAGCTCCTGCACCCCCAAGACCATTCTGGCACTGGCTGTATCCGCTCACGTAAGTACAGTCCATCCTATCCTAACATTGTGTTTATTTATTGCCATTTGTTTGTACATAATAAGGACCTGGCTAGCAGCTATAAGACTGCTAACTAACTATACCCTTCTTGACAGATTTGTCTTAAACAAAGAAGAAAGCTGCAGTTTTTGCCATGATCAGTTTTAATCATCAGCTATTAAGAAGCTTTGCTATCATGAATGACATGATGGTAAATGAGCAAGATAGTAGTTTCGTTTGATTCTGGGCCCATGCATTCACGATTTCCATAAAGCCTTTATTAAAGGGCTGGCGACGTCCAGATCTTGGCCCAAATCACAATACAATCACAATGCACCCCTTGCCCCTACCACTTATTAGGCCCAGTCCCGTTTCTTATTGTTTACCTGCTACCCCTCTTTTTCAGGTTCCCCCTAGGAACAGTTACAAGGGGTAGTGGTTGAAATCATCCACTATGGAACACAAGTCTTCAAGACCCTGATACGTCATCAGTAGTAGCCTATCATAGAAAAGCATGAACACTCCTTTCACGCTGTCAATCGATCAAACAATTCATCAAATTAAAAAAGAACAATGCTTCATTATCAGGTTAGTTCAGAATAGCAGTGCTCTGTAGGCTAGCAACCTGTGTCCCTACCCTGCTAGTCTGCATTGATATTAGAGTGCTAACAAGTGCAACAACTTCGCTGCTGGACTTAAGTTGAATTTTATGTCAAAATGTGCGATTGTCATCCACAAATCAGCCTTAAAACAATGTTGTAACGTTATCTAGTTAGCAAGAGACATCAGCATAGGCCTACTAGCTTTTTTTGGGGTTATGCTTGTTATAAAGAAAACGTCTAGGCTATAATACATTGAAATTACATTAAACTAAGTTAACACAATGGTTATCATAATTTTTAAAAATCTTTATTAACTAAGAAAATAATTCCATTTGTGGCTTTCTTTTGTTGCTTGTGCGTTCGGTTGTTAAGTCTGACGTCAAACGTGACATGTAGCCATTTCCAGGTCCAAACCAGAAATTCCCTCCACCAGTGTACTACAGCGGTCGAATGACAGTTAAATCGTTTTTTAGACTCGGATCTATTCATACAACAAGGGACACAGCACTTTCCCGTTTTTCCCATATTTGTCAGCGTCTTTGAGCCTCGGAAAAGCGCTATATAAATATAATTTCAGCGGCATTTCGAAGACAGCGCCTCAGCCAACTTTGGACCCGGAAACACGTCACGACTTAACAACCGAATTCATCAGAGCAGTCACTTCCCCGTCATCAGAACGAAATCAAGCGGAAAAGTGCTGGTGCCTTATTGGAAAAGCTAGTGTCACCGTTCCGAAAAGCTGCTACTTAAGTATTTTGCACGTCAAATATTTTTGACGATTTTTGACGATTTTCTTTACTTCCCCAAAGGGCGAAGGACAGTAAAAGAAGAGATCTGTGGCTTATTTGGTTATGAAAGACTTATTGGTATTTTACAGAAAGTGTGATTTCATTTGATTTGCCGTGTAGCCTAAATCCCTAGATGAGAGGTCTACATTTGTTTTCTTAAGATAGGATAATAAATAAATCTGTGTCTTTGCCAATGTGATGAATTGTTAATTAGTATATAGCCTATGTAGCCTATATGTATGTAGTATATAGTATATGTAGAGGTAGGGTGTCCCGATTCTTGTTGGGAGAGGGGTAGGGCGAAGTGGTAGGACTACTTGGCTCTCCAAACAAGTTTTTTTTATTCCAATGTATGACATTTGAAAGCTTACAATCTGCACTTTCATAATCTGTAAAAAAAACAGAAAAATTACCATGCCCTACTTGGGGACTTTTTCACCAGACCCCGTCACAAATGGGATTGGGCCCTTGGAAAAGCAACTGGATTTCAGAACCGTGAACACTCTCCCATTGCACAGGGAGACAGGCACGGGCTACGTAATGTTGTTGACCAACATCAGCCACAACCAGACTGCTACAGCAGTCACTCTCAGCGTCAGTCTACAGCAGTCACTCTCAGCGTCAGTCTACAGCAGTCACTCTCAGCGTCAGTCTACAGCAGTCACTCTCAGCGTCAGTCGCTCGGCGTTTACTGGAAAGTCTATTTGTTATGAGCTTCCTATCCTCACGTTAAAAAGTAAGAACCGATTGGTTCTCGAGCCTAATGGCCCAAATCTCCTGTTTCCATAGCGTGAGGTGGTTTGATGTACAAGTACACCCCCTGGACATGTTGCTGGTATGTCGCAGGGCCTCACATTAAACCACATTGTATTTCAGTTGTTTGAAATGAATGAATGAATGAATTTAACTTTTGTACTATGTTTCAAGGTTAAATACAGCAACATAGCTGAATGGTGAAACAGTTTATTCCAAGCTGATGATGTTAAAAGCAAAACATGAATGAAGTATGCTACTGACATAGATTGTGTTTCTCCCACCTCACTAATGACGATTTTTTTTTTTTTAAATGTCCATTTAGGGGGACTGGTGATAAGGACATCGTCACCATGGTGACAGCAGAATGTGAGATGGGGCCCGAGCTCGGAAAGCAGAGGGGGGGGAACGTGTGGAGGAGCCTGTCCAAATATGCCCCCATCTTCCTCGTGTTGGCCCTGTCAGGCCTCATGTTCCTGTTACGCAACATCCACGCCCTGGAGGTGAGGGGGAAAAGTTTGTTTGTGGGAGTTAGTGTAGAGTTAGTCACTGCCCCGGTTCAGATAAGAGTGGAGTTTACCTACTGTTACGAGGATCGCATACTCATAACCAGATTTTAAAAACTGACTTCCTGTGTGAGTTGAGTGGAGAAAGAGGCCCCAGTTTGGTTTTAGGAAAGGATTGGGCTTGCAGCTGTACTTTCTTCCCCATTTCCTATAAATAGCTGAAAGATGGTTTTGTTTTGCGTCACATGTTTTCTCACTGATCAGAGCTCAGAGCTTCACCACCAGTACAGATTGACCTCTTCCATTGCCATTCTTGGTAACTTTTCCTCTCCTCCCCAGCAGAAGCTGAATTGCCAGACTGTGTCGACACTCTACCAGTTCCAGAGCAGTATTCACTCAGCCTTCACCCCGCAGGGCTCTCCTCCCCCGTACCGCAACCGGAGCTACTGTGCCCATCTGGGCCAGGAACCCTCATCTGAGGAGGCTGTGGAGGAACGCTACCTCCTTGAGTCCATAGCCTGGCCTGAGCCCCCACCCCGCCTAATCCCTATGCCCTTGCGTCAGACAAGCAACCCTGCACACAGCCTCTTCGCTATCCTACCAGTAGCACGAGGGAGGGAGTGGCATGTGGGTGACCAGTTGGAGGCTCTGGTCCAAATGCATGACTTTCAGGGGCGGCCCAAGCGCTATGGCGGGGACTTCTTGTTGGCCCGGCTGCACTCCCCAAAGCTGGGGGCAGGTGTGGCGGGGCAGGTGTTGGACCACCGGAACGGGTTCTATTCAGCTATTTTCCCGTTACTATGGGAGGGTACTGTAAAGGTAGAGGTGACGCTGGTCCACCCTAGTGAGGCTGTCGCTGTGCTACACCGCTTACGGGAGGAACGGCCTGACCGAGTGTTCTTCAAGAGTCTGTTCCGCTCTGGCTTTCTTTCTGAGACAACTGTGTGTAACCTATGTCTGCTGGCCAATCAGCAGCCATTGTGCAACTATACAGACCTTAACACAGGGGAGCCCTGGTACTGCTATAAGCCAAAGCTGCTGAGCTGTGACACACGTGTCACCCATGCCAAGGGAGGCTATCAGAAACACTTGCTCACCAACAAAGAAGCACTACTCTTCCAGAGGTTAGTGTACTTTGCACCTCTGCAACTGAAAAAACACAAATGTCTATTTGTTCATATGTATGATATTGTTTTGATGACATATCACAATGATGGTCTCTGATTCCTCTTAGTGGTGTAAACATCAAAGTACAAATTCACGGTACAGGGTCTGGCAGTGTTACTGTGCTGCCTGAAATGAAAGGTAAGTGTGCATCCGTGTGTGAGTAAATGTCAATACAAATGAAACTCCATCTGTGCATTATCGGTCAACCTCTAATGTTAGCTGCTACATTCAAACTTTGCTCTCTGCTTTCAGACAAATCTGAGGTGGAGAGCAGCAGTGTTAAGGCAGAGCCTATCAAGGTCATGCCCTCTGGGTATTACTTCCAGGGATCGTGGCAAGCGCTAGGTGGAGTCATGATGCGCCAGTTTAACGACTCGTCTGCCATTACTCAGTGTCTGAAGGGCAAGGTGGTGTACATGTATGGAGATTCCACCGTCAGACAGTGGTTTGAGTACCTCAACGCCTTCGTACCAGGTGAGTGTGACATTCTCCATATTCAGCTGTATCTAAGGTGCTTTCTCTCTCTCTCTTCAACCCGCAAAAGCCTACTAATCTCCTTCCTCTCTGTTGGTCTCAGATCTGAAGGAGTTCAACCTACACAGTCCTAAGAATGTGGGGCCCTTCATGGCGGTGGACAGCACACACAACATCCTGCTGAAGTACCGCTGCCACGGTCCCCCTATCCGCTTCTCCACCGTAACCTCTAGTGAGCTCCGCTATGTGTCCAATGAGCTGGATGGCTTGGCCGGAGGCCCGGACACTGTGGTAGTCCTCAGCGTCTGGGCCCATTTCAGCACCTTCCCTGTGGAGATCTACATTCGCCGACTTCGGCACATCCGGCGGGCCGTGGTGCGACTCCTGGACAGGGCTCCCGGGACCCTGGTGGTGGTCCGCTCAGCCAACCTCCAGGCTCTGGACCCAGAGGTGAGCCTCTACAACAGTGACTGGTTCTCTCTGCAGCTGGATGGAGTACTCAGGGCTATGTTCAAGGGCCTGGATGTCCTGCTGGTGGATGCCTGGGAGATGACTCTGGCCCATCACCTCCCCCATGCCCTCCACCCGCCCCCCACCATCGTCAAAAACATGATCGACACCCTCTTGTCTTACGTCTGCCCAGGGAAGAGTTAGCGCAAAGAGAGAGAGAGAGAGAGGCAAATATTTTGGGGTTATGTTTACAGGAGTTGAATATCGTCCAAAAATGTGTGCTCAATTTGCAAGCTGAATGTTTCGAGGGGTGGCAGTAGCATTTTACATAAAAGAGAGCCTTTTATTGGATCGGTACTCTGAATTGGCCAATACTCCTCGGAATCAAATCAAAATCAAATCAAATTTTATTTGTATAGCGCATTTCTTACAAGATGCAACTCAACGCGCTTCACATACTGACAGAGGCAAAAGTAAAAAACCTGTACACTATGTAGCCAGGAAAATTCCCTTGCTGCCCTCTACACATAGAGCGACTACTAACCAGTTTGCCTACCAGCACCCAGCGGTGGACCCTAACCCCCCCCCCCCCCCCCCCGGGGAGCCCCCGCCGCCCCACACACCCAGCCCGCCCCACCACCAGCACACCCGGCCCAGCCAAGCAAGCACAGACCATAAAGGCCCCGCACAAGGACGGCCAAGCAGGTGCCCCGGCGGCGGAATAGACCAGGCACACGGGGCAGCCGGGGGCCCCCAAGGGGAGGCCCAAGGACCACCAGCGCATAGCAAGCAAGCAAGGGCGAAAAACCTGTACACCATGTATCCAGGAAAAATCCAGGAATCTGTTAAGTTTAGTACTGTGAATTGGTATTGACTGAATGAATGAATAAGTGACTGACTTATGAATGCTGTGAATTGGTATTGACTGATGAATGAATAAGTGGTACTGGTGCATCCCTGATATATTTATTTTAAGTTATATTATCAGTACGAAAATGTTGATGTTGCGCAACCCTAACATCAACCATCTCACAATCTTGTACAAACACACCAGCTCGGTGGAGAGATGGGAGGACAGACTCTGTAATCAACGCAAGCACATTAATACTGTTACTTAAGCACTTATTAATACTGTTTTCCCCCACACAAACTATTGAAACTTGAATTGCCATTGCCAAAGTGTTTTCTCTCAGAGGGTTGAATCACCTCTTGTTTCAAACGGTTCTGTTGGTTCTGGTTCAATTGTTGATCAAAGAAAAACAGCCATGTTAGTGAATTATGACCCACTGATTGTAAAAACAAGATTTTTATGAGATATTGTGACAATGTATACAGTGCATTGATCTGAATTGGATTCAGGCTGTCATAGAGCAATTGTATTGCAGGACATTGATTTATTTATCAAAGACTGCATTGATCAACACGTTCCTTAGACACTTCATGCTCACTCTAAATAACAAATATGTTTGGTTATACAGACACAGAAGCACAGTTGTATTCATTTTTTTTTTTTACCAAAAGTACAAAATAATAGCAAGTCATATTACAAAGTAATAGTCATCTACAGTAGATGTATCTAGCACAGTCATTTATTTATTTTATGTCCAGGGCATGACTTTGACATGACATGATTGGGATTATGATGATTACGACTTAGAATCACTAATCTGAACCTAACTATTATAACTCATCTGTGTACCAAATTGTATGTTTTTCTATGTATGCCATGCCTATGTATGCAACACCTCTTGGGTGTTCAAGCCCATTCCTGAGAGCAATAGAATCTGCTGGCCAATGGAGGGATGAATTAACAACAGGTGCTTCCTAGATGCTGATGATGAGCTGTCACAACCAGCAGAGAGCTTGTACTCTAGGACTTACTGGCCTATAACATTCTTCTCCAGTGTTATTGATACTGTATGTACCAGAGTTATCCAAATATCATTTGTAGAAATTGTTTATTTGTATTCTGTTTACCATTTGAGGCCTCTTTTTTTGTCAGTGTGCAGAGCGATGACATAGCCCATACGCTACACCACCACGACAGTATTGTCAGTGTGCAGAGCAATGCCATAGCTTATACGTTACACCACGACAGTATTGCCTTCATGACCTTAGCACCGGGGTCGTGTCAGATAGAGTAGTGTTCCCGATCTGACAGAAAGTATGTTTATAAGAGTAATCTAATGAAAGTTACTCAACTTCTGCAAATATGATGATTTACTACTTTAGCAATGATTGACAATCATATTATTCCCTTGTTCATCATAATTTTCTAAATATTATAAGTTATTTTGATACTTTCATTTGCACTTAAAATCGACTGTATATATTTATTCATCTGAAAGATGTTGCTTGCAGATTGCATATTATTGATCTGTAATTCAATGAAACAAATTGTGATTTCATTATGCTGTTGAATTAACAAATTGCAATAACATCTTTTAATTTGTATTTAATGATTTAATTAATTAAAAGATTCTTCACAATGCATGACACTTGAAATCCAATTGTGACATCATGTAAGTAAGTCATCATCAAATTCGCCTTAAGCCCAATGCACACGGCGTGTGATTTTGTCGCACCGCGAATTCGATTCCATTGTTTTGAATGGGACAATGCACACGGCGTGCGATGCGATTTTGTCGCACAACAACATTCGATTCTCCATTCACACACACACACTTCGGTGGTGTGAATTGAGAATCGAATGTTGTTGTGCGACAAAATCGCACGCTGTGTGCATTGGCCTTTAGACACCTCTTAAAACCACAATTACTAGAAGGGGAACACTATCTGACACGACACCTGCCATATCACCATTGCATACAGTAATTACTTTGACGTTTACTTACTGTTTTACAAACTGCGCTATTGCCAAGTGAGACTTAACCTAAAGCAGTGTTAAAACTTACCACAACTTGAATAAATATTGAACTGTTGAAATGTCATGGTTTTGTGAATGGTAGGATATCCGTTTGTGACAGACATATTTTAAGTTATTTTCTTTTTTTTATATGCTTTTACTGTAGTAAATGATATATTGTTTTGATGCGCTTGGATGCTCTTCATTATGAAACTTCATTATGACACGTCATGCCCCCCCCCCCCCCCCGCCCCTTTTTGGGGAAAACAGTCCCTTTAGTTAGTTTCAAATTCGAGGTCTTTGCCAGTTTAATAGCATAACATAAGTAAACAGTATTGCTTTGTAGCTAGTAGGAGCCCAAATCTGATGGCCACAGGCAAACAATTATGTAATGTTGTTGCCAATCTACGATCGGCATCGTTATATAGAAAAAATGGACGAAATAGGGGTTGATTAGTGTCCTTTCAGTCTGCCTCCTTCAAAGTGGATTGATTGATTGCATTGCCAGAGGTGTCATATCCTGACATATACAACTATCTTATTGAATCTCCTGGTAATGTATTTCTGACATCTATCACTTTATTTTGCTGTTTTGGTAGTCTGTCCAATGTGACTAGCTCACTTGCCCTCTCTCCACCTGCCCAAGTTTTGGCTATAGCTTGCTGTTAATTATTTTGTTGATAAATCGTAGCTAGCTAGCTATAACCTCTTCATATATATATATATATATATATATATATATATATATATATATATATATATATATACCGGTACCTATACTATATATATAGGCCTACTGTGCAGGCTGTATACTGATTAACAGTTCATCACATTGGCAAATGCATCATCTATGCCCATTGAACAGATGTATTCATTATCCTGTCTTAAGAAAGCAAATGTAACACTGTCATCTAGGGATTTACAGAAGTCAACAATACAAAAACAACTACTGAAGCCACAGACCTCTTCTCTTACTGTCCTGCAGGAGCTTTTAGGCATGGTGAAACTTCCAATAAGGCACCAGCAATTTTCTTTGCTCAATTTGTGTGGTGGTCGTTCTGATGACAGGGAGGTGATGTATGACTGCTCTGATGAATATTGTTTCAGCTGCGCTGTCATGTCAGATTTTGTCATGTAATCATCTCTTTCGAACGCCGTTGCTATGCAGACTGCGGACGCGACTGCCGACACTTGCATTCCGGACATTCCACCCCTTTCTGTGTGCTCACTACCACAGATTAATGTGTATCTTAAATTGGGAAGACAAATGTAATCGTCTCACACTTGAATAGCATTAAGGTTGATGTAGGCTCACTAGTCAGCCATAGCTTTTATGTTCTGTGTTGAATTATTTTCTTTAACTTCTAAGAGTCTTTAGTTTAATTAAAGCTAAGAAACTACTTTAACCTCACAGTAAATATTATGTGTTTTATTTATTAAATATTATTTATTTGTTAGTATAGAACTGCAATAGATGGAATGTACAATATTTGGAATGTTCCATTCAATGTGGCCCCAACCCAGTTTGGTGAGACATGTTGATGGTAACACACCTCTGCTTTTTAGTATTTCTGAATGAGAAATGGAAGAAGAATGGCTTGTTCAAACAATGGTACACCAGCACTACAGGATATATGTCACGTCAGCACTTCACGTCACCATGTCTGAGGGGGAATTCTAGCTTATGCGCAGGCTGAAGGATAGGGCCTATTGAAAAGGAAATTGGAACAAGTAAAACAGGTTCAGTGTTCAGTTGTGCGTTTTGAAAGTTGAACACATGCTGTAGATCTGATGTTACCGGTACGATCAAACTGACTGAATGATGGTTCTTGCATCTGGTTCCATCCAACCTACACCTGTAAGGTTTGAGTAGGTGAGGACTGGACCCAGCTGGATCCAGTGAATGAGCAGACAAAAGGCGGTGGATTCCAAAAAAAGGTCTCTGTTTTTTTTAACAGTGTCCCTCCCCCCACACACTCTTTGTTATGTTGGACTGGATTTGTCAAGATTCAAGTAAGTAAAATGCCTTAAATGCCTTTTTTGGGTTGATTATTATAATGTCAAGAACATGTAGATATGTAGTTCTTGTGGAATACATTCATCAAATTAGATTTTGAGCTTGTTATGTCTGTGTTGCAATTCTACATATCTTGGTTGGTAGTCAAGATAGCATGTGCACCTTACACATTACAAAACATTTACTAAAACGTACAACATTTGAAAACCCTTTAATGTCTGCATCAGAGGCCTCCAACAACAACAGCTGAAAGGTGAAAATGTTTCTATATTTGGGCTTTCTATATTTGATCCCCATAACTATGTGCACAAAACATGCCGGCATCAATAAGAGGAATCGATAACCTCGGAGACATACGATTCCGATGCATTAAACTATTTGTTACCGGTTCTCTATTCCCATCCCTATCCATGACTGTTAGAAACATTCAATGGGAATAAATGTAACGCCAGGAAGCGCTATATATGACGATGCCGTCAAGGTAGGCGGCAGTGTACTCCTGGTGGGGCCGCAGGATCCGGTCCATCATCGGCTGGAAGGTGGCCAGCGCCCCATGGACCCCAAATGGGAGGACAGTGTACTGGTAGAGGCCTCCCAGAGTTGCTAAAGCTGTCTTTTCGCGGGCCTGGGCGGTGAGGGGCACCTACCAGTATCCCTCGGTGCCCCTCATATGTTTCACGTGCTCGGCGACGATGCGATGGGGCGAGGGTTGTCTCTTCCAGGCCTCCTTGGTGATGTCCAGGAGCCCCCTCGTCCTTCTTCTGTAGAGTAGCTTGAAGGGGGAGAAGCCGATGGAAGCCTGGGGTATCTCTTGGACGAATGGAAGCCTGGGATGGAAGCCTGGGGTATCTCTTGGACGAATGGAAGCCTGGGATGGAAGCCTGGGATGAAAGCCTGGGGTATCTCTTGGACGAATGGAAGCCTGGGATGGAAGCCTGGGGTATCTCTTGGACGGTGAAGAGCATGTAGGGCAGCAGGAGTTGGTCCCAGTTTCTGGGCCGTCGGCCTCCATCGTCTTCTTCAACTACTTCAACTTGTTCTTGCTTCAAGGTTTTGTTGAAGCACTCCACGAGGCCGTCGGTCTGGGGGTGGTACAAGGAGGTCCTCATCTCTTTGACCTGTTTGACCTCATCTGTTCGACCTGCAAAACCCTTGAATGTGCTGCGTCTAAGCAACTGACTGACTATCTCCGTATGAACAAACTCCTGGACCCCCACCAATCCGGCTTTAAGGCTGGGCACTCCACTGAGACTGCTCTCCTTGCTGTCACAGGGGCCCTCCACTCTGCTCAAGCTTCCTCCCTCTCCTCTCTTCTCATTCTCCTGGACCTGTCTGCTGCCTTTGACACAGTAAACCACCAGATCCTTCTCTCCATCCTCTCAGAACTGGGCACTGCACACTCCTGGTTTGCTTTCTACCTGGCGGGTCGCTCCTACCAGGTGACTTGGAGAGGATCGTTGTCTTCTCCACGAACCCTCACCACTGGACTTTTTCCTAAACTAAGAAAACGACTAAACATGATTTGTACTACCACACTGTACTCGACACCACTTCTAGTGTACATGGCAAGTGAGTTTCAACCATGAGGTGTCATACAAAGTATTATTGGCCCTCTACTGTGTTCCAACAGTTGAAGAGAAACAACGAGACCATGTTGTATTTCAGTTGATTGAAAAGAATGAAGAAGAAGAACATTAACCTTATTAAACAATATGCTGTTAATATAAGAGTACTATAGACGCTTTGGTACTATGTTTCTTGAAGTATGTTGCTGAAATACTTTTTTTTCTCCCATCTCACTAATGCCGATTTGTTTTAAATGTCCATGTCAGGGGGAGATCATCACCATGGTGACAGCAGAAAGTGAGACGGGGCCTGAGCTTAGAAAACAGAAGTGGGGGACCATGTGGAAGAGCCTTCCCAAATATGCTGTCATCTTCCGTGTGCTGGTCCTGTCAGCCCTCATGTTCCTGTTATGCAACATCCACAATCTGGAGGTGAGGGGGAAAGGTTTGTTTGTGGGAGTTACTGTAGAGTTAGTCACTGCCCAGGTTCAGATAACAGTGGAATATTTGTACTGGTAGGAGGACAGCATACTCTTAACCAGATTGACAAAAACGGACTTCCTGTGTGAGTGGTGAAAGAGACCAGAGTTTGATTTCAGGAAAGGATTGGGCCATCTTTCAGCTATTTATAGGAAATGGGGAAGAAAGAACCGCTGGAAGAAAGAACAGCGATTCTTTTCTTCCCCATTTCCTATAAATAGCTGAAAGATGGTTTTGTTTTGCGCCACATTTTTTCTCACTGATCAGAGCTCAGAGCTTCACCAGTACAGCTTCCATTGTCACCCTTGGTAACCTCTCCTCTCCTCCCCAGCAGAAGCTGAATTTCAGGACTATATTGACACTCTACCAGTTCCAGAGCAGTATTCACTCAGCCTTCACCCCGCAGGGCTCTCTTCCCCTTCACCGCAAACAGAGCTACTGTGCCCATCTGGGCCAGGAGCCCTCATCTGAGGAGGCTGTGGAGGAACGCTACCTCCTTGAGTCCATAGCCTGGCCTGAGCCCCCACCCCGCCTAATCCCTATGTCCCTGCGTAAGACAAGCAACCCTGCACGCAGCCTCTTTGCTATCCTACCAGCAGCACGAGGGAGGGAGTGGCATGTGGGTGACCAGCTGGAGGCTCTGGTCCAAATGCATGACTTTAAGGGGCGGCCCAAGCGCTATGGCGGGGACTTCTTGTTGGCCCGGCTGCACTCCCCAAAGCTGGGGGCAGGTGTGGCGGGGCAGGTGCTGGACCACCGGAACGGGTTCTATTCAGCTGTTTTCCCGTTACTATGGGAGGGTACTGTAAAGGTAGAGGTGACGTTGGTCCACCCTAGTGAGGCTGTCGCTGTGCTACACCGCTTACGGGAGGAACGGCCTGACCGAGTGTTCTTCAAGAGTCTGTTCCGCTCTGGCTTTCTTTCTGAGACAACTGTGTGTAACCTATGTCTGCCGGCCAATCGGAAGCCATTGTGCAACTATACAGACCTTAACACAGGGGAGCCCTGGTACTGCTATAAGCCAAAGCTGCTGAGCTGTGACACACGTGTCACCCATGCCAAGGGAGGCTATCAGAAACACTTGCTCACCAACAAAGGAGCACTCCTCTTCCAGAGGTTAGTGTACTTTGCACCTCTGCAACTGAAAAAACACAAATGTCTACAAACATAATATATGATATTGTTTTGATGACATATCACAATGATGGTCTCTGATTCCTCTTAGTGGTGTAAACATCAAAGTACAAATTCACAGTACAGGGTCTGGCAGTGTTACTGTGCTGCCTGAAATTAAAGGTAAGTGTGTGTGTGTGTGTGTGTGTGTGTGTGTGTGTGTGTGTGTGTGTGTGTGTGGTGTGTGTGTGTGTGTGGTGTGTGTAAATGTCAATACAAATGAAACTCCTTACATTATCAGTCAACCTTTAATGTTAGCTGCTACATGCAAACGTTGCTCTCTGCTTTCAGACACATCTGAGGTGGAGAGCAGCAGTGTTAAGGCAGAGCCTATCAAGGTCATGCCCTCTGGGTATTACTTCCAGGGATCGTGGCGAGCGCTAGGTGGAGTCATGATGCGCCAGTTTAACGACTCGTCTGCCATTACTCAGTGTCTGAAGGACAAGGTGGTGTACATGTATGGAGATTCCACGATCAGACAGTGGTTTGAGTACCTCAACACCTTCTTACCAGGTGAGTGTGACATTCTCCATATTCAGCTGTATCTAAGGTGCTTTCTCTCTCTCTCTTCTTCAACCCGCAAAAGCCTACTAATCTCCTTCCTCTCTGTTGGTCTCAGAGCTGAAGGAGTTCAACCTACACAGTCCTAAGAATGTGGGGCCCTTCATGGCGGTGGACAGCACACACAACATTCTGCTGAAGTACCGCTGCCACGGCCCCCCTATCCGCTTCTCCACCGTCACCTCTAGTGAGCTCCGCTATGTGTCCAATGAGCTGGATGGCTTGGCCGGGGGCCCGGACACTGTGGTAGTCCTCAGCGTCTGGTCACATTTCGGCACCTTCCCTGTGGAGATCTACATTCGCCGACTTCGGCACATCCGGCGGGCCGTGGTGCGACTCCTGGACAGGGCTCCCGGGACCCTGGTGGTGGTCCGCTCAGCCAACCTCCAGGCTCTGGACCCAGAGGTGAGCCTCTACAACAGTGACTGGTTCTCACTGCAGCTGGATGGAGTACTCAGGGCTATGTTCAAGGGCCTGGATGTCCTGCTGGTGGATGCCTGGGAGATGACTCTGGCCCATCACCTCCCCCATGCCCTCCACCCGCCCCCCACCATTGTCAAAAACATGATCGACACCCTCTTGTCTTACGTCTGCCCAGACATTTGAATTGCATTATTTATATGCTTTTACTGTAGTAAATTGTATATTGTCTCAGCGGTGCCAGATTGACGCATTTGTATGCTCATTGTCACAAATAAACACTATATTCATGCGTTATTTTTTTACAATGTTGTGTTGTGTACGTTGTGTTTTTACAATCAACGGGAGGGGGTACCTATTCTTGACCGTGACATTGTTCAACCCCCTATAGTCAATACACGGCCGCTGCCCCCCATCCTTCTTGACCACGGAAAAAAAAACTGCACCCGCCGGGGAGGTGGAAGGACGAATGTGAACCGCGGCGAGTGCTTCCTCGATGTATTCCTTCATGTATTCCATCTGGGCGTCCATCGTACCTCTCTGGAGGTGGAAGGCGAGGCTCTCGAGGTTGTAAGGCGGTCAACTTCTCCAGAATTTAGTTAATTGAGTCTTCACTTACAAGCGAGTTCGTTTAATCTCAACGAGACGTCCTTGATATAACTTCTAAGATCAAATCTAATATTAGGCACCACTACTGAACTGTTCTTTAAGAGAATATTTATTCGAGCACATCAGCAAGCAATAATAGTTCATTTCCATGGAAAAGGAGGTTTCTCTAGTTTCCCCTCTGCAGGCCAGCGTCAGCCAATCAACAGCCAGTTAGCTGCAAAGGTTTCACCAGAAAAGCCCCCTGTTTCATCTTGGTACATAATCTTTATACATTTGACATTTTTGGGGGATGGGCTGTCCCTCCTCCCCTTATTTGATAATTTCTAACTGTAAGCATTAATACCAGACAGTCATGTGGTGAAGGTCACAATGTGATAAGCAAGTGTTCTGTGGTTTTGCTACAAAGTTTCACTTCTGGTTGTTGTCCCTCTGTGTCCCTCTGCGGTCGCACCCCCTGTCTGGGGCTCGTTAATCACATATGCACACACAGCTATGTTTATAAGACACAGGTAAGCATATGCACATAGTTATGTTTTTATGATGTACAGACATTTTCATACAGTTACTTTGGGTGTATTCTACGTGCGTTCTAAAGCACTGATTGGCCAGTTATTTGATCATCAAACCCATTCCCTGGGGTCATGACTAGGTCAGTATGTTCTTATCAGAATAGCTTGTGAAAGCATAACTGGCTATGTTGGCGATGTGGTCAGGCGCATGTGTTCCTGTTCACGTTGTCTGCCGTCTCCTGTCACACAACAGGCACGAAATTCAGTTTCCAGTTGTGAGTGTGTGCTTGTGGATATGGGTTGTGGGTGTGTGCTTGTGGATATGGGTTGTGAGTGTGTAAGTAACTTGTTGTAAGTCGCTTAGTAAAAATGGTGTGTGTCACAGATAATGCACATTACAATAATATTCAAATTATGCATTTATTTACTACACATACCATTACTATCACCCTGGTCCAAAAATAATTACCGTACATTGTCTCCTGGTGTGTGTGTGTGTGTGTGTGTGTGTGTGTGTGTGTCATGACTACAGGCGAGGCGCCTCCATGATGTACTACACCAGCCCTCCCTCAAGTCCATGGAAGAAAGACAGTTGACACACACACAAATAACTTTTCCAAATGTTGCCCTGGTTACGCTATCTCCCCTATAAAGGAAGAAGTTACTTCAGACATTTCACTGAACTTTGTCTGTGTCTCTCTGAGTATACATACAATAAAGACTTATATTGTGGTTTAAAAGACTGTTGAGGGGGGGCTTGGTGGGGTAGCACACCAAGGCGTCAGCCATGTAATTGCAGGGCCTCCGGTTCGATTCCGGCCATCGACCTATCCTTTATGTCATCCCTCCTCTCTCTCACCCATCCTTCCTGTCAAGCTCTACTGTCTCTATCCCAGATTCCCAATAAAGCAGAAATGCCTTAAAAACATAATTCTTTGAATCTCACCTTTGCTGGGGTAATCCAGTGGAGAATTTATAACATTTCCTTGGTATAATCTAGTTATTTAATCTTTGAGTTTTTGTAAACAGTGACCGTGCATTGCATATTGTGGAAACGCTAGATGCAGTATTTAAAACGTGTCATTACGTCTATTAGAAATATTGCGCTAAGGGTGGAGCAAGTAGTCGTAGTTGTGTCATTATGTAAACATTATGATTCATGTATGAATGCTTCTTATGAAAGACCCAAAGGGGGATGGATGTATGCTGGATTTCTCTCTTAATTGGGTTAAAATGTGGACGTCGAAGAGTAGATTGTGTTCATTGTAACGCTAACCCTCATGAATTCAGAGATAGGCATTTCGCAATAGATGGTACCATTGTTATTCAGGGAGACAGCCAGCCAGGAGGTAATCAATGTTTCAAATGTAATCAATGTAATCAAATGTGTATGATGCCCAGGGGCACTGTATGTAAATGAGCATTTGGGGAGGGGTCCCCAGGAGAGTTCTATAAGAGATAATATTTTTGAGCGCCTAAGGAGTTGCTTCGCGAACTAACTCAGGCCCTGCATGGTCTGTATAGAGGGTGTCTGCTGATCAACAGCTCTGGTTTCTTAAAGTTTTTCTTGCTATTATTTAGAAGTATTAGAGTCAAGTTTTCCCGCAAAATTTGACTGTACATTCCGGGACAAGAAAGGTCTCTTTGCTCTCAATAACACTCAGAGGTGCTTAATTCAATCTGAATCTGGTCTAGACTGTCAGAAGCAGTCTCTAACTCTAAACGGCTCTAACATTACATTCAACCTTCTTGACCGAAATCATCTGATCTCAAGGTAGGTCTCTGCATGTGTACTCGACTACATTTGTACCTCTATTGGAACATTCTGATTTGACCAAATACTAGCTTTATGTTCATTTTGTCATAAGGAGAATCAAAATGTATATGCACTCAACATTTGTGTGAATTATGACAGATTATGAAGTCAACGTAATTTGGTAGTAATTGGGTTTAGAACCTCTATTGAAGTAACTGCTGGTCATGAAATGTTGCATTTGTATACGATCTAACTAACTCACTTGTTTGTAGTTATCAGTAGTCAGATCTGTCTTGTAGTCATGTGTTTGTGGTGATTTTGCTTGCCAGGGTAATGGCAGATTCTACAGTGAGGATGGAGGAGGAACCAGTGTGTCTGATTGAGAACGACCCTGAGGGAAACCTCCAAGTCGTGTCTGACTCTGTGACGATCCTGAAGCAGATCCAGCAGCCTGTTGTGGTTGTGGCGGTGGTCGGGATGTCTCGCACCGGCAAATCCTACCCCATGAACAAACTAGCTTCGAGGCAAAAAAATAAGATCGTCTAACTCAGGGGTCCCCAAACTACGGCCCGTGGGCCACCCCCACACTTGGACCGGCCCTTTGAACAACGTCGCCCCCACATTTGGACCGGCCCTCTCAACAATGCCAGAAACATATTTTGAAAATTAAACTTTAAATATATGTTTTAATCATATCATATCTGTATTTGATATTAAAGGTTGGCTTTCAAATTAAAATGTCTCTTAGTTATAAACTATTTTCATTAATAATGTACCAATAATGTACCAAGTTTTGGGGCCTTTTAGTTTTACACTACATCCATCCATACACCCTCTACACATACAACATACATTCTACAACCATTCACTCATGGCATACACCACTGATTCTTATCCATATTCATATACATATGTTATTTTGTTTATTTTGCTTATTTACCTAAATAAAACTTAATTTGTATAATTTAAATACATGTGTGGACTCCCTTATTTGCCACTACCTTCGGGTGTGTGACAAAAGCCAAATCAGAACTCCAAAAATAGACTGGGCAAAATGATTGGAAATAATTGTATTTCAAGCATGTCATGTCATGTAAACACAGTAGGTTCCTAGATACTGTTATGTACTGTGTTCTTCAGGCTTACAGAACAACCGAACTATAATACGAAAAAACTAAAGAGAAAACTCAGTCTCCAAAAAACTATGAGAAATAATAAAGAGCATACTACAAACATGAAGTCTCAGCAAAAGTCATTTTAAAAATCTCAGTACTCAGAACCCTTTCAGACACACACCCTCCCACAGGTTGGAATAGTTTGGAATTATAATACACAATCATACATGCTACACCCCCTCCTACACATCCACTAACCCACCCACAATTAAGTTGGAATTACAACATTTACACTGTCCAATACCCCTTAGTCCCACAAACCATCACCTCATCTACGAACTTCAGACCAACTTAAGTCAGCGGTTGTTGTGTTTGGCCAGCAAGGTGTTTTACGAACGCATCTAAATCTAGTGCCTTTGCTCTTTCACTTTCAATGCTGAGCACAGCTAAACTTGTCAGCCTATCATTGTGGAGCGCAGGTGATTTATTTGTATTGTTTTACTTTAACGTGGAAAAACTGCGCTCGCACCCAGCAGATGACCGCAAGACGACCGCAATCTTGCATAGACGGAACACAGCACATGTGATGGTTGATGTTAGGGTTGGGCAATATCAATATTTTCGTACTGACAATATAACAATATAAATATAAAATATTAGGGATGCACCGATACGACTCCTTCATTGTCGATAGCGATTCTGAGAACTAATGGAGTATTGGCTGATACAGTAACAGTCTGATAACCTCTCGAAACACAGGCCGTGTAAATTTATCACACATTTGGATGATATTCACCTGCTGTAAACATAGCCCCACCTGTATAACCGTCTCTCTCTCTCTCTGTGCTAACTCTTCCCTGGGCAGACGTAAGACAAGACGGTGTCGATCATGTTTTTGATGATGGTGGGGGGCGGGTGGAGATCATGGGGGAGGTGATGGGCCAGAGTCATCTCCCAGGCATCCACCAGCAGGACATCCAGGCCCTTGAACATAGCCCTGAGTACTCCGTCCAGCTGCAGTGAGAACCAGTCACTGTTGTAGAGGCTCACCTCTGGGTTCAGAGCTTGGAGGTTGGCTGAGCGGACCACCACCAGGGTCCCGGGAGCCCTGTCCAGGAGTCGCACCACGGCCCGCCGGATGTGCCGAAGTCGGCGAATGTAGATCTCCACAGGGAAGGTGCTGAAATGGGCCCAGACGCTGAGGACTATCACAGTGTCCGGGCCTCCGGCCAAGCCATCCAGCTCATTGAACACATAGCGGAGCTCACTAGAGATGACACCGCCGAAGCGGATAGGGGGACCGTGGCAGCGGTACTTCAGCAGGATGTTGTGTGTGCTGTCCACCGCCATGAAGGGCCCCTGGTTCTTAGGACTGTGTAGGTTGAACTCCTTCAGATCTGAGACCGACAGAGGAGGAGGATATTAGTGGGGAGTTGGGGGTTGGAGAGGAGAGAGAGAGAAAGCACTTAAGATACAGCTGGAGAATGTCACACTCACCTGGTAAGACGGCGTTGAGGTAATCAAACCACTGTCTGGCGGTGGAATCTCCATACATGTACACCACCTTGCCCTTCAGACACTGAGTAATGGCAGACGAGTCGTTAAACTGGCGCATCATGACTCCACCTAGCGCTCGCCACGATCCCTGGAAGTAATACCCAGAGGGCATGACCTTGATAGATTCTGCCTTAACACTGCTGCTCTCCACCTCAGATTTGTCTGAAAGCAGAGAGCAAAGTTTGAATGTAGCAGCTAACATTAGAGGTAGACCGATAATGCACAGATGGAGTTTCATTTGTATTGACATTTACACACACACGGATGCACACTTACCTTTCATTTTAGGCAGCACAGTAACACTGCCAGACTCTTTAGCATGAATTTGTACTTTGATGTTTACACGACTAAGTGAAATCAGAAACAATATTTTGGACATGTTATCAAAACAATCATACATATACATTTTATAGAACATTGTAAATGTATCTTTTTTATATATATGTATGTAGATTGGTGTGACATTTCATTCCACGACTGCGAAATCATACTACTGCTACTACCGCTACTACTGCTAATGCTACTACTAATACTACTACTAATACTACTACACGTGCTCTGAGTTGCATCCGTGTACGAAAGGCGCTATATAAATAAAGTTTCACTTCACTTCACATGTTTACAGACAGAGGCACGAAGTACAGTACTATGTAGCCTAGGAACATACAAACGTGGACACATTTGTTTGCTTTTGATTTTTGATTCAACAAATCTTTTAAACAATAAAATAAATGAAAATGGCATGGACGATTTTCGTCTTGCGGCCGCGTCCAGGAGGTTGGCTACAGTCTCATGGACCTTAAACTTATTCATAATATATGCAACTGTAGTCACAGGAACATCCAGCTGCTTGGAGATGGCCTCATAGCCTTTACCTTTAACATGCTTGTCTATCATTTTCTTTCTGATCTTCACAGACAACTCTCTCCAAATAAAGAAAACTGTTAGTTTGTCACTATAATCCAATTATTTATAATTTTTCCTAAGGAGTACCAACAAATCTGTCCAGGCCATTTTAGAATAAAATCTTTTCACAGTTTCTTTGCTTTACTCTATGACATACCAAAGGCATGCAGGTATACATGAGAAAATTGCTTTTAATTTCATCACTTTTCAGGAGGAATGAAGCATCGTTTCAATGAGCTGTAAGGGTACCAACAAATCTGTCCACATCTGTACACACAGCTACCCCCACACTAACCTCTGGAAGAGTAGTGCTTCTTTCTTAGTGAGCAAGTGTTTCTCATAGCCTCCCTTGCCGTGGTCGATGCGTTTGTCACAGCTCAGCAGCTTTGGCTTATAGCAGTACCAGGGCTCCCCTGTCTTAAGATCTGTATAGTTGCACAACGGCTTCCGATTGGCCGGCAGACATAGGTTACACACAGTTTTCTCGGATCGAGAGCCAGAGCGGAACAGACTCTTGAAGAACGCTCGCTCAGGCCGTTTCTCCCGTAAGCGGTGTAGCACAGCGACAGCCTCACTAGGGTGGACCAGCGTCACCTCTACCTTTACAGTACCCTCCCATAGTAACGGGAGAACAGCTGAATAGGACCCATTCTGGTGGTCCAGCACCTGCCCCGCCACGCCCGCCCCCAGCTCTGGGGAGTGCAGCCGGGCTAACAACAAGTCCCCGCCGTAGCGCTTGGGCCGCCCCTGGACATCATGCATTTGGACCAGAGCCTCCAGGTGGTCACCCACATGCCACTCCCTCCCTCGCGCTGCTGGTAGGATAGTAAACAGGCTGTGCGCAGGGTTGCTTGTCTGGGACGTATCAATGAGGCGGGGTGGGGGCCCAGGCCAGGCTATGGACTCAAGGAGGTTGCGTTCCTCCACAGCCTCCTCAGGTGAGGGTTCCTGGCCCAGATGGGCACAGTAGCCCTGCTTGCGGTGCGGGGGAGGAGAGCCCTGCGGGTCTAAGGCTGAGAGAACACTGCTCTGGGCAGTGACTAACTCTACAGTAACTCCCACAAACAAACCTTCCCCCCTCACCTCCAGAGTGTGGATGTTGCGTAACAGGACCATGAGGGCTGACAGGGCCAACACAAGGAAGATGACAGCATATTTGGGAAGGCTCTTCCACATGGTCCCCCACTTCTGTTTTCTGAGCTCAGGCCCCGTCTCACTTTCTGCTGTCACCATGGTGATGATCTCCCCCTGACATGGACATTTAGAAAAAAACGTCATTAGTGAGATGGGAGAAAAAAAAGGTATTTCAGTAACATACTTCATTCATATGTTACATTTACATTTAGATACAACATTATCAGATTGGAGTTAATGTGTCACCATTCAGCTTTCCTATTGATATGATGCGTTTTTGTGTGACTATATGCCAATTTTGTGTGCCTAATATTGCAATACTCATAGTTTAACCTTAAACATACTTTAAATGTGCCCACTCTCAGTAGTAAACAACACATCCTTAGGAGCAGGCACATATACCATATCAAGTAACAGTGAGACCAGTTTAACTCTAATGACATAGGAGCCTTACCCAGTGGTCAGCAGGGTAGAACAGCATGAACACAGGATAGAGCCATGTATGGGAACCAATGTCAGTATTGTAAGTTACGAGGTAAAGCTATTCCCTCTCTGAGAACAAGTATATAAGCTGTAACAAACATCAGTACTTTGCTCGGCACCCGCCGTAGCCAAGCTCGGCATCCCTTATGTCGCAGCCAGGCTCGGCATCTCCTATGTCGTAGCCATGCTTGAAGCTTGGACTTAACAGAGCATGCTGCCTTGGAAACATCTGTACAAGAGAATGCAACCCAGATCTGCCTAATACAATGATTACAATTCAACCTTCTCTCTGAGTCATCATATATATCATTTCCAGCCACCTGACCAAGAAAGATCTCCATATATCACCTATGTTGCACTATATAACCTGGAAACATAGTACCAAGGCTTGGTACTATGTTTCCAGGTTATATAGTGCAACATAGGAAAGCTGAATGGTGACACATTAACTCCAATCTGTCACCATGGTGACAGCAGAAAGTGAGACGAACCCGATTCTACAGAATTCCGTCAGAAAAAGAAAACCCAGAGAGGAGAAGATTGTGGATTTGTGGCAGATGCAGGTGAATGTTGGTTTCTACACGTCCAGGCCCAGGGGCCCATTTTTTCATAATCCGTCTATGCTGGCAGCAAAACCAAAACCACTTCACCTGACTGGAAGGAACGCGGCATCCCCCCCCCCCCCCCCCCACAGTGGCAGCACAGTGCACAGTGCTGGCCGAGATCAGTGTTTCTCAACCCTCTCCTCGGGGCAAAAAACAGGTTTACCACCAGCACACCTGATTAAACTAATCCAAGTACAAACCATAATTGCTTTGTACTTGATTAGTTGAATCAGGTGAGTTGGTGGTGGAACAGATCAAATATGTGGTGCGGATGGGGCGCACTGGACACTGGATTAGATAGCATATGTACAGAGGGTGATGATGCGCATTATTCCTAGAGTTAGAAAAAAGACAATCGTGAGTGTGCGTTCTCCTTCCGTGCACCAACTCACTGGAACCGTCTTCCACTTGATATCAGACAGGAAGAATCAGTGAAAGTGTTCAAAAAATAAGTTAAAGACCCACCTGTTTTCTGTTGTCTACATGTCATAGGCTGTGTATTTGTGCTGTTGTAATTATGTGTGTTTTTTAAATTGAAATAGTTGTTTTTAAATTGTTTAAAATTGTTGTTTTTACCTATTGTATTTGTGCTGCGAAATTGTGTGTTTTTTAATTGAAATAGTTGTTTTTAAATTGTTTAAAATTGTTGTTTTTACCTATTGTATTTGTGCTTCTAAATTGTGTGTTTTTTAAATTGAAATAGTTGTTTTAAACTGCTGCTTAGCTATTGTAAAGCACTTTCAAATAAAGTTATTATTATTATTATTATTAATGTACTGTCTGAGGGTGAATCAACACATTAACGCCCAATTCTATAGAAAGTAGACCCCAGTCTAGTAAAAAAAAAAATGGAAACCTGTTTTTCAATGACAGCAATACCAGGACCTTTACATTAATCTCGAGCAGGGGTTCCCGAACGTTTGAAATAGACGGAGACAGTTAAGAGTTATAAACACTGAATTCTAAAGAAACAAATAACAAATAAACCATTGTTCTTGTTGTAGGGAATAGAAAATAACATTTTAGGTACTACAAAAAAAGTTTTTTTACTGTACTAAAAAAAAGTTTCATACTTTTAAACTGATGTTGAAGGAAAATGAGAGTGTGTGGCGATGCTAGTAGTGTTTCCCCTTCTGTATCTGTCAAACTTTTCAATAATATATTGTTTGATTCTTGAGAAATACACTTATAAATGCAAGAGATGAGATAAATGCCTTTGTGGATTCTAATGTACCTGCAAGTGTGCTATCGCTGAAATACCTGTCTATAGCATACTTAACACACCTGTGTGCTCTGTGTGTATCCATGTTACCATGGCCTTACCTGTGTTCAGTCGGTGGTATGTCTGGCTCCTCTGTATCCGTTGTGATCACTGTTTCTCTGTGTGTGAGCTCTTTGGCTGACTTGGTCTCTATAAAGAGAGCTGGCGCATCACGTATTATGCTCCCCCTCACCTCCCTGCCCACACCCTCTTGCTTTCTATCACCTGGAGGTGATCGTCTCAGCATGACAGCTCTATTCCCAACATCTCTCTCAATATTTTCAACAGACCTGTATTTTTCTTTCTGTTTCTTGGTAGTACTATAGTAGTTGCACATTGTTGACATGAGTGTGCTCTCCAGTCATCCCTATCCCAGTGTGAGTGGGGCATAATTGATTGATTGACACCAGCTGTGTGACATGAATGATTGAGCCAGCTGATGCTATATATGTGACCATTCCCACAATAAAAGTTTCTTCCTTGATAACATGAACCCTGTCTGACAGCGTATGATTCCTCCGTTCAGTGTGTAGTCCGATCGTTATGGTTTTAGCCAATACGCAATAACCAACGTTTAACACACATATTAAACATTAAAACCACACCAACAATCAATAACAAAAGTGAATTGATTAATTGATTAACAGACACGACAGAGATCTAAGCAAAACAAAACAAAAATCAATCCCCTCTGTAACCTCCTGTGCAATACGAGAAACTACTGTGCAATAACTAAGGGAATAGTGCAATGTTCTATAACCCTGCAATATGTTTACATTCTTGTGTTAGGTTTTCATATACTGTATATAAGTTACTAGTTCATACGTTTATGTGTTTATAAAAGTACACAGTTACATGCTAACTTCCCCCTGTCTATATACCCCCCTGTGAATAGGCCATATAAGTAGCCTACAAGTTTTCATAATAGATATTCTCAGATTCCTACCGATCACTTACCCCCCTATTTATGTCTATTTATGTCTCATTCTTGTTTTTTTATTATCTTAGGACTGTGTTGATTGTTAGCACCTAGGGCTTGCATTTACATTTCGTCGCACCTGTTACAATGACAATAAAGATCATTCATTCAGATAGTGACAGAGACACTAGACTCGTCTGCCATGAAAAGAGGACCTACAGTGTAGGTATGCACACACTCATCAAACAAAGGCCTGCAAAGGAACCAATCAAAACAAAGACCAAGTGGCAGATGTAGCGGAATAATAGGCCTGCAAATATGACAGCAAAAACAAAGACAAACAATGCAACAGAGAGAGAGTGAATGTTTGCAATGTGGCTTTATAGCCAAGATATTTCCACATCATCAAGCTACACTGTACAGTTAAGGCCAATGCGCACGGCGTGCGATTTTGTCGCACCGCCGAATTCGATTCCATTGTCTTTAATGAGACAAGGCACACGGCGTGCGATGCGATATTGTCGCACGACAACATTCGATTCTCAATTCACACCACCGAAGTCAACAACGCGGCCCATCTCATATGGGATTACAAGACACCTATATTACATAATAATAACAATCGAGCATGTATAAGCACAATATGCCCAGTTGTATCTTGAAGAAATTGTGGAAGCAAGGCAAGCAATATTGGTAGAGCCTATAGTAATCAGCCTGCCTGGTCCGACTTCGGTGGTGTGAATTGAGAATCAAATGTTGTTGTGCGACAAAATCGTACGCCGTGTGCATTGGCCTTTAGGCACATCTGCAAGCACAATATTCACCAGGCGTTGGAAGGTAGCCAGAGCATTTCTCATCCCGAATGCCATCTCTGAATATTGAAGGAACCCATCAGGTGTAACAAAAGCAGATATCTCTGGTGCACAAGGTGAAAGAGGCATCTGCCAATAACCTAACCAGTCTAGCTTGGTGACAGAACAGGCCGAACCAATGGTATCTACACACAATCATCCAATCGTGGCATAGGATACAAGTCAGGAATAGTGACTTGGTTCACTTTCCGGTAATCAGTACAAAAACGAAAAGTAGGATCAGGTTTTGGAACCAAACGACATGGGGAACTTCATGGACTTAAACTCGGTTGGGCCAAGTTATGCTGTAACAGATACAAAATGTCCTCCCTCATCACTAACCTTTTTAGTGCATGTACTCTATAAGGGTGTTGTTTAATTGGCACCGCACTGCCCACGTCAATGTCATGTTCCAGAACGGTAGTGCGGGTAGGAACATCTCCAAACACACAAACAAAATCAAAAACTAACTCCAATATGTTGGCTTCCTGCCAGTCTAGGGCTGCGTTCGTAAATTCTAGGCTCAACGTCATAAAGGGACCAACTAATTTGATTGAACAAGAGGCATTCCATGACTGCTGATCAGATTTCCAGAGCGAATTTATGAACTCAGCCTAGGGCTAAACCACTCGGAGTCTATCAATCTCAAAGTTAGTGTGCTTTGAGACAGTGCCATAAAGAGGTTAACCTTTCCATGTGTGTGTGTGTGTGTGTGTGTGTGTGTGTGTGTGTGTGTGTGTCTGTGTCTGTGTCTGCATGTGTATGTCTGTGTATGTGCGTACATGCATGTGCGTGTGTATGTGATTTCTCTCCTAGAACCTGGATTGTTTCACATTCTCTTGTTTTCAGGTCCCCTTCCTTCAGAAATGCCTCTGAGTGTTGAAGCACAGAGAAGCCTGATACAGCAGCATGAGGAGAAGACAAACAACTGTTCATCTGTCTGTGAACTGAACATGAATAAAACTGTCTGTCCTAGCAATGAACCATTACAGAGGGGGGGGGGGGGGGGGGGGTAAGGTAAAGAACAAAAAAAGTCAGGACAGACACTTATTTTGTTTGGTGTGATAATTGTGAATTTCCATGTGTACTGTTTTGAAATAAATAATTGATTACAACAAAAAAAGAACTACAGTAGATATGCGCTGATTCCCATGGACTCCATTACGCAGACAATTGTAATTGTATCATTTACAACAACACGTAGCCTACATCACATCATTGTATCATTTTGCTTTAAAAGGCTGTCAATACCAATATTATCCCACAAGAATTGTGTAACAACAGCAGAAGAGTGGTGGTGGGAGGTTATATTATTTCAACATCATGGCTGGGTCACAGCTCAATACCCACTTACGGTAAAATGTGCCACGGTAAGCGGACAAAGGGTCAGAGAAGTTACTTAAGCCGTATCTGTTTACTTTGAGAAACACAAACAAGAGAGAGAAACGACACACAGGCTCACATTTGTACCCCGTAAACACTGGAGAGCAGACCTGCTGTAATCAGGGGGATTTTTTACCCAGACACGTAAAGGAGGAACAGACTCGGACCTTACAGAAGATGGCCTCTAATCTGACCCTCCTGCTGTCCTGTCATCTTGCTCTGTGTACGACTATGGTGATGTCCAAAGGTAGGTGACAGTAACTGTAGATGTCAATTGACTGTTCTTATCTCATGTACTGTATTGATGTTGCTGCCATTTGTGCTTGAATGTCTTGTCTCCCCGGCATGTTTGTGCTTGCTCCAATTGTGCTTGATATGTTTGTATGTCCTGCTCCATTTGTTTGTGTTTGCTGCAATTGTAATTTTTTAAACTAATGTATTTTATTTTAGGGAGCCTATTGTCAACTGGCCCGGGGACTACAGTTGGAAATTAGCCATGTAGGCTAAAGCTGCTCCATTTACTGTTGTTACAGTTAATTAATGGGGACAGTCCACGACATCATAAACTAATAAACTAAACTACACTATCAGTCTATGCGAATCAAAAAGCCATTGTGTTTTTTTTCTGTGATGTTTGTTTATCTTATTCCTGTATTGCTGACTATGTTTTAGTTTTTTGTAACTCAATATAAATGTTATACAGAGGGTGTTAACAGAACACCTGACTACATGTGGTTGGATGTGTTCCTTTTCCGTCTCAGTTTGTTGTGGCTTGATACTAGTGCTTTATAATCCAGGGGTAGGTTTAATTTGTCTCAGGGAAACTATCCTTGTGTGTGTTTATGTACTTAGTACATTGACCCTTCATCTTCCCCCTCGTAACTTTCGTCTCCCGCCCCCCCAGCATGCGACCGACCCTCCCTGAGAGACAACATGGTGTCGGACGGATTTCAGAGGGTGTCTGCCCCTGGAGACAAAGTCAGGCTCTCGTGTAAACCAGGATACCAAGTAACATCAGGCGATAACACTATCGTCTGCGATTCTACTGGAAAGTGGACCAGGATTAGACTTGAGTGCATACGTGGGTCTCCATCACCATTGTTGTTTACATGTTTTATTTATTTTGTTTTCCTTTATTTTACCAGGAAGTCCCATTGAGGTCTGAATACGTCTTTTCCAAAGCGAGACCAAGCCAAGATAGCCAACGCAGAGATAAAACGTTATTGACGAAAGTCAACAAGTAGTTGTTTGGAATTTTTCTTCATGTTACACAACTAAATATTATCAGCATTTGTCAATAAAAAGTGATTCAGTTAAAAAATGACAGAGCTTTATAAAGGAAAGCATTATACGACACGTATTTACAATGTGGTCCTATGAATACGGGAGTGTCTTCTGAGTCATGATGCTACTGACCCATACCTCTTCCTCTTACAGCAAGGGTGTGCCCCACCCCACAAATACCACCTCATCTAAATATGGAGAAAATAGACTATGTGTACCAGAGTATAGTCAACTACACCTGCGAAGAAGGGTATGATCAAGTCACATGATCAAGTCACTAACTTTGTCTGTGTTTTAAAATCCTATCCCATGTTTTACTCAGTTGAAGAAGCTGTGATGATTGGATGCTGTATGTACAATGGATGGTTGGATGGAAATATAGCTGCATGACAGCGGGCTGCATGTGTATGAAGCTGTCTCATATATGACAAGATATTGGCATGGACCAGTAATAACCTGTAACAGCTGAGTGTGGTGGTCCACAGGTATATTCTGCATGGGGCCAATAGCAGTGAGTGCCTAGCCGACGGGACCTGGAGTGAACCGACACCTGAATGCAAACGTAGGTACTACATCCACATAACCTATGAATATTATTCATATATACATGAATATTGCTTATACAAGATTTAGACTATGGATACATACTTTTGGACATTCCTATGAGCACAGTAGACCTACATGTGTATGTATCATATGCAATATGATTTAGTCAGACTTTCATAATGTGGTTCTATTGACAAAAGTCCATATGCTCTGCCAATCTATCTTAGTTGTAAATTCTCTCTCTTCTACCAGCGGTTACCTGTGGTCCAGCTGCCATCCCCAAATATGGAACAATGGTCTACGACAATACGTTGAAAGATGAAATCTTCGAGTATGGCTTCGGTGGGACGTACGACTGTCTGCCACCGTTCGTCCTGTTTGGCAATGTGAGAGGGTCATGCACCGCCCACGGCAACTGGACTGAAGCACCTGAATGTAAAAGTAAGTGTAAATAATTAGTCATGCCTTTTATCTATCAAAGAATACAAAGTCATTGCACTCCTTAAGGGCTCCAATTTGCATGGGCCCAAAAAAGTGGCTATATTAAAAGTAATATTTCTAGTACTGGAAGTACTGCAACTAGCGTACCCAAGCAGGAAAAAGTATACTTAAGTGTACTGAAAATAGATTGCAGGAGTAATTAATATGATTACAATATATTTGTGTGTTTCTACACTTACTTGAAATACACTAAAATACCTCTGCCTCTCCAGTTGTGACCTGCCCTCCTCCGAGGGGCATATGGAACGGTTACATGACCACCAGGGCAAACAGAGAGCACAGCTACAAGGAGAAAGTCAGATACAGCTGCAACCCAAACTTTTCTCTGGTTGGGCCTGTCGAGACTGAGTGTCAGGAGACCGGGGAATGGTCACTGAAGCCAGTCTGCAAGGGTAAGATCATGGATCCTGAGTAACACTTGTTAAGAGGTAGTGCATAAGAATAGTTTTATTGTTTAATTGAACGTATTTGGATAGCTGAGCTAGTTCTGATCTACCGGTCCGTTCACAGTCTGGTCCCTGTAGCAGAACCCTGTTCAGTGCCAGTGAGGGTTCTACTGTACTTGGTGTCAAGAAAGTTTTTTAACATAGAATAATATTTAAAAATATCATTGGTTTCAAAGCCATGTAGAGTATTTCTTTGCCTGGCTGCTTTATTATTTTAGAGACATTTCTGATACATTTTATATAAACTGGTATCTCAACTATGTCTGCGAAAATATCAATGTCATGCTTACTTAAAGGTCTACACAGCAGACCATATTCATGTATGGATAACATTGCTGCAATATTCTATTTTATGAAAATATATAAAGATGTAGGCTTGTAATACAGACAATGCTGTTCGAGTACAGTCATGTTCATCTGCTAGATGAAGCTATGCTAACCCTCTAGGCTGCTGTGGCAAATGGAATGGCAGGCGTATCGCAGATGGTGTCACTTCTCGTCAACAGACAACAAAAACAGTTTTGGACCCCTTTTCCAAGATTGTCTTCCTCTTTGGTTTACAGCCCATTGTCCCATTGACGTTAAGAGAGGAACGGTTCTCTACATTGGAAGGAAAGTCTCGGTTAAAGACCTGGAACCCAAACAAATAAATCATTTAGAAATGATATCTTTCTACTGCAAGGACAAGGCCAGAGAGTGTGGCTATCCTGTGTCAACGCAGTGCATCGATGGAAAACTCAACATCCCAGCATGCTTTGATGGTGAGATTTATTCCAGGGGTCCAGTATTCCAGGGTTTCTCACAATTGTGCCTAATCGTAACCATATTTGTGTGTGTGTGTGTGTGTCTGTCTGTGTCTGTGTGTCTGTGTGTGTATGTGATTTCTCTCCTAGAACCTGGATGGGTTCATTTTGACTGGTATTCAGGTGCCCTCCCTTCAGAGATGCCCGCTTGTTGAAGCACAGAGAAGCCTGATACAGTGAAATGAGGAGAAGACAAACAACTGTTCATCTGTCTGTGAACTGAACATGAATAAAACTGTAATGGGGTCCATACTTAACCTACTTGCCCCATCTAACTTTCTACTTGCCCTGCCTAGGAGTGCGGCACATACATTTCTCTCACAACATACTTCTAACTAAAATCTATTGCCGTTGATTGTGTGTAAAACACTACAGAACATGAGTTTCTTAAAAAAAAGAAATTAGCTATATTACATCAATCGTTAGGCTTTGGGTTAGCGTTAGGGTTAGCCTTTGGGTTAAAACGTTTATTGGGTTAGGGTTAGAGAAAGAAAAGAAAAGAGAGAGGAGAAGAAGTCCAAAGTTCCCTATCTTAGGTCAACCCTGTGACCCTCTATCTGGGAGAAGGTGTGTTTGATGAAGGAATGGAAGTAGACATGGACATGGACCAAACCCCAGAGCCCTGCACCCAAACCCCTGTGGGTGGGTATTGTTTAATGCACAAAAAGTAATCCCAACAGTACTTTTTCGGTATTGTTTGCCCTGTTTTATACTTGGCATTGCCGTGGAAACACTGGCTTACGTGAATTAGAACAACGTTTTTTTATAGTTACCATTATAGCATTATACAGGGCTTAAAGTGGGAAAAAATAGGACCAGGGGTGGACCCCGGACCCCCCTGGACTCGGGGCAAGCAAGAGCAGGACGACTGGGAGGCCACGGCGAAGGACAATCCCCAGAAAGAGAAGGCAGCCCCTCAGAAAGAGAAGGCAGCTCCCCAGAAAGAGAAGACGGCAGGACCCCAGGCCCATAGTGGAGCGCCCCAGAACCAGAGAGGAGCCTACCCATAGAATACCAAAATATATAAATATAAATGTTTTTTATATTGTAGCAATGAACAGCAAGGCTCGGAGGAGGCATGAGAGACTCCTTCAGCAGGCTGCAGTTATGCCAGTGTTGTGTAACCATGCATGCCACCACCTCCGTTCTGCTCCTGCAGTTCTATTTGGGTGATGAGACAAAATGGCCAGGCGCCCAAGCCAAGACGGCAGGACCCCAGGCCCAGAGTGGACTTCACTATTTGTTTATCAATTAAGCAGGTAAAAGGTCTGAGTTGATTCCACAGCTGCGAAATGCCATGCCTGATGCCATGCATCTAAGCTGTGGCACAATATCGCAATGCATATTTCACAGGGCACCAACAGACCTATTGGAAAAATAACCATGACGTGTTTCTCAAGTGGCCGATACAGACCTTTATTAGCGTTTCCTGTCATTTAGAAACATGTGAGAAATCGTGAGAGACTATGATGTGTACGTCCGACGCAAATGTTTAGGGTTAGGCTTTGGGTTAGTGTTAGGGTTAGCCTTTGGGTTAAAACGTTTATTGGGTTAGGGTTAGAGAAAGAAAAGAAAAGAGAGGAGAAGAAGTCCAAAGTTCCCTATCTTAAATGTTTAGGGTTAGGCTTTGGGTTAGCGTTAGGGTTAGCCTTTGGGTTAAAACGTTTATTGGGTTAGGGTTAGAGAAAGAAAAGAAAAGAGAGAGGAGAAGAAGTCCAAAGTTCCCTATCTTAGGTCAACCCTGTGACCCTCTATCTGGGAGAAGGTGTGTTTGATGAAGGAATGGAAGTAGACATGGACATGGACCAAACCCCAGAGCCCTGCACCCAAACCCCTGTGGGTGGGTATTGTTTAATGCACAAAAAGTAATCCCAACAGTACTTTTTCGGTATTGTTTGCCCTGTTTTATACTTGGCATTGCCGTGGAAACACTGGCTTACGTGAATTAGAACAACGTTTTTTTATAGTTACCATTATAGCATTATACAGGGCTTAAAGTGGGAAAAAATAGGACCAGGGGTGGACCCCGGACCCCCCTGGACTCGGGGCAAGCAAGAGCAGGACGACTGGGAGGCCACGGCGAAGGACAATCCCCAGAAAGAGAAGGCAGCCCCTCAGAAAGAGAAGGCAGCTCCCCAGAAAGAGAAGACGGCAGGACCCCAGGCCCATAGTGGAGCGCCCCAGAACCAGAGAGGAGCCTACCCATAGAATACCAAAATATATAAATATAAATGTTTTTTATATTGTAGCAATGAACAGCAAGGCTCGGAGGAGGCATGAGAGACTCCTTCAGCAGGCTGCAGTTATGCCAGTGTTGTGTAACCATGCATGCCACCTCCTCCGTTCTGCTCCTGCAGTTCTATTTGGGTGATGAGACAAAATGTCCAGGCGCCCAAGCCAAGACGGCAGGACCCCAGGCCCAGAGTGGACTTCACTATTTGTTTATCAATTAAGCAGGTAAAAGGTCTGAGTTGATTCCACAGCTGCGAAATGCCATGCCTGATGCCATGCATCTAAGCTGTGGCACAATATCGCAATGCATATTTCACAGGGCACCAACAGACCTATTGGAAAAATGACCATGATGTGTTTCTCAAGTGGCCGATACAGACCTTTATTAGCGTTTCCTGTCATTTAGAAACATGTGAGAAATCGTGAGAGACTATGATGTGTACGTCCGACGCAAATGTTTAGGGTTAGGCTTTGGGTTAGCGTTAGGGTTAGCCTTTGGGTTCAAACGTTTATTGGGTTAGGTTTAGAGAAAGAAAAGAAAAGAGAGGAGAAGAAGTCCAAAGTTCCCTATCTTAAATGTTTAGGATTAGGCTTTGGGTTAGCGTTAGGGTTAGCCTTTGGGTTAAAACGTTTATTGGGTTAGGTTTAGAGAAAGAAAAGAAAAGAGAGAGGAGAAGAAGTCCAAAGTTCCCTATCTTAAATGTTGCCTGCAAATGAATCGCGTGTGCGCAGCTTATGTCCAATCACAACAATGATTTTGTACAGTTCAGTATAATATTTATTTAAATAATATTCACTCTGTCTTTTAGTTTCACAATCAAAAATCCCTCAAACTGTTCACTCTGTCTCAGCCAGTCTATCGCACTGTCTCAGTCAGCTTAGCTAGCTATCATAGCTCAGCTCATTTACCATAATGGCAAAAAAAAAAAAAGGCAATACGTAAATAATTAGTTTGTAAACCTTAGTTAGTTTGTAAACCTTTTTAGCCTTTCAGAATTGCATTTAATGCAAATTAGTTGATTACATCATTTAGCTACTTCTAGCTACTTTAGGTAGAGCCAACAGCTACTACCATGTTCCTATTGTACATGCTGCCCCTAGGTCAGATCCTGGCGAAATTCAGCATTTCCTTTCACTGCTTCGCCGATGACGTGCAGGTTTACCTTCCCTTAAAATTAACCCAAGGGAAAACCACACTACAGCCCCTGCTTGACTGCCTGACCGAAATAAAGTGCTGGATGTCAGAAAACTTTTTAACCCTCAATGAAAAAAAAACGGAGATTATTGTTTTTAATTGTGCCCCCCCGGCCCCCCTCGTCGACGCCCTTGGTCCCCTGAGTTCCAACCTCTCCACCTCAGTTAGGAACCTTGGAGTAATTTTTGATAGTGCTTTTAAATTTGAAAAGCAAGTCAGCTCCGTAGTAAAAAATAGTTTTTATCATCTTAGACTCCTGGCCAAGACAAAGGCCTACCTCTCCCAGAAGAACCTGGAGAGTGTGATACATGCCTTTGTCACTACTCGCCTGGACTACTGTAACGCACTCTACGTGGGGATCGACCAGTCCCTGCTCCGCCGCCTACAACTCGTCCAAAACGCGGCTGCGCGCCTCCTTACGAGGACTAAAAAGTGGGACCACATTAGTCCAATTCTGTGCTCGCTCCACTGGCTGCCTGTGCGTTACCGCATTGATTTTAAATGATCCCTGACCGTTTTTAAAGCACTAAATGGACTGGCCCCCCTTTACCTCTCTGAGCTCTTGCACCGCCACACCCCCTCCAGATCCCTCAGATCAGCAGACCAGCTGCTGCTGGTGGTGCCCAGAACCAGGCTGAAAACCAGGGGGAACAGAGCCTTTTCGGCTGCTGCACCTAAACTCTGGAACAGCCTCCCCCTCCACGTACGGGCCGCTCAGACCCTGGAGATTTTTAAATCCCTCACCCCCTCCCAAACCTTCCCTCCCTCCGTCGTCTCCGCCAACCTTGGCCCCCGCTGCCACCCCAGTGTCACGCGGCCCTGTGCGCCGTGCCCTGCCTACCCCGGACCTCACTGTGATGAGGAGGGCAGGGGCCACCACCTACAGCCGGGGCACCATGAGCGCAGGCAAGATGGGCACTGCCATCGACTCCTGCGAGGCGGAGTCGATGCATTCAGTCTCCAAGCTCTTTGCCTCAAAATGCCTGAGTGCCAAGAGGAGGAGCAGGGTGGCAGAAACCCAGGGCGTACGCAAGAAACTGCACCTCAGCATCGGCAGTCCAGAGAAGAGGCTCAGCTGGCGGGGGCTCAGCTTGGCGGGGGGCTCAGCTAAGACCCCCAGGAAGAGACAGGCCATCCCCAGGAGGATGCCACCCCAGTGTCACGCGGCCCTGTACGCAAGAAACTGCACCTCAGCATCGGCAGTCCAGAGAAGAGGCTCAGCTGGCGGGGGCTCAGCTTGGCGGGGGGCTCAGCTAAGACCCCCAGGAAGAGACAGGCCATCCCCAGGAGGGTGCAGAAAGCTACGACCCCCTCCCGAAGGAAAGACTCCTCCAAAGCCATCAGGGAATCTGCTCTGACGGTGCTGACGGAGGAGTCTGAGAACTCACCCCTGCTGACAGCCATGACCCCCCGGTCCAAGAGGAAGTCTGCCCAACTGGTCTCCTCGCGAATCAGGAAACAGCTGAATCTGTTGAGCGATGACCAGGATGTGCTCTCTGACGGAGAGGAAGGCGGTGATGATGTCTGCTTCGTCCCGTCTAAGAAGGACCTGCAGAGCAGCAGTGAGGATGAGGAAGAGAAGCTGGAAGACAGTGATGAAGAGACGGTGGTGAGGAAGAGCAAGCGAATCTCTGGGTCCCGTACCCCGCGCTCCACGCAGAAGACCTGCGGCCCTGCCAGGACCCCACGCAAGACACCGAGCAAAAAGGCGGCCCCAAGCACTCCCAAGACACCACGCCACGCCACGCCCAGCATTCCCAGTAGAACACTTCCAGCCAGGCAGCCAGGGAGCTGTTACGTTCATCTTCGCTAGGGAGAAGAAGAAGTAACAAAATATTACAGGTGTTTAAGTAATAAAGATATTTATTACGGCAATGATAATTTAAAGTCTTAATGGCAAGATAAAAACAGAATTGGAGTTACAACAAATGCTTCAAACAAAAATAAACAATAAACTCATCCCGAGGATGGTTCTTTAAACAATAATTACAAAAAGTAAAAATATTGACAAGGTCTTTAAAAAGTCTTAGAAAGGTATTGAAATTAACCTCAAGATTCCTGTATATACCCTGATTCAGGTCCAAATGAAAGTGATGGAGAGAGAAGAGACAACCACAGAGATAAATAAACCCTATGACACAGCACATGGGTGTATTACTGTAAAGCGCAATGCAGCATTGTATTTTTCTTTCCTCTTTTATTTTTTTTATAAAGAAATATTTTTCTATATATTTTGTCCTCAAAGTTTTCTTTTCTATTTACTGTATTTGATAGAGATCATATTTGTGTTCATACAACTGTAATGTATGTTATGCGCACTGATTTATTGTGGAGAAAAATAAAAAGGTTTTGTTTCAACAGTAAAACAAATAAAATAATAATAATCTCTCCTTAAAACACACCTGTTTTCCCTAGCCTTCACTTAGCTATTGGTCCCTGGCTTTTATTATTTTGTGGTTTTTGTTGTAGGTCCCTGGCTCTTATTGTCTTATTGTTTTATTGTTTTGGTCCTTTTTGTCTTCTCGTTTGATTTTGCCATGTTTTGTGTTGCATTGTGTTGTGTCCATTGTGCTTGCTTGTTTCCTGCATTTTATCTATTTTTACTGTGAAGCACTTTGGCTCAGCATTGCTGTACGTAAGGTGCTATACAAATAAAGTTGACTTGACTTGACTAGAGGAGTTGGCAACACTGGGTAAAAGGTCTGAGCTGATTCCACAGCTGCGAGCAGCCATGCCTGATGCCATGCATCTAAGCTGTGGCACAATATCGCAATGCATATTTCACAGGGCACCAACAGACCTATTGGGAAAATGACCACGACGTGTTTCTCAAGTGGCCGATACAGACCTTTATTAGCGTTTCCTGTCATTTAGAAACATGTGAGAAATGCTTATGATGTGTTCTGTTGTGTTTTCAATGTTGTAGCAGATTTAAAGATCTCCTCCAAAAGCCACTTTGCAGATCTGCAATGAAATGTGGTCCACGTTAAATGTTTAATTAGATTAGCTAAAACAACATAGCCCCTATAAGGTAAAAACTAAAAACTAAAACTAAAAAGCGCCACTGTGTTAAAATGCAACCATACGGTAGGGGTTTAGTGAACATTCCTCTCACGTAGCCTCAGTGTTGCTAATTTGGCGACTTTGTCACTATATCTGGCGACTTTCCAGACCCCCATGGCGACTTAATTAGTCAGAGGCAACCAGCGACAAATCTAGCTACTTTTTCTGGTCACTTGGAGAATTACTGTAAAACATCCCGAGTTCCACAATTCATGTTACAACCGAGCTCACGAGAGACGAGTAGGCCTACAGTCGCCCAGGAGAAAGCCTGGTGACGCGCGGTTAGCCTACAGAGAGGTTAGCCTACAGAGAGGTTAGTCTACAGAGAGGTTAGCCTACAGAGAGGTTAGTCTTCAGAGAGGTTAGCCTACAGTAAGGATAGTCTACAGAGAGGTTAGCCTACAGAGGAAAACGTTTTTTTTTTGAAAAAGTTCAAAATCTGTTTTGAAGTTTTTTTTTGAAAAAGTTCAAAATCTGCACCTTTGTTTTTAAAGCTCTCAACAGTCTCGCCCCACCCTACATCAAGGACCTCCTGGACCAGTCTACCTCCTCAAGGCCCAGACCCAGGCTCAGGTCCGACGCCCAACTCAGCCTGAGGGTCCCACGTACCAACCTCAAGAGGAAGGGTGACCGTGCCTTTGCGGTGATAGCACCGACCCTGTGGAACGCGCTCCCTTCTGCCATCAAGTTTGCCCCCACTCTGGACTCCTTTAGAGCCAAGTTAAAAACCCACCTCTTCCTAAATGATATTCTCTAAGTCTACTCCCTATTTGTTGTGAATTGTATGCCTGAGATTTACGTTTAAGTCGTCTGTGTCTGATTGCTTTCTGTGTTCCTTGTCTTTGTCTTTATCTGTTCCTTTACCCGGGCTGCGCCCCGGGCTGATGTAAAAGTTGGATGGGGGCGCATTATAAATAAAATTAACATTAACATTAACATTACAGAGAGGATTTCCGTCTACTCCTCTCTCCCTCAACTAACGCAGCAGACAGATCCCATGGTGACCGCTCTGACCAAGAGCTGCCTGCAAATGAATCGCGTGTGCGCAGCTTATGTCCAATCACAACAATGATTTTGTACAGTTCAGTATAATATTTATTTAAATAATATTCACTCTGTCTTTTAGTTTCACAATCAAAAATCCCTCAAACTGTTCACTCTGTCTCAGCCAGTCTATCGCACTGTCTCAGTCAGCTTAGCTAGCTATCAGCTCATTTACCATAATGGCACAAAAATAAAAATAAAAATAAAAAGGCAATACGTAAATAATTAGTTTGTAAACCTTAGTTAGTTTGTAAACCTTTTTAGCCTTTCAGAATTGCATTTAATGCAAATTAGTTGATTACATCATTTAGCTACTTCTAGCTACTTTAGGGAGAGCCAACAGCTACTACCATGTTCCTATTGTACATGCTGCCCCTAGGTCAGATCCTGGCGAAATTCAGCATTTCCTTTCACTGCTTCGCCGATGACGTGCAGGTTTACCTTCCCTTAAAATTAACCCAAGGGAAAACCACACTACAGCCCCTGCTTGACTGCCTGACCGAAATAAAGTGCTGGATGTCAGAAAACTTTTTAACCCTCAATGAAAAAAAAACTGAGGTTATTGTTTTTAATTGTGCCCCCCCGGCCCCCCTCGTCGACGCCCTTGGTCCCCTGAGTTCCAACCTCTCCACCTCAGTTAGGAACCTTGGAGTAATTGTTGATAGTGCTTTTAAATTTGAAAAGCAAGTCAGCTCCGTAGTAAATAATTGTTTTTATCATCTTAGACTCCTGGCCAAGACAAAGGCCTACCTCTCCCAGAAGAACCTGGAGAGTGTGATACATGCCTTTGTCACTACTCGCCTGGACTACTGTAACGCACTCTACGTGGGGATCGACCAGTCCCTGCTCCGCCGCCTACAACTCGTCCAAAACGCGGCTGCGCGCCTCCTTACGAGGACTAAAAAGTGGGACCACATTAGTCCAATTCTGTGCTCGCTCCACTGGCTGCCTGTGCGTTACCGCATTGATTTTAAATTATCCCTGACCATTTTTAAAGCACTAAATGGACTGGCCCCCCTTTACCTCTCTGAGCTCTTGCACCGCCACACCCCCTCCAGATCCCTCAGATCAGCAGACCAGCTGCTGCTGGTGGTGCCCAGAACCAGGCTGAAAACCAGGGGGAACAGAGCCTTATCGGCTGCTGCACCTAAACTCTGGAACAGCCTCCCCCTCCACGTACGGGCCGCTCAGACCCTGGATATTTTTAAATCCCTCACCCCCTCCCAAACCTTCCCTCCCTCCGTCGTCTCCGCCAACCTTGGCCCCCGCTGCCACCCCAGTGTCACGCGGCCCTGTGCGCCGTGCCCTGCCTACCCCGGACCTCACTGTGATGAGGAGGGCAGGGGCCACCACCTACAGCCGGGGCACCATGAGCGCAGGCAAGATGGGCACTGCCATCGACTCCTGCGAGGCGGAGTCGATGCATTCAGTCTCCAAGCTCTTTGCCTCAAAATGCCTGAGTGCCAAGAGGAGGAGCAGGGTGGCAGAAACCCAGGGCGTACGCAAGAAACTGCACCTCAGCATCGGCAGTCCAGAGAAGAGGCTCAGCTGGCGGGGGCTCAGCTTGGCGGGGGGCTCAGCTAAGACCCCCAGGAAGAGACAGGCCATCCCCAGGAGGGTGCAGAAAGCTACGACCCCCTCCCGAAGGAAAGACTCCTCCAAAGCCATCAGGGAATCTGCTCTGACGGTGCTGACGGAGGAGTCTGAGAACTCACCCCTGCTGACAGCCATGACCCCCCCGGTCCAAGAGGAAGTCTGCCCAACTGGTCTCCTCGCGAATCAGGAAGCAGCTGAATCTGTTGAGCGATGACCAGGATGTGCTCTCTGACGGAGAGGAAGGCGGTGATGATGTCTGCTTCGTCCCGTCTAAGAAGGACCTGCAGAGCAGCAGTGAGGATGAGGAAGAGAAGCTGGAAGACAGTGATGAAGAGACGGTGGTGAGGAAGAGCAAGCGAGTCTCTGGGTCCCGTACCCCGCGCTCCACGCAGAAGACCTGCGGCCCTGCCAGGACCCCACGCAAGACACCGAGCAAAAAGGCGGCCCCAAGCACTCCCAAGACACCACGCCACGCCACGCCCAGCATTCCCAGAAGAACACTTCCAGCCAGGCAGCCAGGGAACTGTTACGTTCATCTTCGCTAGGGAGAAGAAGAAGTAACAAAATATTACAGGTGTTTAAGTAATGAAGATATTTATTACGGCAATGATAATTTAAAGTCTTAATGGCAAGATAAAAACAGAATTGGAGTTACAACAAATGCTTCAAACAAAAATAAACAATAAACTCATCCCGAGGATGGTTCTTTAAACAATAATTACAAAAAGTAAAAATATTGACAAGGTCTTTAAAAAGTCTTAGAAAGGTATTGAAATAAACCTCAAGATTCCTGTATATACCCTGATTCAGGTCCAAATGAAAGTGATGGAGAGAGAAGAGACAACCACAGAGATAAATAAACCCTATGACACAGCACATGGGTGTATTACTGTAAAGCGCAATGCAGCATTGTATTTTTCTTTCCTCTTTTATTTTTTTATAAAGAAATATTTTTCTATATATTTTGTCCTCAAAGTTTTCTTTTCTATTTACTGTATTTGATAGAGATCATATTTTTGTTCATACAACTGTAATGTATGTGATGCGCACTGATTTATTGTGGAGAAAAATAAAAAGGTTTTGTTTCAACAGTAAAACAAATAAAATAATAATAATCTCTCCTTAAAACACACCTGTTTTCCCTAGCCTTCACTTAGCTATTGGTCCCTGGCTTTTATTATTTTGTGGTTTTTGTTGTAGGTCCCTGGCTCTTATTGTCTTATTGTTTTATTGTTTTGGTCCTTTTTGTCTTCTCGTTTGATTTTGCCATGTTTTGTGTTGCATTGTGTTGTGTCCATTGTGCTTGCTTGTTTCCTGCATTTTATCTATTTTTACTGTGAAGCACTTTGGCTCAGCATTGCTGTACGTAAGGTGCTATACAAATAAAGTTGACTTGACTTGACTAGAGGAGTTGGCAACACTGGGTAAAAGGTCTGAGCTGATTCCACAGCTGCGAGCAGCCATGCCTGATGCCATGCATCTAAGCTGTGGCACAATATCGCAATGCATATTTCACAGGGCACCAACAGACCTATTGGAAAAATGACCATGACGTGTTTCTCAAGTGGCCGATACAGACCTTTATTAGCGTTTCCTGTCATTTAGAAACATGTGAGAAATGCTTATGATGTGTTCTGTTGTGTTTTCAATGTTGTAGCAGATTTAAAGATCTCCTCCAAAAGCCACTTTGCAGATCTGCAATGAAATGTGGTCCACGTTAAATGTTTAATTAGATTAGCTAAAACAACATAGCCACTATAAGGTAAAAACTAAAACTAAAAAGCGCCACTGTGTTAAAATGCAACCATACGGTAGGGGTTTAGTGAACATTCCTCTCACGTAGCCTCAGTGTTGCCAATTTGGCGACTTTGTCACTATATCTGGCGACTTTCCAGACCCCCATGGCGACTTAATTAGTCAGAAGCAACCAGCGACAAATCTAGCTACTTTTTCTGGTCACTTGGAGAATTACTGTAAAACATCCCGAGTTCCACGATTCATGTTACAACCGAGCTCACGAGAGACGAGTAGGCCTACAGTCGCCCAGGAGAAAGCCTGGTGACGCGCGGTTAGCCTACAGAGAGGTTAGCCTACAGAGAGGTTAGTCTACAGAGCGGTTAGTCTACAGAGAGGTTAGCCTACAGATAGGTTAGCCTACAGAAAGGTTAGTCTACAGAGAGGTTAGCCTACAGAGAGGTTAGTCTTCAGAGAGGTTAGCCTACAGTGAGGATAGTCTACAGAGAGGTTAGCCTACAGAGAGGATTTCCGTCTACTCCTCTCTCCCTCCACTAACGCAGCAGACAGATCCCATTGTGACCGCTCTGACCAAGAGCTGCCTGCAAATGAATCGCGTGTGCGCAGCTTATGTCCAATAACAACAATGGTTTTGTACAGTTCAGTATAATATTTGTTTAAATAATATTCACTCTGTCTTTTAGTTTCACAATCCAAAATCCCTCAAACTGTTCACTCTATCTCAGTCAGCTTAGCTAGCTATCATAGCTCAGCTCATTAACCATAATGGCAAAAAAAAAGTCAATACGTAAATAGTTAGTTTGTAAACCTGCTCAGCCTTTAAATTAATTTAGCCTTTCAGAATGGCATATTATGCAAATTAGTTGATTACATCATCTAGCTACTTTAGGGAGAGCCAACAGCTACTTCCATTACAGAGGAGTTGTTAGGGTCTTGAAACATCAGGCCTGGGTGTGTTGCTATATTGCTTGGCTGTGCCGGGTGTGTTGGTGGTGGGGCGAGCTGGGTGTGTGGCGCGGCAGGGGCCCCCCGGGGGGAGGGTTTGGGATCCGCCGCTGGGTGCTGGTAGGCAAACTGGTAGTAGTCGCTCTATGAGTAGAGGGCTGCAAGGGAATTTTCCTGGCTACACTGTGTACAGGTTTTTACTTTTGCCTACTTGCAGCTCTGTCAGTATGTAAAGCGCATTGAGTTGCATCTTGTGAGAAATGCGCTATTCGGTTGTTAAGTCTGACGTCACGCGTGACGTTTAGCAATTTACACACCAGGCTAGCCAAGCAGGTGCCCCAGCGGCGGAACAGACCAGGCACATGGGGCGGCCGGGAGCCCCCAAGGAGAGGCCCGAGGACCACCGGCGCATAGCAGGCAAGCAAGGGCGAAAAACCTGTAAACCTGTACACCTGAACTGGGTTGCACCAATTTGGCGTAAGTCATTAGTAGTTACTAAACCCCTAGTTGTTACTAGCTAGTTTCAAACTAGTTGTTTACTAATTTTGGTTGCACCACGCCAATCTTTTGCCAATCTTAGCTAGTAAATACTTAGTAATCAGCAACCTGTTTTTAAATCTCAATTTTGGCTGCCATTGGCTAAAAGCTGTAATTTGTCTGTAGAAGTGTTAATGTCATTTTATGAAGTTTTAATATGTTTTCAGGCGAGAAAGTAACCATATATATTCCCAAAATGTGTCCCGTTTTATATCTGATCTGACGTTTTTTTACCCACTTCTGTGGGAAACATACCTTCACTGCAGAGTTCCACAGTAACATCGTAACATAATTGAATGGTCCCAGTATTGTAGCTTCAGACGGACAAGTTGGTGGTATTGCAAGTTATTGCATTCAAGTCGTAAAATGATTTGGGGGGCCAAAATCTTTAGCTAGCTAAAGTATCTAGCTTACTATATTGTTGTCTTAGCAGTTGGTAAAAGAACAGGATTAAAATAAATATATATGAGCAATAACATGTCATGGGCTTGCTGCAGCAAGCGCAATGACAACCAACCTGTCCGTCTGAAGCTGGGATCATTCGTGACTGGGCTACAGGCAGTCAAATCCTAGGCGAACGTGTGTATGTAATACATGAATAAACTTGGATTTCATGCATTTCAAATGGCATCTTTGTAATCATGACGACGTAGACGTGTCTAAAGGCCAATGCACACGGCGTGCGATTTTGTCTCACGACAACATTAGATTCTCAATTCTTTGAATTATTACAATTGGTGTGAATGGAGAATCGAAGGTTGTCGTGCGACAGTATCGCATCGCACACTGTGTGCATTGTCTCATTGAAAACAATGGAATCGAATTCGGCGGTGCGACAAAATCGCAGCCGTGTGCATTGGGCTTAAGAATGCATTTCACCATGTAGATTCCCAATATAGTGAAAATACCACCGCTGCCGTCTTGTTAACCCCAGCTTACCTACCTTGAGACAGACCTTAGTTATTTCAAATATTGTGTTGCGGTCGTCACACAAATTGGCAGTACTAGTGTTAATATGTCATTTTATGAAGTTTCAATATGTTTTCAGGCGAGAAAGTAACCATATATATTCGCAAAGAGTGTCCTGTTTATCAAAATAACCCGTTTATAAATCTGATCTGACTTTTTCCCCCCCCACTTCTGTGGGAAACTTCGCTAGCTACAATACGCTGCTTAGATACCTTCACTGCAGAGTTCCACAGAAACATCGTAACATAATTGAATGGTCCCAATATTGTAGCTTCAGACAGACAAGTTGGTTGTTATTGCAAGTTATTGCATTAAACAAGTTGTAAAATGATTTGGGGGGCCAACATCTTTAGCTAGCTCAAGTAACTAGCTTACTATATTATGGTCTTAGCAGTTGGTAAAAGAACAGGGTCAAAATAAATATATGAGCAATAACATATCGTGGGCTTGCTGCAGCTAGCACAATAACAACCAAATTGTCTGTCTGAAGCTTTAATACTAGGATCATTCGTGAGGCAGTCAAATAGTAGGCGAACGTGTGTGTAAGACACAAATAAACTTGTATTTCATGCATTTCAAGTGGCATCTTTGTAATCATGATGATGCAGACATGTATAGAGTACAGCACAGTGTTTTATTTGTATAGTATAGTATAGTGGATAGTGTACATAGCCTTTATTTATGTAAACCAGCTCTTTTTCCCTTCTTGTTTTTAGTATTTTTTTCCTAGCACCAGGGGAGCCCCCCCTCCCAAATGTCGTTGTATGGTACCTGTACTATATCAATGACAATAAAGACCATTCATTCATTCATTCATGTCTAAGAATAAATTTCACCGTGTAGATTCCCAATATAGTGAATATACCACCGCTTCTGTCTTGTTAACCCCAGCTAACCTAGCTTGAGACAGACCTTAGTTATTTCAAATATTGTGTTGTGGCCGTCACTCGCTGTGACGGCTGCACCAAATCGCCGCACATGGTGTCAGTAGCAAACACACTTACAACACACCTTTCCTTTGTTCATTCAGTTAGTTTAACTGAATGTACGTTTCAGTACACATCACCACCACCCCATAACAAACCGACCGTGGTTTTGTTTCACACATGTTCAGTCCTTTATTGGCAGTATTGATCATGTTTCTAAATTCTGTCTTGAAGTGACGTAGAGCCATAAGACGTATAGCTGGGGTTCGTATAGGCTCTTTATCACCCTGCTGCTGACAGACTTGATACAGCCTATACATGCCTATACACGTTTTAAAGTACCCACTCGATATAATAAACAATAGTTTAACGATCACTAAACACTTATAATTTGTGTATTGGATTCATTATTCTCGTTTGCCGGAGGCTACCGAGGGTTGACTTGTAAACATACTTTCGTTTTAGCTCGTGTTCAAAAGCAAGCAGTTCTATATCGTGGAGCTCCGCCCCATAGGGGAGCTCTGCTCCTATTGGTTTACCCCGCTACCTAAAGTAGCCAATGACTGAATTTTTCGATGCCTGCGGGGGCTATAAAAGGGACGTCCTTCCGTTCTCTCATTCTCCCCAAAAATATCAGCACGTGTTACTGGAGAACCCGCCAGACATTTCCCTTCAGCGATGGATCGTCCGCTGCCGTCCTCGTTCCAGAAATAAATTCACCCCACAACTTCATCGAAGTCATTCTTACTGTTCTGCACTTAGTATTTATTCTTGATTATTTTGAAAGTCTCGCTCAGCCCGTCAGTGACGGTGCAGTGTGTGTGTGTTAGCCCGTCAGTGACGGTGCAGTGTGTGTGTGTGTGTTAGCCCGTCAGTGACGGTGCTGAGCCGTGTTCCTACACGTTTGTACAGCTGTTCCTTTGTGTCGACCTCCCTCTGTGCCTAGAGACTCTTAGGCCTTGTCCACACTACACCGTTTTTTGGGTAACCTTTCCCTAAAAAAAGAATCGCGTCCTGGTTTGCATAAATAAAGGCTATGTACACTATCCACTATACTATACTATACAAATGTGGTAATAATATATATATATAATATAATATAGAGACATATAGTGTAGTGTGGAGACACCAGCTAGCTGGATTATGAGTAGGGAGGGTGTTCATCACAAGCCGAGGCTAGATGATGATCATAGTTTGCTGTCATGGTTTGGGATCAACGGCGCCATCTTGTGTCTCGCCACGCGGCTGGCAGGACGGCGCCATCTTAGAGATATCGCATCTCACTCTCGCGAGTCTGGGAACATTGGGCGATCTCGCGTCCTCAGCGTTCGGCGACATTAAGGCGGAGTTATATAAACAATATGAAGTGCTTTTAAAGTAGTACTGAAATAGTGCCTGTACTTCCAACGTGAAAAAGAAATACACGCAGTGAGGAAGAGAGAGAGAGGTGTTAACTGTTTTCACAGGAAAAATAAGTAACACAATGAGGAGAAGAGAGAGCTCAACTGTTAAACCCTGCCTCCCCTGGTCTGCCTCCCCTGGTGTTCTACCTCCCCCAGCCTCCCCTGGTGTTCTACCTCCCCCAGCCTCCCCTGGTGTTCTACCTCCCCCAACCTCCACTGGTGTTCTACCTCCCCCAGCCTCCCCTGGTGTTCTACCTCCCCCAGCCTCCCCATGTGTTCTACTTCCCCCAGCCTCCCCTGCTGATCTGAGTCAGTCTCTGTGTTCTGAGGCGCTGTTTTACTGTCTGACGTCTAGACTTTTATCACTCATCACTATCAGTTTTATACTCCTGAAATATGACATCTTAGTCATCCCCTTTTCTACTTCCAGGACTCCAGGCTTATACGTGTCTGAGACTGGTTTCATCCGCTGGCGTATCCAGGTTGTAACAGTGGGTTTTAACTGTGGAGAACCATGTTAAACTGGTTCCTTCTCCTTCCACTACCATGAGGTAGTCTTACTGTAGTTGTTTTACTGCTGTTGGCACTTTAAAAAAAAAATGTTTATTGACAAAATGTTCTATTCGTTCTATTGTCAATATTGCACATGATTGAATGATGACTGTTGAATGTTTTGTAGTTTTATAGTTTCATAAATTATTATTTGCACAACCATTGTTGCACTATATTTGAAAGTGGCAAAGCTTTGTTTAATTGTAAGTTATGGTGCATATACTGTATGCTAATGATTTTTGTTTAATACATTTTGTATTAAGATACGTTCAGTCAGTGTTAATAAAGCACTTGAAACTTTAAGTATGAATCTAAATGCTTTATTGAAACGATGTTTAACTTATGATTTACTAGCACTGGGGCCCCCACCCCGCCCTTGGGCCCGTGGTGAGCGGGACCCCTACTGCGAGGGGTGTCCCTTATTTCTCTGACTGAAAGGTGGCAACCCTAGTCTTTCTCCTCCATGGTCCATGTGTCTCACAGGGAGTCGTCCGCCACCTCCTCTGGGCTCTATAGGCAAGGATTGAGCGGCCATCTTGGACCCTGCTAAATGCAGAGGGTGGGGGTGGTGGACTGTGCCATCTCACGGGAGACTACAGGGGGAGGGATTGGTTTAGTTTAACTGTTTATATTATTTGTTTAACATTGGCATTATGTATGCAAGTCATTCAAATGGCATAAATGTGTGTTGCATAACTTTATTGCTTGTGTTGAATTGTTTGAGTATAGTTGTTCATTTATGTATTAGTTTAATTAATTGATTCCCTGCATGATTTAAATGTACCTGGCCAGGTCTATATATACCTTGAGGTCATCAGTGTCAGGAGGCTCGTGTTCTGTTCTTGTTCTGTTCAGTTATCAGTTAATTTGGGCCCGTCCATTATGTTATTCATTTTCCTTTGTAACCCACTATTGGTTTTTGTTGACCCTGTATTATTTTTGGGTAAATAAAAACCCTTAATTTTCACATTTTCCCTGTGTCCTCGTGCCTATACTTGCTCGGTCCATCACACTCGCCATTTACGTTTTATTTTGTGATTGTGATCCTACCATAAGCGTGGAACTACAAGCCAAAATTGAATACATTGTATTAATAAACAATTTAATTTGTTATAACTACAGCTCATGTGTCTTTTTATTGTACAAACTAAATAAATGTAGAAATGCAGGAACTGAATCGCTATCTTCCATAGGCTGGTTTTCCCCTGCTTCGGCAGGCTACTTTATCTCCGCTGAGGTAACTACGGTTAGCTACGAGTTAGTTATAACTTACACCACCTTAGGCGTTTGTATAAATATTTAGTAGTTACTAAGGTCTACGTCATAACGAGTGTGCTTGGTGCATCCCATTCAAGTTTAGTAGTGACTAAATCTTGATTTAGTAAATACTTACGCTATAACTAGTTAGTTTGTACTTGGTAAGACGTGGTGCAACCGGCTCCTGTACACCGTGTATCCAGGAAAAGTTCCCTGCATATTATCATCATACACACTGTCCATACATTTAGAGTTATTTCTGCATCGTTCTGCATCCAGTATTGTCAGAACAATATCATGCATCATATTCTCTTTCTCAGTTGCTAGTTCCTTGGTGTCCACTAGCATGACGATTTTATGTAGTTGTATGTATTGTAATAGTGCTATATTATTTTGCTTTTCATCTCTTTAGTATTATATGACGTTAGTTTGAAACACCACTCACAAAACTTAGGCCTTAAGTCAGAGATACTCTCATATTAAAGTAAGCAGGCCTCTATGTGTTCTGTAAGTACTTGGTTTCCCAGGTCTCACTCTATATATTACTCCCTCTCACTAAGTTCACCACCTGATCCAGGACACACAACAGGAGAGACGGTTAGGACACAGCATCGTAGCAGTAGCATTATAGCATGATTTGACCAATAGCCACTAGCTTTCTACTGTACCTCTACCTGCTGTTCACCTAGCAACTAGTAAGATATAGCTAGTGATACAAGCTACATCCATATTTCATACTTTTTTCTACCTATTCAGTCATTTCTGTTCTATAGTGGTGCCCCAGGGGTTTGATGTGGATTCTATTATTTGATCGTTATTCGTTTGTTAAGTCATGTCGTGTTTCCGGGTCCAAAGTTGGCTTGAGGCGCTCTCTTCTAAATGCCGCAGTAATAATAACAATTCATTATATTTGTATAGAGCTTGGTACGGGGATTTTTTTTATTTAGACCCGGAAATTGCTAAACGTCACTTAAGTAAGACTTAACAACCAAATTGCCTGTCTGTATTCCACTCAGATGGGCAGTTAGCTAGATAGCTACGGTTGTAACATGAATCGTGGAACTCGGGATGTTTTACAGTAATTTTCCAAGTGACCAGAAAAAGTCGCTAGATTTGTCGCTGGTTGCTTCTGACTAATTAAGTCGCCATGGGGGTCTAGAAAGTCGCCAGATATAGTGACAAAGTCGCCAAATTGGCAACACTGAGGCTACGTGAGAGGAATGTTCACTAAACCCCTACCGTATGGTTGCATTTTAACACAGTGGCGCTTTTTAGTTTTAGTTTTTAGTTTTCTACCTTATAGAGGCTATGTTGTTTTAGCTAATCAAATTAAACATTTAACGTGGACCACATTTCATTGCAGATCTGCAAAGTGGAGATCTTTAAATCTGCTACAACATTGAAAACACAACAGAACACATCATAAGCATTTCTCACATGTTTCTAAATGACAGGAAACGCTAATAAAGGTCTGTATCGGCCACTTGAGAAACACGTCATGGTCATTTTTCCAATAGGTCTGTTGGTGCCCTGTGAAATATGCATTGCGATATTGTGCCACAGCTTAGATGCATGGCATCAGGCATGGCATTTCGCAGCTGTGGAATCAACTCAGACCTTTTACCTGCTTAATTGATAAACAAATAGTGAAGTCCACTCTGGGCCTGGGGTCCTGCCGTCTTGGCTTGGGCGCCTGGCCATTTTGTCTCATCACCCAAATAGAACTGCAGGAGCAGAACGGAGGAGGTGGCATGCATGGTTACACAACACTGGCATAACTGCAGCCTGCTGAAGGAGTCTCTCATGCCTCCTCCGAGCCTTGCTGTTCATTGCTACAATATAAAAAACATTTATATTTATATATTTTGGTATTCTATGGGTAGGCTCCTCTCTGGTTCTGGGGCGCTCCACTATGGGCCTGGGGTCCTGCCGTCTTCTCTTTCTGGGGAGCTGCCTTCTCTTTCTGAGGGGCTGCCTTCTCTTTCTGGGGATTGTCCTTCGCCGTGGCCTCCCAGTCGTCCTGCTCTTGCTTGCCCCGAGTCCAGGGGGGTCCGGGGTCCACCCCTGGTCCTATTTTTTCCCACTTTAAGCCCTGTATAATGCTATAATGGTAACTATAAAAAAAACGTTGTTCTAATTCACGTAAGCCAGTGTTTCCACGGCAATGCCAAGTATAAAACAGGGCAAACAATACCGAAAAAGTACTGTTGGGATTACTTTTTGTGCATTAAACAATACCAACCCACAGGGGTTTGGGTGCAGGGCTCTGGGGTTTGGTCCATGTCCATGTCTACTTCCATTCCTTCATCAAACACACCTTCTCCCAGATAGAGGGTCACAGGGTTGACCTAAGATAGGGAACTTTGGACTTCTTCTCCTCTCTCTTTTCTTTTCTTTCTCTAACCCTAACCCAATAAACGTTTTAACCCAAAGGCTAACCCTAACGCTAACCCAAAGCCTAACCCTAAACATTTAAGATAGGGAACTTTGGACTTCTTCTCCTCTCTCTTTTCTTTTCTTTCTCTAACCCTAACCCAATAAACGTTTTAACCCAAAGGCTAACCCTAACGCTAACCCAAAGCCTAACGATTGATGTAATATAGCTAATTTCTTTTTTTTAAGAAACTCATGTTCTGTAGTGTTCTACACACAATCAACGGCAATAGATTTTAGTTAGAAGTACTGTTGTGAGAGAAATGTATGTGCCGCACAGCCGGCAACGGTACCTCCTAGGCAGGGCAAGTAGAAAGTTAGATGGGGCAAGTAGGTTAAGTATGGACCCCATTACGGTTTTATTCATGTTCAGTTCACAGACAGATGAACAGTTGTTTGTCTTCTCCTCATTTCACTGTATCAGGCTTCTCTGTGCTTCAACAAGCGGGCATTTCTGAAGGGAGGGCACCTGAATACCAGTCAAAATGAACCCATCCAGGTTCTAGGAGAGAAATCACATACACACACAGACACACAGACACAGACAGACACACACACACACACACAAATATGGTTACGATTAGGCAAAATTGTGAGAAACCCTGGAATACTGGACCCCTGGAATAAATCTCACCATCAAAGCATGCTGGGATGTTGAGTTTTCCATCGATGCACTGCGTTGACACAGGATAGCCACACTCTCTGGCCTTGTCCTTGCAGTAGAAAGATATCATTTCTAAATGATTTATTTGTTTGGGTTCCAGGTCTTTAACCGAGACTTTCCTTCCAATGTAGAGAACCGTCAGAGCAGATTCCCTCATGGCTTTGGAGGAGTCTTTCCTTCGGGAGGGGGTCGTAGCTTTCTGCACCCTCCTGGGGATGGCCTGTCTCTTCCTGGGGGTCTTAGCTGAGCCCCCCGCCAAGCTGAGCCCCCGCCAGCTGAGCCTCTTCTCTGGACTGCCGATGCTGAGGTGCAGTTTCTTGCGTACGCCCTGGGTTTCTGCCACCCTGCTCCTCCTCTTGGCACTCAGGCATTTTGAGGCAAAGAGCTTGGAGACTGAATGCATCGACTCCGCCTCGCAGGAGTCGATGGCAGTGCCCATCTTGCCTGCGCTCATGGTGCCCCGGCTGTAGGTGGTGGCCCCTGCCCTCCTCATCACAGTGAGGTCCGGGGTAGGCAGGGCACGGCGCACAGGGCCGCATGACACTGGGGTGGCACCCTCCTGGGGATGGCCTGTCTCTTCCTGGGGGTCTTAGCTGAGCCTAGGTAGGGCGCGGCGCACAGGATTTCTTCTCCTCTCTCTTTTATTTTCTTTCTCTAACCCTAACCCAATAAAAGTACAGCTATGCAACACTGACACCTTGTGACATATTTGAAAACACCATGCATCATGGTCTATTCATTTTTTCAATTGGAATCTTCCAATGCGTTTTCTAATCTCTAATGGTTGTTTTTTAATAGAAACATCCTGAGTGAATGATAGGACAGACAGTTTTATTCATGTTCAGTTCACAGACAGATGAACAGTTGTTTGTCTTCTCCTCATTTCACTGTATCAGGCTTCTCTGTGCTTCAACAAGCGGGCATTTCTGAAGGGAGGGCACCTGAATACCAGGGCGCACAGGGCCGCGTGACACTGGGGTGGCAGCGGGGGCCAAGGTTGGCGGAGACGACGGAGGGAGGGAAGGTTTGGGAGGGGGTGAGGGATTTAAAAATCTCCAGGGTCTGAGCGGCCCGTACGTGGAGGGGGAGGCTGTTCCAGAGTTTAGGTGCAGCAGCCGAAAAGGCTCTGTTCCCCCTGGTTTTCAGCCTGGTTCTGGGCACCACCAGCAGCAGCTGGTCTGCTGATCTGAGGGATCTGGAGGGGGTGTGGCGGTGCAAGAGCTCAGAGAGGTAAAGGGGGGCCAGTCCATTTAGTGCTTTAAAAACGGTCAGGGATAATTTAAAATCAATGCGGTAACGCACAGGCAGCCAGTGGAGCGAGCACAGAATTGGACTAATGTGGTCCCACTTTTTAGTCCTCGTAAGGAGGCGCGCAGCCGCGTTTTGGACGAGTTGTAGGCGGCGGAGCAGGGACTGGTCGATCCCCACGTAGAGTGCGTTACAGTAGTCCAGGCGAGTAGTGACAAAGGCATGTATCACACTCTCCAGGTTCTTCTGGGAGAGGTAGGCCTTTGTCTTGGCCAGGAGTCTAAGATGATAAAAACTATTTTTTACTACGGAGCTGACTTGCTTTTCAAATTTAAAAGCACTATCAAAAATTACTCCAAGGTTCCTAACTGAGGTGGAGAGGTTGGAACTCAGGGGACCAAGGGCGTCGACGAGGGGGGCCGGGGGGGCACAATTAAAAACAATAACCTCAGTTTTTTTTTCATTGAGGGTTAAAAACTTTTCTGACATCCAGCACTTTATTTCGGTCAGGCAGTCAAGCAGGGGCTGTAGTGTGGTTTTCCCTTGGGTTAATTTTAAGGGAAGGTAAACCTGCACGTCATCGGCGAAGCAGTGAAAGGAAATGCTGAATTTCGCCAGGATCTGACCTAGGGGCAGCATGTACAATAGGAACATGGTAGTAGCTGTTGGCTCTCCCTAAAGTAGCTAGAAGTAGCTAAATGATGTAATCAACTAATTTGCATTAAATGCAATTCTGAAAGGCTAAAAAGGTTTACAAACTAACTAAGTTTTACAAACTAATTATTTACGTATTGCCTTTATTTTATTTTTTTGCCATTATGGTAAATGAGCTGATAGCTAGCTAAGCTGACTGAGACAGTGCGATAGACTGGCTGAGACAGAGTGAACAGTTTGAGGGATTTTTGATTGTGAAACTAAAAGACAGAGTGAATATTATTTAAATAAATATTATACTGAACTGTACAAAATCATTGTTGTGATTGGACATAAGCTGCGCACACGCGATTCATTTGCAGGCAGCTCTTGGTCAGAGCGGTCACAATGGGATCTGTCTGCTGCGTTAGTTGAGGGAGAGAGGAGTAGACGGAAATCCTCTCTGTAGGCTAACCTCTCTGTAGACTATCCTCACTGTAGGCTAACCTCTCTGAAGACTAACCTCTCTGTAGGCTAACCTCTCTGTAGACTAACCTCTCTGTAGGCTAACCTCGTGTCACCAGGCTTTCTCCCGAGCGACTGTAGGCCTACTCGTCTCTCGTGAGCTCGGTTGTAACATGAATTGTGGAACTCGGGATGTTTTACAGTAATTCTCCAAGTGACCAGAAAAAGTAGCTAGATTTGTCGCTGGTTGCTTTTGACTAATTAAGTCGCCAGGGGGGTCTGGAAAGTCGCCAGATATAGTGACAAAGTCGCCAAATTGGCAACACTGAGGCTACGTGAGAGGAATGTTCACTAAACCCCTACCGTATGGTTGCATTTTAACACAGTGGCGCTTTTTAGTTTTAGTTTTTACCTTATAGAGGCTATGTTGTTTTAGCTAATCTAATTAAACATTTAACGTGGACCACATTTCATTGCAGATCTGCAAAGTGGCTTTTGGAGGAGATCTTTAAATCTGCTACAACATTGAAAACACAACAGAACACATCATAAGCATTTCTCACATGTTTCTAAATGACAGGAAACGCTAATAAAGGTCTGTATCGGCCACTTGAGAAACCCGTCGTGGTCATTTTTCCAATAGGTCTGTTGGTTCCCTGAGAAATATGCATTGCGATATTGTGCCACAGCATGGCATCAGGCATGGCTGCTTGCAGCTGTGGAATCAGCTCAGACCTTTTACCCAGTGTTGCCAACTCCTCTAGTCAAGTCAAGTCAACTTTATTTGTATAGCACCTTACGTACAGCAATGCTGAGCCAAAGTGCTTCACAGTAAAAATAGATAAAATGCAGGAAACAAGCAAGCACAATGGACACAACACAATGCGACACAAAACATGGCAAAATCAAACGAGAAGACAAAAAGGAACAAAACAATAAGACAATAAGACAATAAGACAATAAGAGCCAGGGACCTACAACAAAAACCACAAAATAATAAAAGCCAGGGACCAATAGCTAGGTGGGGGGGAAGGCTAGGGAAAACAGGTGTGTTTTAAGGAGAGATTTTTATTTATTTTTATTTTATTTTTTTACTGTTGAAACAAAACCTTTTTATTTTTCTCCACAATAAATCAGTGCGCATCACATACATTACAGTTGTATGAACAAAAATATGATCTCTATCAAATACAGTAAATAGAAAATAAAACTTTGAGGACAAAATATATAGAAAAATATTTCTTTATAAAAAAAATAAAAGAGGAAAGAAAAATACAATGCTGCATTGCGCTTTACAGTAATACACCCATGTGCTGTGTCATAGGGTTTATTTATCTCTGTGGTTGTCTCTTCTCTCTCCATCACTTTCATTTGGACCTGAATCAGGGTATATACAGGAATCTTGAGGTTAATTTCAATACCTTTCTAAGACTTTTTAAAGACCTTGTCAATATTTTTACTTTTTGTAATTATTGTTTAAAGAACCATCCTCGGGATGAGTTTATTGTTTATTTTTGTTTGAAGCATTTGTTGTAACTCCAATTCTGTTTTTATCTTGCCATTAAGACTTTAAATTATCATTGCCGTAATAAATATCTTTATTACTTAAACACCTGTAATATTTTGTTACTTCTTCTTCTCCCTAGCGAAGATGAACGTAACAGTTCCCTGGCTGCCTGGCTGGAAGTGTTCTACTGGGAATGCTGGGCGTGGCGTGGCGTGGTGTCTTGGGAGTGCTTGGGACCGCCTTTTTGCTCGGTGTCTTGCGTGGGGTCCTGGCAGGGCCGCAGGTCTTCTGCGTGGAGCGCGGGGTACGGGACCCAGAGACTCGCTTGCTCTTCCTCACCACCGTCTCTTCATCACTGTCTTCCAGCTTCTCTTCCTCATCCTCACTGCTGCTCTGCAGGTCCTTCTTAGACGGGACGAAGCAGACATCATCACCGCCTTCCTCTCCGTCAGAGAGCACATCCTGGTCATCGCTCAACAGATTCAGCTGCTTCCTGATTCGCGAGGAGACCAGTTGGGCAGACTTCCTCTTGGACCGGGGGGTCATGGCTGTCAGCAGGGGTGAGTTCTCAGACTCCTCCGTCAGCACCGTCAGAGCAGATTCCCTGATGGCTTTGGAGGAGTCTTTCCTTCGGGAGGGGGTCGTAGCTTTCTGCACCCTCCTGGGGATGGCCTGTCTCTTCCTGGGGGTCTTAGCTGAGCCCCCCGCCAAGCTGAGCCCCCGCCAGCTGAGCCTCTTCTCTGGACTGCCGATGCTGAGGTGCAGTTTCTTGCGTACGCCCTGGGTTTCTGCCACCCTGCTCCTCCTCTTGGCACTCAGGCATTTTGAGGCAAAGAGCTTGGAGACTGAATGCATCGACTCCGCCTCGCAGGAGTCGATGGCAGTGCCCATCTTGCCTGCGCTCATGGTGCCCCGGCTGTAGGTGGTGGCCCCTGCCCTCCTCATCACAGTGAGGTCCGGGGTAGGCAGGGCACGGCGCACAGGGCCGCATGACACTGGGGTGGCACCCTCCTGGGGATGGCCTGTCTCTTCCTGGGGGTCTTAGCTGAGCCTAGGTAGGGCGCGGCGCACAGGATTTCTTCTCCTCTCTCTTTTATTTTCTTTCTCTAACCCTAACCCAATAAAAGTACAGCTATGCAACACTGACACCTTGTGACATATTTGAAAACACCATGCATCATGGTCTATTCATTTTTTCAATTGGAATCTTCCAATGCGTTTTCTAATCTCTAATGGTTGTTTTTTAATAGAAACATCCTGAGTGAATGATAGGACAGACAGTTTTATTCATGTTCAGTTCACAGACAGATGAACAGTTGTTTGTCTTCTCCTCATTTCACTGTATCAGGCTTCTCTGTGCTTCAACAAGCGGGCATTTCTGAAGGGAGGGCACCTGAATACCAGGGCGCACAGGGCCGCGTGACACTGGGGTGGCAGCGGGGGCCAAGGTTGGCGGAGACGACGGAGGGAGGGAAGGTTTGGGAGGGGGTGAGGGATTTAAAAATCTCCAGGGTCTGAGCGGCCCGTACGTGGAGGGGGAGGCTGTTCCAGAGTTTAGGTGCAGCAGCCGAAAAGGCTCTGTTCCCCCTGGTTTTCAGCCTGGTTCTGGGCACCACCAGCAGCAGCTGGTCTGCTGATCTGAGGGATCTGGAGGGGGTGTGGCGGTGCAAGAGCTCAGAGAGGTAAAGGGGGGCCAGTCCATTTAGTGCTTTAAAAACGGTCAGGGATAATTTAAAATCAATGCGGTAACGCACAGGCAGCCAGTGGAGCGAGCACAGAATTGGACTAATGTGGTCCCACTTTTTAGTCCTCGTAAGGAGGCGCGCAGCCGCGTTTTGGACGAGTTGTAGGCGGCGGAGCAGGGACTGGTCGATCCCCACGTAGAGTGCGTTACAGTAGTCCAGGCGAGTAGTGACAAAGGCATGTATCACACTCTCCAGGTTCTTCTGGGAGAGGTAGGCCTTTGTCTTGGCCAGGAGTCTAAGATGATAAAAACTATTTTTTACTACGGAGCTGACTTGCTTTTCAAATTTAAAAGCACTATCAAAAATTACTCCAAGGTTCCTAACTGAGGTGGAGAGGTTGGAACTCAGGGGACCAAGGGCGTCGACGAGGGGGGCCGGGGGGGCACAATTAAAAACAATAACCTCAGTTTTTTTTTCATTGAGGGTTAAAAACTTTTCTGACATCCAGCACTTTATTTCGGTCAGGCAGTCAAGCAGGGGCTGTAGTGTGGTTTTCCCTTGGGTTAATTTTAAGGGAAGGTAAACCTGCACGTCATCGGCGAAGCAGTGAAAGGAAATGCTGAATTTCGCCAGGATCTGACCTAGGGGCAGCATGTACAATAGGAACATGGTAGTAGCTGTTGGCTCTCCCTAAAGTAGCTAGAAGTAGCTAAATGATGTAATCAACTAATTTGCATTAAATGCAATTCTGAAAGGCTAAAAAGGTTTACAAACTAACTAAGTTTTACAAACTAATTATTTACGTATTGCCTTTATTTTATTTTTTTGCCATTATGGTAAATGAGCTGATAGCTAGCTAAGCTGACTGAGACAGTGCGATAGACTGGCTGAGACAGAGTGAACAGTTTGAGGGATTTTTGATTGTGAAACTAAAAGACAGAGTGAATATTATTTAAATAAATATTATACTGAACTGTACAAAATCATTGTTGTGATTGGACATAAGCTGCGCACACACGATTCATTTGCAGGCAGCTCTTGGTCAGAGCGGTCACAATGGGATCTGTCTGCTGCGTTAGTTGAGGGAGAGAGGAGTAGACGGAAATCCTCTCTGTAGGCTAACCTCTCTGTAGACTATCCTCACTGTAGGCTAACCTCTCTGAAGACTAACCTCTCTGTAGGCTAACCTCTCTGTAGACTAACCTCTCTGTAGGCTAACCTCGTGTCACCAGGCTTTCTCCCGAGCGACTGTAGGCCTACTCGTCTCTCGTGAGCTCGGTTGTAACATGAATTGTGGAACTCGGGATGTTTTACAGTAATTCTCCAAGTGACCAGAAAAAGTAGCTAGATTTGTCGCTGGTTGCTTTTGACTAATTAAGTCGCCAGGGGGGTCTGGAAAGTCGCCAGATATAGTGACAAAGTCGCCAAATTGGCAACACTGAGGCTACGTGAGAGGAATGTTCACTAAACCCCTACCGTATGGTTGCATTTTAACACAGTGGCGCTTTTTAGTTTTAGTTTTTACCTTATAGAGGCTATGTTGTTTTAGCTAATCTAATTAAACATTTAACGTGGACCACATTTCATTGCAGATCTGCAAAGTGGCTTTTGGAGGAGATCTTTAAATCTGCTACAACATTGAAAACACAACAGAACACATCATAAGCATTTCTCACATGTTTCTAAATGACAGGAAACGCTAATAAAGGTCTGTATCGGCCACTTGAGAAACCCGTCGTGGTCATTTTTCCAATAGGTCTGTTGGTTCCCTGAGAAATATGCATTGCGATATTGTGCCACAGCTTAGATGCATGGCATCAGGCATGGCTGCTCGCAGCTGTGGAATCAGCTCAGACCTTTTACCCAGTGTTGCCAACTCCTCTAGTCAAGTCAAGTCAACTTTATTTGTATAGCACCTTACGTACAGCAATGCTGAGCCAAAGTGCTTCACAGTAAAAATAGATAAAATGCAGGAAACAAGCAAGCACAATGGACACAACACAATGCGACACAAAACATGGCAAAATCAAACGAGAAGACAAAAAGGACCAAAACAATAAAACAATAAGACAATAAGACAATAAGAGCCAGGGACCTACAACAAAAACCACAAAATAATAAAAGCCAGGGACCAATAGCTAGGTGGGGGGGAAGGCTAGGGAAAACAGGTGTGTTTTAAGGAGAGATTATTATTTTTATTTTATTTTTTTTACTGTTGAAACAAAACCTTTTTATTTTTCTCCACAATAAATCAGTGCGCATCACATACATTACAGTTGTATGAACAAAAATATGATCTCTATCAAATACAGTAAATAGAAAAGAAAACTTTGAGGACAAAATATATAGAAAAATATTTCTTTATAAAAAAATAAAAGAGGAGCACCAGGGGAGCCCCCCCTCCCAAATGTCGTTGTATGGTACCTGTACTATATCAATGACAATAAAGACCATTCATTCATTCATGTCTAAGAATAAATTTAACCATGTAGATTCCCAATATAGTGAATATACCACCGCTTCTGTCTTGTTAACCCCAGCTAACCTAGCTTGAGACAGACCGTAGTTATTTCAAATATTGTGTTGTGGCCGTCACTCGCTGTGACGGCTGCACCAAATCGCCGCACATGGTGTCAGTAGCAAACACACTTACAACACACCTTTCCTTTGTTCATTCAGTTAGTTTAACATGTACGTTTCAGTACACATCACCACCACCCCATAACAAACCGACCGTGGTTTTGTTTCACACATGTTCAGTCCTTTATTGGCAGTATTGATCATGTTTCTAAATTCTGTCTTGAAGTGACGTAGAGCCATAAGACGTAGAGCTGGGGTTCGTATAGGCTCTTTATCACCCTGCTGCTGACAGACTTGATACAGCCTATACATGCCTATACACGTTTTAAAGTACCCACTCGATATAATAAACAATAGTTTAACGATCACTAAACACTTATAATTTGTGTATTGGATTCATTATTCTCGTTTGCCGGAGGCTACCGAGGGTTGACTTGTAAACATACTTTCGTTTTAGCTCGTGTTCAAAAGCAAGCAGTTCTATATCGTGGAGCTCCGCCCCATAGGGGAGCTCTGCTCCTATTGGTTTACCCCGCTACCTAAAGTAGCCAATGACTGAATTTTTCGATGCCTGCGGGGGCTATAAAAGGGACGTCCTTCCGTTCTCTCATTCTCCCCAAAAATATCAGCACCGGTTGCTGGAGAACCCGCCAGACATTTCCCTTCAGCGATGGATCGTCCGCTGCCGTCCTCGTTCCAGAAATAAATTCACCCCACAACTTCATCGAAGTCATTCTTACTGTTCTGCACTTAGTATTTATTCTTGATTATTTTGAAAGTCTCGCTCAGCCCGTCAGTGACGGTGCAGTGTGTGTGTGTTAGCCCGTCAGTGACGGTGCAGTGTGTGTGTGTTAGCCCGTCAGTGACGGTGCTGAGCCGTGCTGTACGTTAATAAACACGTTTGTACAGCTGTTCCTTTGTGTCGACCTCCCTCTGTGCCTAGAGACTCTTAGGCCTTGTCCACACTACACCGTTTTTTTTGTAACCTTTCCCTAAAAAAAGAATCGCGTCCTGGTTTGCATAAATAAAGGCTATGTACACTATCCACTATACTACTATACTATACAAATGTGGTAATAATATATATATATAATATAATATAGAGACATATAGTGTAGTGTGGAGACGCCAGCTAGCTGGATTATGAGTAGGGAGGGTGTTCATCACAAGCCGAGGCTAGATGATGATCATAGTTTGTTGTCATGGTTTGGGATCAACGGCGCCATCTTGTGTCTCGCCACGCGGCTGCCAGGACGGCGCCATCTTAGAGATCTCGCATCTCACTCTCGCGAGTCTGGGAACATTGGGCGATCTCGCGTCCTCAGCGTTCGGCGACATTAAGGCGGAGTTATATAAACAATATGAAGTGCTGTTAAAGTAGTACTGAAATAGTGCCTGTACTTCCAACGTGAAAAAGAAATACACGCAGTGAGGAAGAGAGAGAGAGGTGTTAACTGTTTTCACAGGAAAAATAAGTAACACAATGAGGAGAAGAGAGAGAGCTCAACTGTTAAACCCTGCCTCCCCTGGTCTGCCTCCCCCAGCCTCCCCTGGTGTTCTACCTCCCCCAGCCTCCCCTGGTGTTCTACCTCCCCCAGCCTCCCCTGGTGTTCTACCTCCCCCAGCCTCCCCTGGTGTTCTACCTCCCCCAACCTCCACTGGTGTTCTACCTCCCCCAGCCTCCCCTGGTGTTCTACCTCCCCCAGCCTCCCCATGTGTTCTACTTCCCCCAGCCTCCCCTGCTGATCTGAGTCAGTCTCTGTGTTCTGAGGCGCTGTTTTACTGTCTGACGTCTAGACTTTTATCACTCATCACTATCAGTTTTATACTCCTGAAATATGACATCTTAGTCATCCCCTTTTCGACTTCCAGGACTCCAGGCTTATAAGTGTCTGAGACTGGTTTCATCCGCTGGCGTATCCAGGTTGTAACAGTGGGTTTTAACTGTGGAGAACCATGTTAAACTGGTTCCTTCTCCTTCCACTACCATGAGGTAGTCTTACTGTAGTTGTTTTACTGCTGTTGGCACTTTTTTTAAAAATGTTTATTGACAAAATGTTCTATTCGTTCTATTGTCAATATTGCACATGATTGAATGATGACTGTTGAATGTTTTGTAGTTTTATAGTTTCATAAATTATTATTTGCACAACCATTGTTGCACTATATTTGAAAGTGGCAAAGCTTTGTTTAATTGTAAGTTATTGAGTTAAGTTATGGTGCATATACTGTATGCTAATGATTTTTGTTTAATACATTTTGTATTAAGATACGTTCAGTCAGTGTTAATAAAGCACTTGAAACATTAAGTATGAATCTAAATGCTTTATTGAAACGATGTTTAACTTATGATTTACTAGCACTGGGGCCCCCACCCCGCCCTTGGGCCCGTGGTGAGCGGGGCCCCTACTGCGAGGGGTGTCCCTTATTTCTCTGACTGAAAGGTGGCAACCCTAGTCTTTCTCCTCCATGGTCCATGTGTCTCACAGGGAGTCGTCCGCCACCTCCTCTGGGCTCTAGGCAAGGATTGAGCGGCCATCTTGGACCCTGCTAAATGCAGAGGGTGGGGGTGGTGGACTGTGCCATCTCACGGGAGACTACAGGGGGAGGGATTGGTTTAGTTTAACTGTTTATATTATTTGTTTAACATTGGCATTATGTATGCAAGTCATTCAAATGGCATAAATGTGTGTTGCATAACTTTATTGCTTGTGTTGAATTGTTTGAGTATAGTTGTTCATTTATGTATTAGTTTAATTAATTGATTCCCTGCATGATTTAAATGGACCTGACCAGGTCTATATATACCTTGAGGTCATCAGTGTCAGGAGGCTCGTGTTCTGTTCTTGTTCTGTTCAGTTATTAGTTAATTTGGGCCCGTCCATTATGTTATTCATTTTCCTTTGTAACCCACTGTTGGTTTTTGTTAACCCTGTATTATTTTTGGGTAAATAAAAACCCTTAATTTTCACATTTTCCCTGTGTCCTCGTGCCTATACTTGCTCGGTCCATCACACTCGCCATTTACGTTTTATTTCGTGATTGTGATCCTACCATAAGCGTGGAACTACAAGCCTCTAACTACAGCTCATGTGTCTTTTTATTGTACAAACTAAATAAATGTAGAAATGCAGGAACTGAATCGCTATCTTCCATAGGCTGGTTTTCCCCTGCTTCGGCAGGCTACTTTATCTCCGCTGAGGTAACTACGGTTAGCTACGAGTTAGTTATAACTTACACCACCTTAGGCGTTTGTATAAATATTTAGTAGTTACTAAGGTCTACGTCATAACGAGTGTGCTTGGTGCAACCCATTCAAGTTTAGTAGTGACTAAATCTTGATTTAGTAAATACTTACGCTATAACTAGTTAGTTTGTACTTGGTAAGATTTTGGTATATTGTCAGAACAATATCATGCATCATATTCTCTTTCTCAGTTGCTAGTTCCTTGGTTTCCACTAGCATGACGATTTTATGTAGTTGTATGTATTGTAATAGTGCTATATTATTTTGCTTTTCATCTCTTTAGTATTATATGACGTTAGTTTGAAACACCACTCACAAAACTTAGGCCTTAAGTCAGAGATACTCTCATATTAAAGTAAGCAGGCCTCTATGTGTTCTGTAAGTACTTGGTTTCCCAGGTCTCACTCTATATATTACTCTCTCTCACTAAGTTCACCACCTGATCCAGGACACACAACAGGAGAGACGGTTAGGACACAGAATCATAGCAGTAGCATTATAGCATGATTTGACCAATAGCCACTAGCTTTCTACTGTACCTCTACCTGCTGTTCACCTAGCAACTAGTAAGATATAGCTAGTTATACAAGCTACATCCATATTTCATACTTTTTTCTACCTATTCAGTCATTTCTGTTCTATAGTGGTGCCCCAGGGGTTTGATGTGGATTCTATTATTTGATCGTTATTCGTTTGTTAAGTCGTGTCGTGTTTCCGGGTCCAAAGTTGGCTTGAGGCGCTCTCTTCTAAATGCCGCAGTAATAATAACAATTCATTATATTTGTATAGAGCTTGGTACGGGGATTTTTTTTATTTAGACCCGGAAATTGCTAAACGTCACGACTTAACAACCAAATTGCCTGTCTGTATTCCACTCAGATGGGCAGTTAGCTAGATAGCTACTAGGCTACCATCATTACCATAGTTACCACAGTTCACTTTCAATAGCAAGCAGAAATGTAAAGGCTAGCAACATGCTTCCATTCCCAGCAGCAAGGTAGGCTGTTTATAATCACTTATTATGATGATGATTATTATTAGCCTACTATTGTTATTATAATAATATGAATATTATTTACAAAGTAAATTACCACATCATCCTACAGGAAAATGTGGTAAAGTAAAAACATAGCATGGTGACTGATCTTTTCTGCATTGAATATTGGCCTCTTGGTAGTTCTCTTCGAAATGCCACAGTAATAATAAGAATTCATTATATTTATATAGAGCTTTTCCGAGGCTCAAAGACGCTGACAAATATGGGAAAAACGGAAAGTGCTGTGTCCCTTGTTGTATGAATAGGTCCGAGTCTAAAAAATGATTGAACTGTCAATTTACCGCTTTAGTACACTGGTACTCTGGTGCGGGGTATTTCTGGTTTGGACCCAGAAATTGCTCAACGTCACGTTTGACGTCAGACTTAACAAACGAATAGTAGCTGCCATTCAGTAGTGTTGACTGTCAGCCCATATCGAATGATGAACCTTGATAACTATTTTAGCCCCTATGGGATGGAATAGTGCATTCACGATTAGCTGTTGGCTCTCCCTAAAATAGCTAGATGATGTAATCAATCAATTCTGAAAGGCTAAATGAATTTAAAGGCTGAGCAGGTTTACAAACTAACTATTTATGTTTTTATTTTATTTTATTTTTTTAGCCATTATGGTTAATGAGCTGAGCTATGATAGCTAGCTAAGCTGACTGAGAGGGTGCGATTGACTGACTGAGACAGAGGCTGTGTTCGGAATAGCATACTAGCATACTACTCATACTAGATTTTGAGTATGTAGTGCATACTAGCACTGTACAGTATGTGAGATTTGAGTATGCGAGAAATGTAGTATATATACAAACTTGTCTTACAGCTGTTGTTTACATTGTCCGATAGCCTGGGGACCGAAAGCTTGAAATAAACATTGTTTTTTGCACAGATTTGAGTGTGCAGACTCTTCAGTTGCAGCACCCCAGCTAAGTCTGATCACGGATGAGCGGTGGTATTTTCACTATACTGGGAATTAACATGGTGAAATGCGTTCTTAGACAAGGCTACGTCATCATGATTACAAATATACCTTTTGAAACGCATGAAATCCAAGTTTATTCGTGTCTTACACACATGTTTGCCTAGTATTTGACTGATTGTAGCCCAGTCACGAATGATCCCAGTATTGTCGCTTCAGACGGACAAGTTGGTTGTATTGTGCTTGCTGCAGCAAGCCCACGATATGTTATTGCTCATATATATTTATTTTAATCATGTTCTTTTACCAACTGCTAAGAAAACACATTTTGGGAATATATGTGGTTACTTTCTCACCTGAAAACATATTACAACTTAATAAAATGACATGTTAACACTTGTAAAGCCAAAATTACAGCTTTTAGCTAATGGAGGTTTAAATTCGCCGCTCCCGGGGAATGCATTCTGGGAGGCAGTATGCATACTGTGTAAACGGTCGGCTGGTTTTCGCATACTTATTATGAATTTAGTAGGCAGTATGCAGTATATACTCATTGAGTATGCTAGTATGCAGTATGCTAGTATACCATTCCGAACACAGCCAGAGTGAACCGCTTGAGGGATTTAGATTGTGAAACTAAAAGACAAGAGTGAATATTTATTATTTGAACAAATATTATACTGAACTGAAAATCATTGTTGTGATTGGACATAAGCTGCGCACACGTGATTCATTTGCAGGCAGCTCTTGGTCAGAGCGGTCACAATGGGATCTGTCTGCTGCGTTAGTTGAGGGAGAGAGAAGTAGACGGAAATCCTCTCTGTAGGCTAACCTCTCTGTAGACTACCCTCACTGTAGACTAACCTCTCTGTAGGCTAACCTCTCTGTAGGCTAACCTCTCTGAAGACTAACCTCTCTGTAGGCTAACCTCTCTGTAGGCTAACCTCTCTGAAGACTAACCTCTCTGTAGACTAACCTCTCTGTAGGCTAACCTCTCTGTAGGCTAACCTCGTGTCACCAGGCTTTCTCCTGGGCGACTGTAGGCCTACTCGTCTCTCGTGAGCTCGGTTGTAACATGAATCGTGGAACTCGGGATGTTTTACAGTAATTCTCCAAGTGACCAGAAAAAGTAGCTAGATTTGTCGCTGGTTGCTTCTGACTAATTAAGTCGCCATGGGGGTCTGGAAAGTCGCCAGATATAGTGACAAAGTCGCCAAATTGGCAACACTGAGGCTACGTGAGAGGAATGTTCACTAAACCCCTACTGTATGGTTGCATTTTAACACAGTGGCGCTTTTTAGTTTTAGTTTTTAGTTTTCTACCTTATAGAGGCTATGTTGTTTTAGCTAATCTAATTAAACATTTAACGTGGACCACATTTCATTGCAGATCTGCAAAGTGGAGATCTTTAAATCTGCTACAACATTGAAAACACAACAGAACACATCAGAAGCATTTCTCACATGTTTCTAAATGACAGGAAACGCTAATAAAGGTCTGTATCGGCCACTTGAGAAACACGTCATGGTCATTTTTCCAATAGGTCTCTTGGTGCCCTGTGAAATATGCATTGCGATATTGTGCCACAGCTTAGATGCATGGCATCAGGCATGGCTGCTCGCAGCTGTGGAATCAGCTCAGACCTTTTACCTGCTTAATTGATAAACAAATAGTGAAGGAATAGTCCACACTGGCCCATGAAACAGCTTTTGAGTCAATTGTCCAATTACTTTTGGTCCCTTGAAAAAGAGGGAGCTACATATTAAAGAGCTGTAATTCCTAAACCCTTCCTTCAATTTGGATGTGAATACCCTAAAGCTGAGAGTTTGCACTTTAAGCCCATATTCATTATATAACTGTAACTGGAAGAAGTTTTGGTAAACAGCTAAAATAAAAAAAAATCTATCTGTGTCCAAATATATATGGACCTAACTGTACACATATGTTTAACTCGGTTACACCAGTACATACATTCTGTGGCCCCCACCACCATCCAAGTTGCCCATCCGTATGTTAGAGTCTATTAGACCATAGACCGTTACCATGGTAACCGGGTGTCAAAGCCACTGTGTTAGCTAGCCAACAAACAAACGGCCAGAACAGAAAAAAAAACCTATTCATGTTATGGCTTAGATATTCAGATGTGGAGTGACAGTGTGAAGAGATAAACATGTTGATGTAAGATATCTGTGTATTGTTAAATCTGTAGAAATGGCACACACATGTTTTGTGTTTTTCACGTTTTCCACGTGGTCTTGTCTTGTCAGAGAAAGGGCTGCCAGTTCCCGTGTCTCAGTGGTGCTCTTAGACCTGTCGGACACGTGTATTTAGTCCTGGTTGACTTTGCCTACAGCAAGCACACTAATTACTGACTTTTGTAATGAAATCTCACATACAATTGGAAATGAAGTCTCACATATTTTTTTTTAGCACGCTTTTATTGAAAGATCGAAATTCTGGCAAGTGTGTGTGTGTCATTCAAACACTTTTAGTTTTTTTCAAACACCATATAAATATGCCAAGTAACCCAAAAATATGTTAACGAATTAAACGTGCTAACCCAAACCCTAAGCCTAAACATTTAAAGAAGGGAACTTTGGACTTCTTCTTCTCCTCTCTCTTTTCTTCTCTCTTTTCTTTTCTTTCTCTAACCCTAACCCAATAAACGTTTTAACCCAAAGCCTAACACTAACCCAAAGCCAAAGCCTAACCCTACCCCTAAACATTTAAGAGAGGGAACTTTGGACTTCTTCTCCTCCTCTCTCTTTTCTTCCCACACGGCGTCCAACTCGTCGCCAACCAACGTCAGGTCGTCCAGCTCCTCCTTCCTCCTTGTTAGAGCCTGGTCCTCTACCTGCTGCAGCTTGGCCTGGTCCTCGACCTGCTGCAGCGTGGTCTGGGAAAGCGAGAGCTGCTTCAGCGCGTCCTCCGTCTTCAGCGCGTCCACCTCCGCCCTGCTCCTCTCCTCAGCCTCAGCGGTGAGCAGGTTGGCGGCTATGAGGGAGGCCTTCTCCTTCTCCCACTGGCCTCTGTCCTCCTGGAGCTTCGTGCAGGCCTCATCCCTGCTCTTCTCCAGGTCCAGCAGGGCAGCCTCAGCTAGCTCACTGTCTTTGGCCCTGGCGTCTCCGGTCTCGGCCCTGATCTTGACCAGCCTCCTATCCATTTCTCGCTCTGCAGCGAGGGCCTGGCTCCTCTTCTCTTCCTCCATAACGTGGAGCTTTTGGTGGAGGTCTCTCTCCCTCTGTTTGCCTTCCTCCACCTCCCTGTCATGCACCATCTTGTCCACCACGGCCTCTCTGGTGGTCCTGGTCAGGCTCCTCTCAGTCTCTCGCTGGGCAGTGAGGGCCTGACACCTCTCCTTCTCCAGGTCGGAGTTCTCACATAGGAGGCTCGACTTCTCCTGCTCCATATCGTGGAGCTTTTGTTGGAGGTCGCTCTCTCTAAGTCTGCCTTCTTTCACCTCCAGGAGGGCCTGACGCCTCTCCTTCTCCAGGTCAGAGATGTTGTGGAGGAAGCTACTCCTCTTTTGCTCCATATCGTGGAGCTTTTGGTGGAGGCTTTTCTCTCTCCGTCGGCCCTCCTCCCTCGCCCTCTCCAACTCCGCCTTTGCCAGAGCGCTGCTGGCCTTCTCCGCCTCCAGCAGGGCCCTCCACTTCTCCTTCTCCTCCGCCTTCACACGCTCACACGCCTGGGCCACACAAGACATTTTGGGGGTCTGATCTCCCTCAGACTCCTCACCCTGGTGGGCTGCTTTGACCAGCTGGGGAGCTGCTTTGACCTCCTGGACGCCTGCCTTTTCTTTCTGAGGAGCTGCCTTTTCTTTCTGAGGAGCTGCCTTCTCCTTCTGAGGAGCTGCCTTCTCCTTCTGAGGGGCTGCCTTCTCCTTCTGAGGGGCTGCCTTCTCCTTCTGAGGGGCTGCCTTCTCCTTCTGAGGGGCTGCCTTCTCCTTCTGGGGGGCTGCCTTCTCCTTCTGGGGGGCTGCCTTCTCCTTCTGAGGGGCTGCCTTCTCCTTCTGAGGGGCTGCCTTCTCCTTCTGGGGGGCTGCCTTCTCCTTCTGGGGGGCTGCCTTCTCCTTCTGAGGAGCTGCCTTCTCCTTCTGGGGGGCTGCCTTCTCCTTCTGGGGGGCTGCCTTCTCCTTCTGGGGGGCTGCCTTCTCCTTCTGGGGGGCTGCCTTCTCCTTCTGGGGGGCTGCCTTCTCCTTCTGGGGGGCTGCCTTCTCCTTCTGGGGGGCTGCCTTCTCCTTCTGGGGGGTTGCCTTCTCCTTCTGAGGGGCTGCCTTCTCCTTCTGAAGGGCTGACTTGACCTCCTGGACGGCTACCTTCTCTTTCTGAGGGGCTGCCTTGACCTCCTGGACGGCTGCCTTGTTATGTTGTCACTAGGAAAAGAGTCAAGTGTGGCAGAACCCCAGAACAGACGGACACAAGAGGCAAATAACAATAAAAGGATTTATTAAAATGATGGACAAAATAATAAACCTACCGTATTTTCCGCCCTATAAGGCGCACTTAAAAGTCCCAAAAAAAAAAAAAAAACGACAGTGCGCCTTATAACCCGGTGCGCCTTATATATGGATCAAAATGTAAAAATTACATGACCAATATTTTTTTTTTTAATAATAATACAATGTTTCAGTACGACTGGTAAACTACAAAGCCGCACCGCTTGCAGCATTACGGTAATCAGTAAACGACGGCCGCCATCTTGGAATCTCCGCGAATGCTATGCTTGTGGTGGGTTAACATAATTCACCCCCGGAACTAATAGTTGGGAGTATTGTTCCGTACGGAGGGTTAAGTGGGTGGTACTGAGTTTTAGTTCCTGTTTTAAGTGTGTGATAACAACTGGTTCATGTCTGTCAATAAACGTCTAGCTGTGACATTTAATACGCCGCCTCCGACTCCCGTCTCTCGGCACTACATGCTATTGTTATTCTATCATGTGCTCTGAATGGATGCCGTACTCACCCAACTGTTCAATTCGGACACTCACACCGCTTGCAGCATTACGGTAATCAGTAAACACCGGTGTTGTGCTTACTCACAGAGTTTCCGAGGGAACAAAGTGAGATTCTTGGTGCTTTCAACTTGAAGTTTTAAAGTACTCACTCGATATAATAAACAACAGTTTAACGATCACTAAACACTTATCATTTGTGTATTGGATTCATTATTCTCGTTTGCCGGAGGCTACCGGTAAGGGAGGGTTGATTTGTAAACATACTTTCGTTTTAGCTCGTGTTCAAAAGCAAGAACTGTGTGTTCATCTAGTTATGTGTAGTTATGTGTTTTTAGCATGTCGATGTTCTCCCAGTATGTTGTCATGTTATTAAAATACAGTTTAGACCTTCGTAGCGATGTGTTTTGTTAGCTGTTAGCCGCTAGCAGCGTTTGTTCTCCCATTCAGTGTTTGAGATGAACCAACATTCAAATACGCCTGTCGTGTTCAATCTTTCTCTGATTTGAATGTATGACACATCATTTGAAAGCTTACAATCTGTAGTTTAAGCATGTGTAAAAACTGAAAAAGTACGTTGCACATTTCACCAGGAGCTGTCACATATTGGTTGTTGGTTATAATTGTATAGCCTATTGGTTGTTTTCTGGTGTTGTTTTGCTCTGTTTGTAGTCTACTTGATGTATTTTTATCAGCTGTTAAATCACCACAGCGGTTAATCCACTAATAGAGATAATAGCAGATTGAAAATGCTTGTAGCTAACTACTCTATATCTCGTGGTTGCAGCTATTGCGAATTGCTATTCACGCGAGTCAGCTGTGAATCACCGCAGGTCCTTGACGCTTGTTGCAAAAATGGATGACGAACGGCTGATACTTGAGGTGGAAAAATATATATTTTTGACAGTGGAGCAGGTAGAACGTTGATGGTGACAACGCTCAGGTGGAGCTTGGACAACGGGAAGTTGACACAACACCGATGGAGAGGTGACGCAACGCAGTAGGTGGAGCTTGGGCGTAACGCAACCCCAGTCAAACGTTTGACTGCAGTATCTATTCTATGCGCCTTATAAGCCGGTGCGCCTTATAAGCCGGTGCGCCTTGTATACGAAAACATTTCTAAAATAGGCCATTCATTGAAGGTGCGCCTTATACTCCGGTGCGCCTTATAGGGCGGAAAATACGGTACTCTAACGGGGCCTAAGTGGGGGGAATGTGTGGATGCCAGAGAACTAGAAAATGTAAATGAGGTGTGAGTGGGACTGTACTCTATGTGTCTGAGTGTGAGTGTCTAGCATGCAAGAGCTAGTGTGGTGTAGATATGTAGATGAGTGAAGTGTTGAAATATGTACGTGTACTAACCAGTCCAGTCAGCAGGCAGGCAGGGGGGGGGGGTTAGGCAGGAGAGGATGTCGGCAGGCAGACGGGGGGGGGGGTTTAGGCAGGAGGATTAGTCGGCAGGCAGGCTGGGGGTTAGGCAGGAGGAGTAGTCGGCAGGCAGGCTGGGGCATAGGCAGGAGACGTAGTCGATAGGCAGGCAGGGGTCTAGGCAGGGAAGGCAGGTTCCTTTGGTGAGCGAGGGTAAACAAAGAAAACAACTAGAGTTAACAAAATAACAAACAAACAAAACTCGGAAGTGAAACTACTAGAACTAGAATAGACAACAGGGAGAGCCAAACAACTAACCACATGGGTCAAAATAATCAAGCGTCGGAGGAAGGTTTCTGGGGCTTCTTATAGGGCTGCCTCTTCCTGAGTTGATAGCCACCTGCTGTGGAAGGTCCAGCTGTCTCCACTTGAGCCTGATGAGGCTCAACGAGCGCCAACGAGGCAGGAGGGGGCGGGGCCGAAGAGGGATTCACAACATGCCTTCTCTTTCTGGGGAGCTGCCTTCTCTTTCTGGGGAGCTGCCTTCTCCTTCTGAGGGGCTGCCTTCTCTTTCTGAGGGGCTGCCTTCTCTTTCTGGGGATTGTCTTTCGCCGTGGCCTCCCAGTCGTCCTGCTCTTGCTTGCCCCGAGTCTGCCTCTGGTCGTAGCTCCAGTCGGCGATTGTGTCCCTGGGGGCGGCCGTTTCCACAGAGGAGACCTGCAGGACAGAACAGAGGAGGTGTGGCATCATTCATGGCTGCATGGTTACACAACACTGGTATAACTGCAGGGACGTGTGCTAATAGTGATGGTTACACTTACAGTAGGGCTGTCCTCCTTCAGCCGCTTAGCAGCCTCCAATCGGTCGTTTGCCTGCAAAAGCTTGGCATTCCCCGAACTCTTATTTCTCGTCGTCTTGCAACGACTATCATATATATGATCATCCATGTCTACAATATGAAAAACAAGGAAGAGAATGTGAAATTACGTATTATATATTTATATATTATTATTATATAATTACTATGAGTTCACGGATGACTGTGAGGCTGTTTCAGCTGCACCAGTCGTCCAGGCCTGGCCATAGCTCCAGGGAGGGCGATTGTGATGGGGACAGCCGGGATGGGGGCGGCCGTGCCCACAGAGGAGACCTGCAGGACAGAACAGAGGAGGTGTGGCATCATTCATGGCTGCATGGTTACACAACACTGGTACAACTGCAGTTACGTGTGTGCTAATAGTGATGGTTACACTTACAGTAACACTGATATAACAGTAAGGTCTGTCCTCCCTAGCTGCCTCCATCTGGTGAGATGCCTGCAAAAGGCTTTTCTTTTCACTCTGGTTCTGGTGCGCTCCTCTCTGGTTCTGGTGCACTCTTTTTTTTTGCGTTTTTTTTTTTTGGGCCATTATGGTAAATGAGCTGAGCTATGATAGCTAGCTAAGCTGACTGAGACAGTGCGATAGACTGGCTGAGACAGAGTGAACAGTTTGAGGGATTTTTGATTGTGAAACTAAAAGACAGAGTGAATATTATTTAAATAAATATTATACTGAACTGTACAAAATCATTGTTGTGATTGGACATAAGCTACGCACACGCGATTCAAATGCAGGAAACAAGCAAGCACAATGGACACAACACAATGCAACACAAAACATGGCAAAATCAAACGAGAAGACAAAAAGGACCAAAACAACAAAACAATAAGACAATGAGACAATAAGAGCCAGGGACCTACAACAAAAACCACAAAATAATAAAAGCCAGGGACCAATAGCTAGGTGGGGGGGGAAGGCTAGGGAAAACAGGTGTGTTTTAAGGAGAGATTATTTATTTTATTTTATTATTTTTTACTGTTGAAACAAAACCTTTTTATTTTTCTCCACAATAAATCAGTGCGCATCACATACATTACAGTTGTATGAACAAAAATATGATCTCTATCAAATACAGTAAAGAAAACTTTGAGGACAAAATATATAGAAAAATATTTCTTTATAAAAAAAATAAAAGAGGAAAGAAAAATACAATGCTGCATTGCGCTTTACAGTAATACACCCATGTGCTGTGTCATAGGGTTTATTTATCTCTGTGGTTGTCTCTTCTCTCTCCATCACTTTCATTTGGACCTGAATCAGGGTATATACAGGAATCTTGAGGTTAATTTCAATACCTTTCTAAGACTTTTTAAAGACCTTGTCAATATCTTTACTTTTTGTTATTATTGTTTAAAGAACCATCCTCGGGATGAGTTTATTGTTTATTTTTGTTTGAAGCATTTGTTGTAACTCCAATTCTGTTTTTATCTTGCCATTAAGACTTTAAATTATCATTGCCGTAATAAATATCTTTATTACTTAAACACCTGTAATATTTTGTTACTTCTTCTTCTCCCTAGCGAAGATGAACGTAACAGTTCCCTGGCTGCCTGGCTGGAAGTGTTCTACTGGGAATGCTGGGCGTGGCGTGGCGTGGTGTCTTGGGAGTGCTTGGGGCCGCCTTTTTGCTCGGTGTCTTGCGTGGGGTCCTGGCAGGGCCGCAGGTCTTCTGCGTGGAGCGCGGGGTACGGGACCCAGAGACTCGCTTGCTCTTCCTCACCACCGTCTCTTCATCACTGTCTTCCAGCTTCTCTTCCTCATCCTCACTGCTGCTCTGCAGGTCCTTCTTAGACGGGACGAAGCAGACATCATCACCGCCTTCCTCTCCGTCAGAGAGCACATCCTGGTCATCGCTCAACAGATTCAGCTGCTTCCTGATTCGCGAGGAGACCAGTTGGGCAGACTTCCTCTTGGACCGGGGGGTCATGGCTGTCAGCAGGGGTGAGTTCTCAGACTCCTCCGTCAGCACCGTCAGAGCAGATTCCCTGATGGCTTTGGAGGAGTCTTTCCTTCGGGAGGGGGTCGTAGCTTTCTGCACCCTCCTGGGGACGGCCTGTCTCTTCCTGGGGGTCTTAGCTGAGCCCCCCGCCAAGCTGAGCCCCCGCCAGCTGAGCCTCTTCTCTGGACTGCCGATGCTGAGGTGCAGTTTCTTGCGTACGCCCTGGGTTTCTGCCACCCTGCTCCTCCTCTTGGCACTCAGGCATTTTGAGGCAAAGAGCTTGGAGACTGAATGCATCGACTCCGCCTCGCAGGAGTCGATGGCAGTGCCCATCTTGCCTGCGCTCATGGTGCCCCGGCTGTAGGTGGTGGCCCCTGCCCTCCTCATCACAGTGAGGTCCGGGGTAGGCAGGGCACGGCGCACAGGGCCGCGTGACACTGGGGTGGCACCCTCCTGGGGATGGCCTGTCTCTTCCTGGGGGTCTTAGCTGAGCCTAGGTAGGGCGCGGCGCACAGGATTTCTTCTCCTCTCTCTTTTATTTTCTTTCTCTAACCCTAACCCAATAAAAGTACAGCTATGCAACACTGACACCTTGTGACATATTTGAAAACACCATGCATCATGGTCTATTCATTTTTTCAATTGGAATCTTCCAATGCGTTTTCTAATCTCTAATGGTTGTTTTTTAATGGAAACATCCTGAGTGAATGATAGGACAGACAGTTTTATTCATGTTCAGTTCACAGACAGATGAACAGTTGTTTGTCTTCTCCTCATTTCACTGTATCAGGCTTCTCTGTGCTTCAACAAGCGGGCATTTCTGAAGGGAGGGCACCTGAATACCAGGGCGCACAGGGCCGCGTGACACTGGGGTGGCAGCGGGGGCCAAGGTTGGCGGAGACGACGGAGGGAGGGAAGGTTTGGGAGGGGGTGAGGGATTTAAAAATCTCCAGGGTCTGAGCGGCCCGTACGTGGAGGGGGAGGCTGTTCCAGAGTTTAGGTGCAGCAGCCGAAAAGGCTCTGTTCCCCCTGGTTTTCAGCCTGGTTCTGGGCACCACCAGCAGCAGCTGGTCTGCTGATCTGAGGGATCTGGAGGGGGTGTGGCGGTGCAAGAGCTCAGAGAGGTAAAGGGGGGCCAGTCCATTTAGTGCTTTAAAAACGGTCAGGGATAATTTAAAATCAATGCGGTAACGCACAGGCAGCCAGTGGAGCGAGCACAGAATTGGACTAATGTGGTCCCACTTTTTAGTCCTCGTAAGGAGGCGCGCAGCCGCGTTTTGGACGAGTTGTAGGCGGCGGAGCAGGGACTGGTCGATCCCCACGTAGAGTGCGTTACAGTAGTCCAGGCGAGTAGTGACAAAGGCATGTATCACACTCTCCAGGTTCTTCTGGGAGAGGTAGGCCTTTGTCTTGGCCAGGAGTCTAAGATGATAAAAACTATTTTTTACTACGGAGCTGACTTGCTTTTCAAATTTAAAAGCACTATCAAAAATTACTCCAAGGTTCCTAACTGAGGTGGAGAGCTTGGAACTCAGGGGACCAAGGGCGTCGACGAGGGGGGCCGGGGGGGCACAATTAAAAACAATAACCTCAGTTTTTTTTTCATTGAGGGTTAAAAACTTTTCTGACATCCAGCACTTTATTTCGGTCAGGCAGTCAAGCAGGGGCTGTAGTGTGGTTTTCCCTTGGGTTAATTTTAAGGGAAGGTAAACCTGCACGTCATCGGCGAAGCAGTGAAAGGAAATGCTGAATTTCGCCAGGATCTGACCTAGGGGCAGCATGTACAATAGGAACATGGTAGTAGCTGTTGGCTCTCCCTAAAGTAGCTAGAAGTAGCTAAATGATGTAATCAACTAATTTGCATTAAATGCAATTCTGAAAGGCTAAAAAGGTTTACAAACTAACTAAGTTTTACAAACTAATTATTTACGTATTGCCTTTATTTTATTTTTTTGCCATTATGGTAAATGAGCTGATAGCTAGCTAAGCTGACTGAGACAGTGCGATAGACTGGCTGAGACAGAGTGAACAGTTTGAGGGATTTTTGATTGTGAAACTAAAAGACAGAGTGAATATTATTTAAATAAATATTATACTGAACTGTACAAAATCATTGTTGTGATTGGACATAAGCTGCGCACACGCGATTCATTTGCAGGCAGCTCTTGGTCAGAGCGGTCACAATGGGATCTGTCTGCTGCGTTAGTTGAGGGAGAGAGGAGTAGATGGAAATCCTCTCTGTAGGCTAACCTCTCTGTAGACTATCCTCACTGTAGGCTAACCTCTCTGAAGACTAACCTCTCTGTAGGCTAACCTCTCTGTAGACTAACCTCTCTGTAGGCTAACCTCGTGTCACCAGGCTTTCTCCCGAGCGACTGTAGGCCTACTCGTCTCTCGTGAGCTCGGTTGTAACATGAATTGTGGAACTCGGGATGTTTTACAGTAATTCTCCAAGTGACCAGAAAAAGTAGCTAGATTTGTCGCTGGTTGCTTTTGACTAATTAAGTCGCCAGGGGGGTCTGGAAAGTCGCCAGATATAGTGACAAAGTCGCCAAATTGGCAACACTGAGGCTACGTGAGAGGAATGTTCACTAAACCCCTACCGTATGGTTGCATTTTAACACAGTGGCGCTTTTTAGTTTTAGTTTTTACCTTATAGAGGCTATGTTGTTTTAGCTAATCTAATTAAACATTTAACGTGGACCACATTTCATTGCAGATCTGCAAAGTGGCTTTTGGAGGAGATCTTTAAATCTGCTACAACATTGAAAACACAACAGAACACATCATAAGCATTTCTCACATGTTTCTAAATGACAGGAAACGCTAATAAAGGTCTGTATCGGCCACTTGAGAAACCCGTCGTGGTCATTTTTCCAATAGGTCTGTTGGTTCCCTGAGAAATATGCATTGCGATATTGTGCCACAGCTTAGATGCATGGCATCAGGCATGGCTGCTCGCAGCTGTGGAATCAGCTCAGACCTTTTACCCAGTGTTGCCAACTCCTCTAGTCAAGTCAAGTCAACTTTATTTGTATAGCACCTTACGTACAGCAATGCTGAGCCAAAGTGCTTCACAGTAAAAATAGATAAAATGCAGGAAACAAGCAAGCACAATGGACACAACACAATGCGACACAAAACATGGCAAAATCAAACGAGAAGACAAAAAGGACCAAAACAATAAAACAATAAGACAATAAGAGCCAGGGACCTACAACAAAAACCACAAAATAATAAAAGCCAGGGACCAATAGCTAGGTGGGGGGGAAGGCTAGGGAAAACAGGTGTGTTTTAAGGAGAGATTTTTATTTATTTTTATTTTATTTTTTTACTGTTGAAACAAAACCTTTTTATTTTTCTCCACAATAAATCAGTGCGCATCACATACATTACAGTTGTATGAACAAAAATATGATCTCTATCAAATACAGTAAATAGAAAATAAAACTTTGAGGACAAAATATATAGAAAAATATTTCTTTATAAAAAAAATAAAAGAGGAAAGAAAAATACAATGCTGCATTGCGCTTTACAGTAATACACCCATGTGCTGTGTCATAGGGTTTATTTATCTCTGTGGTTGTCTCTTCTCTCTCCATCACTTTCATTTGGACCTGAATCAGGGTATATACAGGAATCTTGAGGTTAATTTCAATACCTTTCTAAGACTTTTTAAAGACCTTGTCAATATTTTTACTTTTTGTAATTATTCTTCGGCGTATGGGTTGTTGTTTTTCCTCTCCACTCCACCAGGCTCGGGGCCGAGGGGCTACCCTTTTACCACCCCGAGACCTGGTTGAGGGGCTCACCCGGGCTATATTTCTGGACACCCCTCCAGAAGCCACGTCATCGTCTCGTCATCTAATACCGACAGACCATGCATCCCGTTGGGTGGGTGGTACACCGGACAGTCCAGGATAATATGGTCTGCGGTTTGGTCCTCTGCGCCACACTCGCACGACGCATTTGGGGCCAAGCCCCATCTGTGCATTGATGAGCGGAAACGCCCGACGCCGGTCCGGAGACGATTGAGCCTAACCCAGGATAGCCTTGGCAAGTCCATCCCGAGGGGCTCAGGGCCGGTGACTGGGATATGGTCGCGGAGTTTGGAGGTGTTTGCCTCCCACTCCGCGCGCCACATATAATCCGCCCATCCTGCCGCACTGATGTTAAGATCTCTGCATTGCTGCCTGAGATCCTGTGCGGCAGGCACAAATGGGTGTCTCGACTTGAGACGCCGGGAGGGCTCCGCTGTTATAGTGAGCCTATCATGGAGCAGATGGTTATTAAGCTCCACGGCCCGGCAGGCGAGACGTGCTGTGGCTCCCATGCGGCGGAGGCCTGCGGGCTGGATGCCTGCTAGGATGGGAAGGTTGTCCACGGGGGTAGGACGCAGGCATCCTGTCACAATGCGCAAGGCTTCGTTAATAGGCGAGTCGATGAGGCGGGTGTGGGCACTGCGACACCATACTGGGGCGCAGTATTCACTAGTTGAATAAACGAGGGCTAGGGCTGCCGTGCGCAAGGTCCTTGCGCCGGCGCCCCAGCCCGAGCCAACCAGTCGCCTCATCCTCATCCTTGTAATTATTGTTTAAAGAACCATCCTCGGGATGAGTTTATTGTTTATTTTTGTTTGAAGCATTTGTTGTAACTCCAATTCTGTTTTTATCTTGCCATTAAGACTTTAAATTATCATTGCCGTAATAAATATCTTTATTACTTAAACACCTGTAATATTTTGTTACTTCTTCTTCTCCCTAGCGAAGATGAACGTAACAGTTCCCTGGCTGCCTGGCTGGAAGTGTTCTACTGGGAATGCTGGGCGTGGCGTGGCGTGGTGTCTTGGGAGTGCTTGGGGCCGCCTTTTTGCTCGGTGTCTTGCGTGGGGTCCTGGCAGGGCCGCAGGTCTTCTGCGTGGAGCGCGGGGTACGGGACCCAGAGACTCGCTTGCTCTTCCTCACCACCGTCTCTTCATCACTGTCTTCCAGCTTCTCTTCCTCATCCTCACTGCTGCTCTGCAGGTCCTTCTTAGACGGGACGAAGCAGACATCATCACCGCCTTCCTCTCCGTCAGAGAGCACATCCTGGTCATCGCTCAACAGATTCAGCTGCTTCCTGATTCGCGAGGAGACCAGTTGGGCAGACTTCCTCTTGGACCGGGGGGTCATGGCTGTCAGCAGGGGTGAGTTCTCAGACTCCTCCGTCAGCACCGTCAGAGCAGATTCCCTGATGGCTTTGGAGGAGTCTTTCCTTCGGGAGGGGGTCGTAGCTTTCTGCACCCTCCTGGGGACGGCCTGTCTCTTCCTGGGGGTCTTAGCTGAGCCCCCCGCCAAGCTGAGCCCCCGCCAGCTGAGCCTCTTCTCTGGACGGCCGATGCTGAGGTGCAGTTTCTTGCGTACAGGGCCGCGTGACACTGGGGTGGCACCCTCCTGGGGATGGCCTGTCTCTTCCTGGGGGTCTTAGCTGAGCCCCCGCCAGCTGAGCCTCTTCTCTGGACTGCCGATGCTGAGGTGCAGTTTCTTGCGTACGCCCTGGGTTTCTGCCACCCTGCTCCTCCTCTTGGCACTCAGGCATTTTGAGGCAAAGAGCTTGGAGACTGAATGCATCGACTCCGCCTCGCAGGAGTCGATGGCAGTGCCCATCTTGCCTGCGCTCATGGTGCCCCGGCTGTAGGTGGTGGCCCCTGCCCTCCTCATCACAGTGAGGTCCGGGGTAGGCAGGGCACGGCGCACAGGGCCGCGTGACACTGGGGTGGCACCCTCCTGGGGATGGCCTGTCTCTTCCTGGGGGTCTTAGCTGAGCCTAGGTAGGGCGCACAGGATTTCTTCTCCTCTCTCTTTTATTTTCTTTCTCTAACCCTAACCCAATAAAAGTACAGCTATGCAACACTGACACCTTGTGACATATTTGAAAACACCATGCATCATGGTCTATTCATTTTTTCAATTGGAATCTTCCAATGCGTTTTCTAATCTCTAATGGTTGTTTTTTAATGGAAACATCCTGAGTGAATGATAGGACAGACAGTTTTATTCATGTTCAGTTCACAGACAGATGAACAGTTGTTTGTCTTCTCCTCATTTCACTGTATCAGGCTTCTCTGTGCTTCAACAAGCGGGCATTTCTGAAGGGAGGGCACCTGAATACCAGGGCGCACAGGGCCGCGTGACACTGGGGTGGCAGCGGGGGCCAAGGTTGGCGGAGACGACGGAGGGAGGGAAGGTTTGGGAGGGGGTGAGGGATTTAAAAATCTCCAGGGTCTGAGCGGCCCGTACGTGGAGGGGGAGGCTGTTCCAGAGTTTAGGTGCAGCAGCCGAAAAGGCTCTGTTCCCCCTGGTTTTCAGCCTGGTTCTGGGCACCACCAGCAGCAGCTGGTCTGCTGATCTGAGGGATCTGGAGGGGGTGTGGCGGTGCAAGAGCTCAGAGAGGTAAAGGGGGGCCAGTCCATTTAGTGCTTTAAAAACGGTCAGGGATAATTTAAAATCAATGCGGTAACGCACAGGCAGCCAGTGGAGCGAGCACAGAATTGGACTAATGTGGTCCCACTTTTTAGTCCTCGTAAGGAGGCGCGCAGCCGCGTTTTGGACGAGTTGTAGGCGGCGGAGCAGGGACTGGTCGATCCCCACGTAGAGTGCGTTACAGTAGTCCAGGCGAGTAGTGACAAAGGCATGTATCACACTCTCCAGGTTCTTCTGGGAGAGGTAGGCCTTTGTCTTGGCCAGGAGTCTAAGATGATAAAAACTATTTTTTACTACGGAGCTGACTTGCTTTTCAAATTTAAAAGCACTATCAAAAATTACTCCAAGGTTCCTAACTGAGGTGGAGAGCTTGGAACTCAGGGTACCAAGGGCGTCGACGAGGGGGGCCGGGGGGGCACAATTAAAAACAATAACCTCAGTTTTTTTTTCATTGAGGGTTAAAAACTTTTCTGACATCCAGCACTTTATTTCGGTCAGGCAGTCAAGCAGGGGCTGTAGTGTGGTTTTCCCTTGGGTTAATTTTAAGGGAAGGTAAACCTGCACGTCATCGGCGAAGCAGTGAAAGGAAATGCTGAATTTCGCCAGGATCTGACCTAGGGGCAGCATGTACAATAGGAACATGGTAGTAGCTGTTGGCTCTCCCTAAAGTAGCTAGAAGTAGCTAAATGATGTAATCAACTAATTTGCATTAAATGCAATTCTGAAAGGCTAAAAAGGTTTACAAACTAACTAAGTTTTACAAACTAATTATTTACGTATTGCCTTTATTTTATTTTTTTGCCATTATGGTAAATGAGCTGATAGCTAGCTAAGCTGACTGAGACAGTGCGATAGACTGGCTGAGACAGAGTGAACAGTTTGAGGGATTTTTGATTGTGAAACTAAAAGACAGAGTGAATATTATTTAAATAAATATTATACTGAACTGTACAAAATCATTGTTGTGATTGGACATAAGCTGCGCACACGCGATTCATTTGCAGGCAGCTCTTGGTCAGAGCGGTCACAATGGGATCTGTCTGCTGCGTTAGTTGAGGGAGAGAGGAGTAGACGGAAATCCTCTCTGTAGGCTAACCTCTCTGTAGACTATCCTCACTGTAGGCTAACCTCTCTGAAGACTAACCTCTCTGTAGGCTAACCTCTCTGTAGACTAACCTCTCTGTAGGCTAACCTCGTGTCACCAGGCTTTCTCCCGAGCGACTGTAGGCCTACTCGTCTCTCGTGAGCTCGGTTGTAACATGAATTGTGGAACTCGGGATGTTTTACAGTAATTCTCCAAGTGACCAGAAAAAGTAGCTAGATTTGTCGCTGGTTGCTTTTGACTAATTAAGTCGCCAGGGGGGTCTGGAAAGTCGCCAGATATAGTGACAAAGTCGCCAAATTGGCAACACTGAGGCTACGTGAGAGGAATGTTCACTAAACCCCTACCGTATGGTTGCATTTTAACACAGTGGCGCTTTTTAGTTTTAGTTTTTACCTTATAGAGGCTATGTTGTTTTAGCTAATCTAATTAAACATTTAACGTGGACCACATTTCATTGCAGATCTGCAAAGTGGCTTTTGGAGGAGATCTTTAAATCTGCTACAACATTGAAAACACAACAGAACACATCATAAGCATTTCTCACATGTTTCTAAATGACAGGAAACGCTAATAAAGGTCTGTATCGGCCACTTGAGAAACCCGTCGTGGTCATTTTTCCAATAGGTCTGTTGGTTCCCTGAGAAATATGCATTGCGATATTGTGCCACAGCTTAGATGCATGGCATCAGGCATGGCTGCTCGCAGCTGTGGAATCAGCTCAGACCTTTTACCCAGTGTTGCCAACTCCTCTAGTCAAGTCAAGTCAACTTTATTTGTATAGCACCTTACGTACAGCAATGCTGAGCCAAAGTGCTTCACAGTAAAAATAGATAAAATGCAGGAAACAAGCAAGCACAATGGACACAACACAATGCGACACAAAACATGGCAAAATCAAACGAGAAGACAAAAAGGACCAAAACAATAAAACAATAAGACAATAAGACAATAAGAGCCAGGGACCTACAACAAAAACCACAAAATAATAAAAGCCAGGGACCAATAGCTAGGTGGGGGGGAAGGCTAGGGAAAACAGGTGTGTTTTAAGGAGAGATTTTTATTTATTTTTATTTTATTTTTTTACTGTTGAAACAAAACCTTTTTATTTTTCTCCACAATAAATCAGTGCGCATCACATACATTACAGTTGTATGAACAAAAATATGATCTCTATCAAATACAGTAAATAGAAAATAAAACTTTGAGGACAAAATATATAGAAAAATATTTCTTTATAAAAAAAATAAAAGAGGAAAGAAAAATACAATGCTGCATTGCGCTTTACAGTAATACACCCATGTGCTGTGTCATAGGGTTTATTTATCTCTGTGGTTGTCTCTTCTCTCTCCATCACTTTCATTTGGACCTGAATCAGGGTATATACAGGAATCTTGAGGTTAATTTCAATACCTTTCTAAGACTTTTTAAAGACCTTGTCAATATTTTTACTTTTTGTAATTATTGTTTAAAGAACCATCCTCGGGATGAGTTTATTGTTTATTTTTGTTTGAAGCATTTGTTGTAACTCCAATTCTGTTTTTATCTTGCCATTAAGACTTTAAATTATCATTGCCGTAATAAATATCTTTATTACTTAAACACCTGTAATATTTTGTTACTTCTTCTTCTCCCTAGCGAAGATGAACGTAACAGTTCCCTGGCTGCCTGGCTGGAAGTGTTCTACTGGGAATGCTGGGCGTGGTGTGGCGTGGTGTCTTGGGAGTGCTTGGGGCCGCCTTTTTGCTCGGTGTCTTGCGTGGGGTCCTGGCAGGGCCGCAGGTCTTCTGCGTGGAGCGCGGGGTACGGGACCCAGAGACTCGCTTGCTCTTCCTCACCACCGTCTCTTCATCACTGTCTTCCAGCTTCTCTTCCTCATCCTCACTGCTGCTCTGCAGGTCCTTCTTAGACGGGACGAAGCAGACATCATCACCGCCTTCCTCTCCGTCAGAGAGCACATCCTGGTCATCGCTCAATAGATTCAGCTGCTTCCTGATTCGCGAGGAGACCAGTTGGGCAGACTTCCTCTTGGACCGGGGGGTCATGGCTGTCAGCAGGGGTGAGTTCTCAGACTCCTCCGTCAGCACCGTCAGAGCAGATTCCCTGATGGCTTTGGAGGAGTCTTTCCTTCGGGAGGGGGTCGTAGCTTTCTGCACCCTCCTGGGGATGGCCTGTCTCTTCCTGGGGGTCTTAGCTGAGCCCCCCGCCAAGCTGAGCCCCCGCCAGCTGAACCTCTTCTCTGGACTGCCGATGCTGAGGTGCAGTTTCTTGCGTACGCCCTGGGTTTCTGCCACCCTGCTCCTCCTCTTGGCACTCAGGCATTTTGAGGCAAAGAGCTTGGAGACTGAATGCATCGACTCCGCCTCGCAGGAGTCGATGGCAGTGCCCATCTTGCCTGCGCTCATGGTGCCCCGGCTGTAGGTGGTGGCCCCTGCCCTCCTCATCACAGTGAGGTCCGGGGTAGGCAGGGCACGGCGCACAGGGCCGCGTGACACTGGGGTGGCACCCTCCTGGGGATGGCCTGTCTCTTCCTGGGGGTCTTAGCTGAGCCTAGGTAGGGCGCGGCGCACAGGATTTCTTCTCCTCTCTCTTTTATTTTCTTTCTCTAACCCTAACCCAATAAAAGTACAGCTATGCAACACTGACACCTTGTGACATATTTGAAAACACCATGCATCATGGTCTATTCATTTTTTCAATTGGAATCTTCCAATGCGTTTTCTAATCTCTAATGGTTGTTTTTTAATAGAAACATCCTGAGTGAATGATAGGACAGACAGTTTTATTCATGTTCAGTTCACAGACAGATGAACAGTTGTTTGTCTTCTCCTCATTTCACTGTATCAGGCTTCTCTGTGCTTCAACAAGCGGGCATTTCTGAAGGGAGGGCACCTGAATACCAGTCAAAATGAACCCATCCAGGTTCTAGGAGAGAAATCACATACACACACAGACACACAGACACAGACAGACACACACACACACACACACACAAATATGGTTACGATTAGGCAAAATTGTGAGAAACCCTGGAATACTGGACCCCTGGAATAAATCTCACCATCAAAGCATGCTGGGATGTTGAGTTTTCCATTGATGCACTGCGTTGACACAGGATAGCCACACTCTCTGGCCTTGTCCTTGCAGTAGAAAGATATCATTTCTAAATGATTTATTTGTTTGGGTTCCAGGTCTTTAACCGAGACTTTCCTTCCAATGTGGCCCCGGCCCCAATGTGGCCCCTGCCCTCCTCATCACAGTGAGGTCCGGGGTAGGCAGGGCACGGCGCACAGGGCCGCGTGACACTGGGGTGGCACCCTCCTGGGGATGGCCTGTCTCTTCCTGGGGGTCTTAGCTGAGCCCCCCGCCAAGCTGAGCCCCCGCCAGCTGAGCCTCTTCTCTGGACTGCCGATGCTGAGGTGCAGTTTCTTGCGTACAGGGCCGCGTGACACTGGGGTGGCACCCTCCTGGGGATGGCCTGTCTCTTCCTGGGGGTCTTAGCTGAGCCCCCCGCCAAGCTGAGCCCCCGCCAGCTAAGCCTCTTCTCTGGACTGCCGATGCTGAGGTGCAGTTTCTTGCGTACGCCCTGGGTTTCTGCCACCCTGCTCCTCCTCTTGGCACTCAGGCATTTTGAGGCAAAGAGCTTGGAGACTGAATGCATGGACTCCGCCTCGCAGGAGTCGATGGCAGTGCCCATCTTGCCTGCGCTCATGGTGCCCCGGCTGTAGGTGGTGGCCCCTGCCCTCCTCATCACAGTGAGATCCGGGGTAGGCAGGGCACGGCGCACAGGGCCGCGTGACACTGGGGTGGCAGCGGGGGCCAAGGTTGGCGGAGACGACGGAGGGAGGGAAGGTTTGGGAGGGGGTGAGGGATTTAAAAATCTCCAGGGTCTGAGCGGCCCGTACGTGGAGGGGGAGGCTGTTCCAGAGTTTAGGTGCAGCAGCCGAAAAGGCTCTGTTCCCCCTGGTTTTCAGCCTGGTTCTGGGCACCACCAGCAGCAGCTGGTCTGCTGATCTGAGGGATCTGGAGGGGGTGTGGCGGTGCAAGAGCTCAGAGAGGTAAAGGGGGGCCAGTCCATTTAGTGCTTTAAAAACGGTCAGGGATAATTTAAAATCAATGCGGTAACGCACAGGCAGCCAGTGGAGCGAGCACAGAATTGGACTAATGTGGTCCCACTTTTTAGTCCTCGTAAGGAGGCGCGCAGCCGCGTTTTGGACGAGTTGTAGGCGGCGGAGCAGGGACTGGTCGATCCCCACGTAGAGTGCGTTACAGTAGTCCAGGCGAGTAGTGACAAAGGCATGTATCACACTCTCCAGGTTCTTCTGGGAGAGGTAGGCCTTTGTCTTGGCCAGGAGTCTAAGATGATAAAAACTATTTTTTACTACGGAGCTGACTTGCTTTTCAAATTTAAAAGCACTATCAAAAATTACTCCAAGGTTCCTAACTGAGGTGGAGAGCTTGGAACTCAGGGGACCAAGGGCGTCGACGAGGGGGGCCGGGGGGGCACAATTAAAAACAATAACCTCAGTTTTTTTTTCATTGAGGGTTAAAAACTTTTCTGACATCCAGCACTTTATTTCGGTCAGGCAGTCAAGCAGGGGCTGTAGTGTGGTTTTCCCTTGGGTTAATTTTAAGGGAAGGTAAACCTGCACGTCATCGGCGAAGCAGTGAAAGGAAATGCTGAATTTCGCCAGGATCTGACCTAGGGGCAGCATGTACAATAGGAACATGGTAGTAGCTGTTGGCTCTCCCTAAAGTAGCTAGAAGTAGCTAAATGATGTAATCAACTAATTTGCATTAAATGCAATTCTGAAAGGCTAAAAAGGTTTACAAACTAACTAAGTTTTACAAACTAATTATTTACGTATTGCCTTTATTTTATTTTTTTGCCATTATGGTAAATGAGCTGATAGCTAGCTAAGCTGACTGAGACAGTGCGATAGACTGGCTGAGACAGAGTGAACAGTTTGAGGGATTTTTGATTGTGAAACTAAAAGACAGAGTGAATATTATTTAAATAAATATTATACTGAACTGTACAAAATCATTGTTGTGATTGGACATAAGCTGCGCACACGCGATTCATTTGCAGGCAGCTCTTGGTCAGAGCGGTCACAATGGGATCTGTCTGCTGCGTTAGTTGAGGGAGAGAGGAGTAGACGGAAATCCTCTCTGTAGGCTAACCTCTCTGTAGACTATCCTCACTGTAGGCTAACCTCTCTGAAGACTAACCTCTCTGTAGGCTAACCTCTCTGTAGACTAACCTCTCTGTAGGCTAACCTCGTGTCACCAGGCTTTCTCCCGAGCGACTGTAGGCCTACTCGTCTCTCGTGAGCTCGGTTGTAACATGAATTGTGGAACTCGGGATGTTTTACAGTAATTCTCCAAGTGACCAGAAAAAGTAGCTAGATTTGTCGCTGGTTGCTTTTGACTAATTAAGTCGCCAGGGGGGTCTGGAAAGTCGCCAGATATAGTGACAAAGTCGCCAAATTGGCAACACTGAGGCTACGTGAGAAGAATGTTCACTAAACCCCTACCGTATGGTTGCATTTTAACACAGTGGCGCTTTTTAGTTTTAGTTTTTACCTTATAGAGGCTATGTTGTTTTAGCTAATCTAATTAAACATTTAACGTGGACCACATTTCATTGCAGATCTGCAAAGTGGCTTTTGGAGGAGATCTTTAAATCTGCTACAACATTGAAAACACAACAGAACACATCATAAGCATTTCTCACATGTTTCTAAATGACAGGAAACGCTAATAAAGGTCTGTATCGGCCACTTGAGAAACCCGTCGTGGTCATTTTTCCAATAGGTCTGTTGGTTCCCTGAGAAATATGCATTGCGATATTGTGCCACAGCTTAGATGCATGGCATCAGGCATGGCTGCTCGCAGCTGTGGAATCAGCTCAGACCTTTTACCCAGTGTTGCCAACTCCTCTAGTCAAGTCAAGTCAACTTTATTTGTATAGCACCTTACGTACAGCAATGCTGAGCCAAAGTGCTTCACAGTAAAAATAGATAAAATGCAGGAAACAAGCAAGCACAATGGACACAACACAATGCGACACAAAACATGGCAAAATCAAACGAGAAGACAAAAAGGACCAAAACAATAAAACAATAAGACAATAAGACAATAAGAGCCAGGGACCTACAACAAAAACCACAAAATAATAAAAGCCAGGGACCAATAGCTAGGTGGGGGGGAAGGCTAGGGAAAACAGGTGTGTTTTAAGGAGAGATTTTTATTTATTTTTATTTTATTTTTTTACTGTTGAAACAAAACCTTTTTATTTTTCTCCACAATAAATCAGTGCGCATCACATACATTACAGTTGTATGAACAAAAATATGATCTCTATCAAATACAGTAAATAGAAAATAAAACTTTGAGGACAAAATATATAGAAAAATATTTCTTTATAAAAAAAATAAAAGAGGAAAGAAAAATACAATGCTGCATTGCGCTTTACAGTAATACACCCATGTGCTGTGTCATAGGGTTTATTTATCTCTGTGGTTGTCTCTTCTCTCTCCATCACTTTCATTTGGACCTGAATCAGGGTATATACAGGAATCTTGAGGTTAATTTCAATACCTTTCTAAGACTTTTTAAAGACCTTGTCAATATTTTTACTTTTTGTAATTATTGTTTAAAGAACCATCCTCGGGATGAGTTTATTGTTTATTTTTGTTTGAAGCATTTGTTGTAACTCCAATTCTGTTTTTATCTTGCCATTAAGACTTTAAATTATCATTGCCGTAATAAATATCTTTATTACTTAAACACCTGTAATATTTTGTTACTTCTTCTTCTCCCTAGCGAAGATGAACGTAACAGTTCCCTGGCTGCCTGGCTGGAAGTGTTCTACTGGGAATGCTGGGCGTGGCGTGGCGTGGTGTCTTGGGAGTGCTTGGGGCCGCCTTTTTGCTCGGTGTCTTGCGTGGGGTCCTGGCAGGGCCGCAGGTCTTCTGCGTGGAGCGCGGGGTACGGGACCCAGAGACTCGCTTGCTCTTCCTCACCACCGTCTCTTCATCACTGTCTTCCAGCTTCTCTTCCTCATCCTCACTGCTGCTCTGCAGGTCCTTCTTAGACGGGACGAAGCAGACATCATCACCGCCTTCCTCTCCGTCAGAGAGCACATCCTAGTCATCGCTCAACAGATTCAGCTGCTTCCTGATTCGCGAGGAGACCAGTTGGGCAGACTTCCTCTTGGACCGGGGGGTCATGGCTGTCAGCAGGGGTGAGTTCTCAGACTCCTCCGTCAGCACCGTCAGAGCAGATTCCCTGATGGCTTTGGAGGAGTCTTTCCTTCGGGAGGGGGTCGTAGCTTTCTGCACCCTCCTGGGGACGGCCTGTCTCTTCCTGGGGGTCTTAGCTGAGCCCCCCGCCAAGCTGAGCCCCCGCCAGCTGAGCCTCTTCTCTGGACTGCCGATGCTGAGGTGCAGTTTCTTGCGTACAGGGCCGCGTGACACTGGGGTGGCACCCTCCTGGGGATGGCCTGTCTCTTCCTGGGGGTCTTAGCTGAGCCCCCGCCAGCTGAGCCTCTTCTCTGGACTGCCGATGCTTAGGTGCAGTTTCTTGCGTACGCCCTGGGTTTCTGCCACCCTGCTCCTCCTCTTGGCACTCAGGCATTTTGAGGCAAAGAGCTTGGAGACTGAATGCATCGACTCCGCCTCGCAGGAGTCGATGGCAGTGCCCATCTTGCCTGCGCTCATGGTGCCCCGGCTGTAGGTGGTGGCCCCTGCCCTCCTCATCACAGTGAGGTCCGGGGTAGGCAGGGCACGGCGCACAGGGCCGCGTGACACTGGGGTGGCACCCTCCTGGGGATGGCCTGTCTCTTCCTGGGGGTCTTAGCTGAGCCTAGGTAGGGCGCGGCGCACAGGATTTCTTCTCCTCTCTCTTTTATTTTCTTTCTCTAACCCTAACCCAATAAAAGTACAGCTATGCAACACTGACACCTTGTGACATATTTGAAAACACCATGCATCATGGTCTATTCATTTTTTCAATTGGAATCTTCCAATGCGTTTTCTAATCTCTAATGGTTGTTTTTTAATAGAAACATCCTGAGTGAATGATAGGACAGACAGTTTTATTCATGTTCAGTTCACAGACAGATGAACAGTTGTTTGTCTTCTCCTCATTTCACTGTATCAGGCTTCTCTGTGCTTCAACAAGCGGGCATTTCTGAAGGGAGGGCACCTGAATACCAGTCAAAATGAACCCATCCAGGTTCTAGGAGAGAAATCACATACACACACAGACACACAGACACAGACAGACACACACACACACACACACACACACACACAAATATGGTTACGATTAGGCAAAATTGTGAGAAACCCTGGAATACTGGACCCCTGGAATAAATCTCACCATCAAAGCATGCTGGGATGTTGAGTTTTCCATCGATGCACTGCGTTGACACAGGATAGCCACACTCTCTGGCCTTGTCCTTGCAGTAGAAAGATATCATTTCTAAATGATTTATTTGTTTGGGTTCCAGGTCTTTAACCGAGACTTTCCTTCCAATGTAGAGAACCGTTCCTCTCTTAACGTCAATGGGACAATGGGCTGTAAACCAAAGAGGAAGACAATCTTGGAAAAGGGGTCCAAAACTGTTTTTGTTGTCTGTTGACGAGAAGTGACACCATCTGCGAAACGCCTGCCATTCCATTTGCCACAGCAGCCTAGAGGGTTAGCATAGCTTCATCTAGCAGATGAACATGACTGTACTCGAACAGCATTGTCTGTATTACAAGCCTAAATCTTTATATATTTTCATAAAATAGAATATTGCAGCAATGTTATCCATACATGAGTATGGTCTGCTGTGTAGACCTTTAAGTAAGCATGACATTGATATTTTCGCAGACATAGTTGAGATACCAGTTTATATAAAATGTATCAGAAATGTCTCTAAAATAATAAAGCAGCCAGGCAAAGAAATACTCTACATGGCTTTGAAACCAATGATATTTTTTACATTATTCTATGTTAAAAAACTTTCTTGACACCAAGTACAGTAGAACCCTCACTGTGGCACTGAACAGGGTTCTGCTACAGGGACCAGACTGTGAACGGACCGGTAGATCAGAACTAGCTCAGCTATCCAAATACGTTCAATTAAACAATAAAACAATTCTTATGCACTACCTCTTAACAAGTGTTACTCAGGATCCATGATCTTACCCTTGCAGACTGGCTTCAGTGACCATTCCCCGGTCTCCTGACACTCAGTCTCGACAGGCCCAACCAGAGAAAAGTTTGGGTTGCAGCTGTATCTGACTTTCTCCTTGTAGCTGTGCTCTCTGTTTGCCCTGGTGGTCATGTAACCGTTCCATATGCCCCTCGGAGGAGGGCAGGTCACAACTGGAGAGGCAGAGGTATTTTAGTGTATTTCAAGTAAGTGTAGAAACACACAAATATATTGTAATCATATTAATTACTCCTGCAATCTATTTTCAGTACACTTAAGTATACTTTTTCCTGCTTGGGTACGCTAGTTGCAGTACTTCCAGTACTAGAAATATTACTTTTAATATAGCCACTTTTTTGGGCCCATGCAAATTGGAGCCCTTAAGGAGTGCAATGACTTTGTATTCTTTGATAGATAAAAGGCATGACTAATTATTTACACTTACTTTTACATTCAGGTGCTTCAGTCCAGTTGCCGTGGGCGGTGCATGACCCTCTCACATTGCCAAACAGGACGAACGGTGGCAGACAGTCGTACGTCCCACCGAAGCCATACTCGAAGATTTCATTTTTCAACGTATTGTCGTAGACCATTGTTCCATATTTGGGGATGGGAGCTGCAGGGCACGGCGCACAGGGCCGCGTGACACTGGGGTGGCACCCTCCTGGGGATGGCCTGTCTCTTCCTGGGGGTCTTAGCTGAGCCCCCCGCCAAGCTGAGCCCCCGCCAGCTGAGCCTCTTCTCTGGACTGCCGATGCTGAGGTGCAGTTTCTTGCGTACGCCCTGGGTTTCTGCCACCCTGCTCCTCCTCTTGGCACTCAGGCATTTTGAGGCAAAGAGCTTGGAGACTGAATGCATCGACTCCGCCTCGCAGGAGTCGATGGCAGTGCCCATCTTGCCTGCGCTCATGGTGCCCCGGCTGTAGGTGGTGGCCCCTGCCCTCCTCATCACAGTGAGGTCCGGGGTAGGCAGGGCACGGCGCACAGGGCCGCGGGACACTGGGGTGGCAGCGGGGGCCAAGGTTGGCGGAGACGACGGAGGGAGGGAAGGTTTGGGAGGGGGTGAGGGATTTAAAAATCTCCAGGGTCTGAGCGGCCCGTACGTGGAGGGGGAGGCTGTTCCAGAGTTTAGGTGCAGCAGCCGAAAAGGCTCTGTTCCCCCTGGTTTTCAGCCTGGTTCTGGGCACCACCAGCAGCAGCTGGTCTGCTGATCTGAGGGATCTGGAGGGGGTGTGGCGGTGCAAGAGCTCAGAGAGGTAAAGGGGGGCCAGTCCATTTAGTGCTTTAAAAACGGTCAGGGATAATTTAAAATCAATGCGGTAACGCACAGGCAGCCAGTGGAGCGAGCACAGAATTGGACTAATGTGGTCCCACTTTTTAGTCCTCGTAAGGAGGCGCGCAGCCGCGTTTTGGACGAGTTGTAGGCGGCGGAGCAGGGACTGGTCGATCCCCACGTAGAGTGCGTTACAGTAGTCCAGGCGAGTAGTGACAAAGGCATGTATCACACTCTCCAGGTTCTTCTGGGAGAGGTAGGCCTTTGTCTTGGCCAGGAGTCTAAGATGATAAAAACTATTTTTTACTACGGAGCTGACTTGCTTTTCAAATTTAAAAGCACTATCAAAAATTACTCCAAGGTTCCTAACTGAGGTGGAGAGGTTGGAACTCAGGGGACCAAGGGCGTCGACGAGGGGGGCCGGGGGGGCACAATTAAAAACAATAACCTCAGTTTTTTTTTCATTGAGGGTTAAAAAGTTTTCTGACATCCAGCACTTTATTTCGGTCAGGCTGTCAAGCAGGGGCTGTAGTGTGGTTTTCCCTTGGGTTAATTTTAAGGGAAGGTAAACCTGCACGTCATCGGCGAAGCAGTGAAAGGAAATGCTGAATTTCGCCAGGATCTGACCTAGGGGCAGCATGTACAATAGGAACATGGTAGTAGCTGTTGGCTCTCCCTAAAGTAGCTAGAAGTAGCTAAATGATGTAATCATTAAATGCAATTCTGAAAGGCTAAAAAGGTTTACAAACTAACTAAGGTTTACAAACTAATTATTTACGTATTGCCTTTTTTTTGTTGTTGCCATTATGGTAAATGAGCTGAGCTATGATAGCTAGCTAAGCTGACTGAGACAGAGTGAACAGTTTGAGGGATATTTGATTGTGAAACTAAAAGACGGAGTGAATATTATTTTTAAAAATATTATACTGAACTGTACAAAATCATTGTTGTGATTGGACATAAGCTGCGCACACGCGATTCATTTGCAGGCAGCTCTTGGTCAGAGCGGTCACAATGGGATCTGTCTGCTGCGTTAGTTGAGGGAGAGAGGAGTAGACGGAAATCCTCTCTGTAGGCTAACCTCTCTGTAGACTATCCTCACTGTAGGCTAACCTCTCTGAAGACTAACCTCTCTGTAGGCTAACCTCTCTGTAGGCTAACCTCTCTGTAGGCTAACCTCTCTGTAGACTATCCTCACTGTAGGCTAACCTCTCTGTAGGCTAACCTCTCTGTAGGCTAACCGCGCGTCACCAGGCTTTCTCCTGGGCGACTGTAGGCCTACTCGTCTCTCGTGAGCTCGGTTGTAACATGAATCGTGGAACTCGGGATGTTTTACAGTAATTCTCCAAGTGACCAGAAAAAGTAGCTAGATTTGTCGCTGGTTGCTTCTGACTAATTAAGTCGCCATGGGGGTCTGGAAAGTCGCCAGATATAGTGACAAAGTCGCCAAATTGGCAACACTGAGGCTACGTGAGAGGAATGTTCATTAACCCCTACCGTATGGTTGCATTGTAATACAGTGGCGCTTTTTAGTTTTTACCTTATAGGGGCTATGTTGTTTTAGCTAATCTAATGAAACATTTAACGTGGACCACATTTCATTGCAGATCTGCAAAGTGGCTTTTGGAGGAGATCTTTAAATCTGCTACAACATTGAAAACACAACAGAACACATCATAAGCATTTCTCACATGTTTCTCAATGACAGGAAACGCTAATAAAGGTCTGTATCGGCCACTTGAGAAACCCGTCGTGGTCATTTTCCCAATAGGTCTGTTGGTGCCCTGTGAAATATGCATTGCGATATTGTGCCACAGCTTAGATGCATGGCATCAGGCATGGCTGCTCGCAGCTGTGGAATCAGCTCAGACCTTTTACCCAGTGTTGCCAACTCCTCTAGTCAAGTCAAGTCAACTTTATTTGTATAGCACCTTACGTACAGCAATGCTGAGCCAAAGTGCTTCACAGTAAAAATAGATAAAATGCAGGAAACAAGCAAGCACAATGGACACAACACAATGCAACACAAAACATGGCAAAATCAAACGAGAAGACAAAAAGGACCAAAACAATAAAACAACAAGACAATAAGACAATAAGAGCCAGGGACCTACAACAAAAACCACAAAATAATAAAAGCCAGGGACCAATAGCTAGGTGGGGGGGAAGGCTAGGGAAAACAGGTGTGTTTTAAGGAGAGATTATTATTATTTTTTATTTTTTTACTGTTGAAACAAAACCTTTTTATTTTTCTCCACAATAAATCAGTGCGCATCACATACATTACAGTTGTATGACCAAAAATATGATCTCTATCAAATACAGTAAATAGAAAATAAAACTTTGAGGACAAAATATATAGAAAAATATTTCTTTATAAAAAAAATAAAAGAGGAAAGAAAAATACAATGCTGCATTGCGCTTTACAGTAATACACCCATGTGCTGTGTCATAGGGTTTATTTATCTCTGTGGTTGTCTCTTCTCTCTCCATCACTTTCATTTGGACCTGAATCAGGGTATATACAGGAATCTTGAGGTTAATTTCAATACCTTTCTAAGACTTTTTAAAGACCTTTTTGTAATTTTTGTAATTATTGTCCTCTGGATGAGTTTATTGTTTATTTTTGTTTGAAGCATTTGTTGTAACTCCAATTCTGTTTTTATCTTGCCATTAAGACTTTAAATTATCATTGCCATAATAAATATCTTTATTACTTAAACACCTGTAATATTTTGTTACTTCTTCTTCTCCCTAGCGAAGATGAACGTAACAGTTCCCTGGCTGCCTGGCTGGAAGTGTTCTACTGGGAATGCTGGGCGTGGCGTGGCGTGGTGTCTTGGGAGTGCTTGGGGCCGCCTTTTTGCTCGGTGTCTTGCGTGGGGTCCTGGCAGGGCCGCAGGTCTTCTGCGTGGAGCGCGGGGTACGGGACCCAGAGACTCGCTTGCTCTTCCTCACCACCGTCTCTTCATCACTGTCTTCCAGCTTCTCTTCCTCATCCTCACTGCTGCTCTGCAGGTCCTTCTTAGACGGGACGAAGCAGACATCATCACCGCCTTCCTCTCCGTCAGAGAGCACATCCTGGTCATCGCTCAACAGATTCAGCTGCTTCCTGATTCGCGAGGAGACCAGTTGGGCAGACTTCCTCTTGGACCGGGGGGTCATGGCTGTCAGCAGGGGTGAGTTCTCAGACTCCTCCGTCAGCACCGTCAGAGCAGATTCCCTGATGGCTTTGGAGGAGTCTTTCCTTCGGGAGGGGGTCGTAGCTTTCTGCACCCTCCTGGGGGTGGCCTGTCTCTTCCTGGGGGTCTTAGCTGAGCCCCCCGCCAAGCTGAGCCCCCGCCAGCTGAGCCTCTTCTCTGGACTGCCGATGCTGAGGTGCAGTTTCTTGCGTACGCCCTGGGTTTCTGCCACCCTGCTCCTCCTCTTGGCACTCAGGCATTTTGAGGCAAAGAGCTTGGAGACTGAATGCATCGACTCCGCCTCGCAGGAGTCGATGGCAGTGCCCATCTTGCCTGCGCTCATGGTGCCCCGGCTGTAGGTGGTGGCCCCTGCCCTCCTCATCACAGTGAGGTCCGGGGTAGGCAGGGCACGGCGCACAGGGCCGCGTGACACTGGGGTGGCACCCTCCTGGGGATGGCCTGTCTCTTCCTGGGGGTCTTAGCTGAGCCCCCCGCCAAGCTGAGCCCCCGCCAGCTGAGCCTCTTCTCTGGACTGCCGATGCTGAGGTGCAGTTTCTTGCGTACAGGGCCGCGTGACACTGGGGTGGCACCCTCCTGGGGATGGCCTGTCTCTTCCTGGGGGTCTTAGCTGAGCCTAGGTAGGGCGCGACGCACAGGATTTCTTCTCCTCTCTCTTTTCTTTTCTTATGCAACACTGACACCTTGTGACATATTTGAAAACACCATGCATCATGGTCTATTCATTTTTTCAATTGGAATCTTCCAATGCGTTTTCTAATCTCTAATGGTTGTTTTTTAATAGAAACATCCTGAGTGAATGATAGGACAGACAGTTTTATTCATGTTCAGTTCACAGACAGATGAACAGTTGTTTGTCTTCTCCTCATTTCACTGTATCAGGCTTCTCTGTGCTTCAACAAGCGGGCATTTCTGAAGGGAGGGCACCTGAATACCAGGGCGCACAGGGCCGCGTGACACTGGGGTGGCAGCGGGGGCCAAGGTTGGCGGAGACGACGGAGGGAGGGAAGGTTTGGGAGGGGGTGAGGGATTTAAAAATCTCCAGGGTCTGAGCGGCCCGTACGTGGAGGGGGAGTCTGTTCCAGAGTTTAGGTGCAGCAGCCGAAAAGGCTCTGTTCCCCCTGGTTTTCAGCCTGGTTCTGGGCACCACCAGCAGCAGCTGGTCTGCTGATCTGAGGGATCTGGAGGGGGTGTGGCGGTGCAAGAGCTCAGAGAGGTAAAGGGGGGCCAGTCCATTTAGTGCTTTAAAAACGGTCAGGGATAATTTAAAATCAATGCGGTAACGCACAGGCAGCCAGTGGAGCGAGCACAGAATTGGACTAATGTGGTCCCACTTTTTAGTCCTCGTAAGGAGGCGCGCAGCCGCGTTTTGGACGAGTTGTAGGCGGCGGAGCAGGGACTGGTCGATCCCCACGTAGAGTGCGTTACAGTAGTCCAGGCGAGTAGTGACAAAGGCATGTATCACACTCTCCAGGTTCTTCTGGGAGAGGTAGGCCTTTGTCTTGGCCAGGAGTCTAAGATGATAAAAACTATTTTTTACTACGGAGCTGACTTGCTTTTCAAATTTAAAAGCACTATCAAAAATTACTCCAAGGTTCCTAACTGAGGTGGAGAGCTTGGAACTCAGGGGACCAAGGGCGTCGACGAGGGGGGCCGGGGGGGCACAATTAAAAACAATAACCTCAGTTTTTTTTTCATTGAGGGTTAAAAAGTTTTCTGACATCCAGCACTTTATTTTGGTCAGGCAGTCAAGCAGGGGCTGTAGTGTGGTTTTCCCTTGGGTTAATTTTAAGGGAAGGTAAACCTGCACGTCATCGGCGAAGCAGTGAAAGGAAATGCTGAATTTCGCCAGGATCTGACCTAGGGGCAGCATGTACAATAGGAACATGGTAGTAGCTGTTGGCTCTCCCTAAAGTAGCTAGAAGTAGCTAAATGATGTAATCAACTAATTTGCATTAAATGCAATTCTGAAAGGCTAAAAAGGTTTACAAACTAACTAAGGTTTACAAACTAATTATTTACGTATTGCCTTTTTTTTTTTTTTTTTTGCCATTATGGTAAATGAGCTGAGCTATGATAGCTAGCTAAGCTGACTGAGACAGTGCGATAGACTGGCTGAGACAGAGTGAACAGTTTGAGGGATTTTTGATTGTGAAACTAAAAGACAGAGTGAATATTATTTCAATAAATATTATACTGAACTGTACAAAATCATTGTTGTGATTGGACATAAGCTGCGCACACGCGATTCATTTGCAGGCAACATTTAAGATAGGGAACTTTGGACTTCTTCTCCTCTCTCTTTTCTTTTTTTTCTCTAACCCTAACCCAATAAACGTTTTAACCCAAAGGGTAACCCTAACGCTAACCCAAAGCCTAACCCTAAACATTTAAGATAGGGAACTTTGGATTTCTTCTCCTCTCTCTTTTCTTTTCTTTCTCTAACCCTAACCCAATAAAAGTACAGCTATGCAACACTGACACCTTGTGACATATTTGAAAACACCATGCATCATGGTCTATTCATTTTTTCAATTGGAATCTTCCAATGCGTTTTCTAATCTCTAATGGTTGTTTTTTAATAGAAACATCCTGAGTGAATGATAGGACAGACAGTTTTATTCATGTTCAGTTCACAGACAGATGAACAGTTGTTTGTCTTCTCCTCATTTCACTGTATCAGGCTTCTCTGTGCTTCAACAAGCGGGCATTTCTGAAGGGAGGGCACCTGAATACCAGGGCGCACAGGGCCGCGTGACACTGGGGTGGCAGCGGGGGCCAAGGTTGGCGGAGACGACGGAGGGAGGGAAGGTTTGGGAGGGGGTGAGGGATTTAAAAATCTCCAGGGTCTGAGCGGCCCGTACGTGGAGGGGGAGGCTGTTCCAGAGTTTAGGTGCAGCAGCCGAAAAGGCTCTGTTCCCCCTGGTTTTCAGCCTGGTTCTGGGCACCACCAGCAGCAGCTGGTCTGCTGATCTGAGGGATCTGGAGGGGGTGTGGCGGTGCAAGAGCTCAGAGAGGTAAAGGGGGGCCAGTCCATTTAGTGCTTTAAAAACGGTCAGGGATAATTTAAAATCAATGCGGTAACGCACAGGCAGCCAGTGGAGCGAGCACAGAATTGGACTAATGTGGTCCCACTTTTTAGTCCTCGTAAGGAGGCGCGCAGCAGCGTTTTGGACGAGTTGTAGGCGGCGGAGCAGGGACTGGTCGATCCCCACGTAGAGTGCGTTACAGTAGTCCAGGCTAGTAGTGACAAAGGCATGTATCACACTCTCCAGGTTCTTCTGGGAGAGGTAGGCCTTTGTCTTGGCCAGGAGTCTAAGATGATAAAAACTATTTTTTACTACGGAGCTGACTTGCTTTTCAAATTTAAAAGCACTATCAAAAATTACTCCAAGGTTCCTAACTGAGGTGGAGAGCTTGGAACTCAGGGGACCAAGGGCGTCGACGAGGGGGGCCGGGGGGGCACAATTAAAAACAATAACCTCCGGGTTTTTTTCATTGAGGGTTAAAAAGTTTTCTGACATCCAGCACTTTATTTCGGTCAGGCAGTCAAGCAGGGGCTGTAGTGTGGTTTTCCCTTGGGTTAATTTTAAGGGAAGGTAAACCTGCACATCATCGGCGAAGCAGTGAAAGGAAATGCTGAATTTCGCCAGGATCTGACCTAGGGGCAGCATGTACAATAGGAACATGGTAGTAGCTGTTGGCTCTCCCTAAAGTAGCTAGAAGTAGCTAAATTATGTAATCAACTAAATTGCATTAAATGCAATTCTGAAAGGCTAAAAAGGTTTACAAACTAACTAAGGTTTACAAACTAATTATTTACGTATTGCCTTTTTTTTTTTTTTTTTTTTGCCATTATGGTAAATGAGCTGAGCTATGATAGCTAGCTAAGCTGACTGAGACAGTGCGATAGACTGGCTGAGACAGAGTGAACAGTTTGAGGGATTTTTGATTGTGAAACTAAAAGACAGAGTGAATATTATTTAAATAAATATTATACTGAACTGTACAAAATCATTGTTGTGATTGGACATAAGCTGCGCACACGCGATTCATTTGCAGGCAACATTTAAGATAGGGAACTTTGGACTTCTTCTCCTCTCTCTTTTCTTTTCTTTCTCTAACCCTAACCCAATAAACGTTTTAACCCAAAGGTAACCCTAACGCTAACCCAAAGCCTAATCCTAAACATTTAAGATAGGGAATTTTGGACTTTTCTTCTCTCTTTTCCTTTTCTTCCCACATGGTGTCCAACTTGCACTTCAGGTCGTCCAGCTCCTCCTTCCTCTGGACCTCCACCTGCTGCAGCTTGGTCTGGTCCTCTACCTGGACCAGGTCTTCTCCAGGTCCAGCAGGGCAGCCTCAGCTGCCTCACTCTCTTCAACTAATTTGCATTAAATGCAATTCTGAAAGGCTAAAAAGGTTTACAAACTAACTAAGGTTTACAAACCAACTATTTACATATTGACTATTTTTAGGCCCTATCAAGGATGTTGAGCAGGGATCTTTTTTCATAGACTGACACCGGGTGATGGTGGGATCATCAGAATCTGTATGACCCACAGTTGAGAGCACAACACTTTCACCAAGGTGTTTACTCGATGTGCCTGTGCGTGTGCATGGGTCTGGGCGTGTGCGCGTGAGTGCATGTGTGTATGCGTACATGGACTCACGCAAGGACGCACAAACGTCCAGTGTAGTATATAGAAATGTAGAATACCAGTACAGCTATGCAACACTGACACCTTGTGACTATTTGAAAACACCATGCATCATGGTCTATTAATTTTTTCAATTTGAATCTTCCAATGCGTTTTCTAATCTCTAATGGTTGTTTTTTAATAGAAACATCCTGAGTGAATGATAGGACAGACAGTTTTATTCATGTTCAGTTCACAGACAGATGAATAGTTGTTTGTCTTCTCCTCATTTCACTGTATCAGGCTTCTCTGTGCTTCAACAAGTGGGCATTTCTGAAGGGAGGGCACCTGAATACCAGTCAAAATGAACCCATCCAGGTTCGAGGAGAGAAATCACACAGACACACAGACACAGACAGACACACACACACACACACACACACAAATATGGTTACGATTAGGCAAAATTGTGAGAAACCCTGGAATACTGGACCCCTGGAATAAATCTCACCATCAAAGCATGCTGGGATGTTGAGTTTTCCATCGATGCACTGCGTTGACACAGGATAGCCACACTCTCTGGCCTTGTCCTTGCAGTAGAAAGATATCATTTCTAAATGATTTATTTGTTTGGGTTCCAGGTCTTTAACCGAGACTTTCCTTCCAATGTAGAGAACCGTTCCTCTCTTAACGTCAATGGGACAATGGGCTGTAAACCATGGCAGGGCACGGCGCACAGGGCCGCGTGACACTGGGGTGGCACCCTCCTGGGGATGGCCTGTCTCTTCCTGGGGGTCTTAGCTGAGCCCCCCGCCAAGCTGAGCCCCCGCCAGCTGAGCCTCTTCTCTGGACTGCCGATGCTGAGGTGCAGTTTCTTGCGTACGCCCTGGGTTTCTGCCACCCTGCTCCTCCTCTTGGCACTCAGGCATTTTGAGGCAAAGAGCTTGGAGACTGAATGCATCGACTCCGCCTCGCAGGAGTCGATGGCAGTGCCCATCTTGCCTGCGCTCGTGGTGCCCCGGCTGTAGGTGGTGGCCCCTGCCCTCCTCATCACAGTGAGATCCGGGGTAGGCAGGGCACGGCACACAGGGCCGCGTGACACTGGGGTGGCAGCGGGGGCCAAGGTTGGCGGAGACGACGGAGGGAGGGAAGGTTTGGGAGGGGGTGAGGGATTTAAAAATCTCCAGGGTCTGAGCGGCCCGTACGTGGAGGGGGAGGCTGTTCCAGAGTTTAGGTGCAGCAGCTGAAAAGGCTCTGTTCCCCCTGGTTTTCAGCCTGGTTCTGGGCACCACCAGCAGCAGCTGGTCTGCTGATCTGAGGGATCTGGAGGGGGTGTGGCGGTGCAAGAGCTCAGAGAGGTAAAGGGGGGCCAGTCCATTTAGTGCTTTAAAAACGGTCAGGGATAATTTAAAATCAATGCGGTAACGCACAGGCAGCCAGTGGAGCGAGCACAGAATTGGACTAATGTGGTCCCACTTTTTAGTCCTCGTAAGGAGGCGCGCAGCCGCGTTTTGGACGAGTTGTAGGCGGCGGAGCAGGGACTGGTCGATCCCCACGTAGAGTGCGTTACAGTAGTCCAGGCGAGTAGTGACAAAGGCATGTATCACACTCTCCAGGTTCTTCTGGGAGAGGTAGGCCTTTGTCTTGGCCAGGAGTCTAAGATGATCAAAACTATTTTTTACTACGGAGCTGACTTGCTTTTCAAATTTAAAAGCACTATCAAAAATTACTCCAAGGTTCCTAACTGAGGTGGAGAGGTTGGAACTCAGGGGACCAAGGGCGTCGACGAGGGGGGCCGGGGGGGCACAATTAAAAACAATAACCTCAGGGTTTTTTTCATTGAGGGTTAAAAAGTTTTCTGACATCCAGCACTTTATTTCGGTCAGGCAGTCAAGCAGGGGCTGTAGTGTGGTTTTCCCTTGGGTTAATTTTAAGGGAAGGTAAACCTGCACGTCATCGGCGAAGCAGTGAAAGGAAATGCTGAATTTCGCCAGGATCTGACCTAGGGGCAGCATGTACAATAGGAACATGGTAGTAGCTGTTGGCTCTCCCTAAAGTAGCTAGAAGTAGCTAAATGATGTAATCAACTAATTTGCATTCAATGCAATTCTGAAAGGCTAAAAAGGTTTACAAACTAACTAAGGTTAACAAACTAATTATTTACGTATTGATTTTTTTTTTTGTGTGCCATTATGGTAAATGAGCTGATAGCTAGCTAAGCTGACTGAGACAGTGCGATAGACTGGCTGAGACAGAGTGAACAGTTTGAGGGATTTTGGATTGTGAAACTAAAAGACGGAGTGAATATTATTTTAAAAAATATTATACTGAACTGTACAAAATCATTGTTGTGATTGGACATAAGCTGCGCACACGCGATTCATTTGCAGGCAGCTCTTGGTCAGAGCGGTCACAATGGGATCTGTCTGCTGCGTTAGTTGAGGGAGAGAGGAGTAGACGGAAATCCTCTCTGTAGGCTAACCTCTCTGTAGACTATCCTCACTGTAGGCTAACCTCTCTGAAGACTAACCTCTCTGTAGGCTAACCTCTCTGTAGGCTAACCTCTCTGTAGGCTAACCGCGCGTCACCAGGCTTTCTCCTGGGCGACTGTAGGCCTACTCGTCTCTCGTGAGCTCGGTTGTAACATGAATCGTGGAACTCGGGATGTTTTACAGTAATTCTCCAAGTGACCAGAAAAAGTAGCTAGATTTGTCGCTGGTTGCTTCTGACTAATTAAGTCGCCATGGGGGTCTGGAAAGTCGCCAGATATAGTGACAAAGTCGCCAAATTGGCAACACTGAGGCTACGTGAGAGGAATGTTCACTAAACCCCTACCGTATGGTTGCATTTTAACACAGTGGCGCTTTTTAGTTTTAGTTTTTACCTTATAGGGGCTATGTTGTTTTAGCTAACCTAATTAAACATTTAACGTGGACCACATTTCATTGCAGATCTGCAAAGTGGCTTTTGGAGGAGATCTTTAAATCTGCTACAACATTGAAAACACAACAGAACACATCAGAAGCATTTCTCACATGTTTCTAAATGACAGGAAACGCTAATAAAGGTCTGTATCGGCCACTTGAGAAACACGTCGTGGTCATTTTTCCAATAGGTCTGTTGGTGCCCTGTGAAATATGCATTGCGATATTGTGCCACAGCTTAGATGCATGGCATCAGGCATGGCATTTCGCAGCTGTGGAATCAACTCAGACCTTTTACCTGCTTAATTGATAAACAAATAGTGAAGTCCACTCTGGGCCTGGGGTCCTGCCGTCTTGGCTTGGGCGCCTGGCCATTTTGTCTCATCACCCAAATAGAACTGCAGGAGCAGAACGGAGGAGGTGGCATGCACGGTTACACAACACTGGCATAACTGCAGCCTGCTGAAGGAGTCTCTCATGCCTCCTCCGAGCCTTGCTGTTCATTGCCACAATATAAAAAACATTTATATTTATATATTTTGGTATTCTATGGGTAGGCTCCTCTCTGGTTCTGGGGCGCTCCACTATGAGCCTGGGGTCCTGCCGTCTTCTCTTTCTGGGGAGCTGCCTTCTCTTTCTGAGGGGCTGCCTTCTCTTTCTGGGGATTGTCCTTCGCCGTGGCCTCCCAGTCGTCCTGCTCTTGCTTGCCCCGAGTCCAGGGGGGTCCGGGGTCCACCCCTGGTCCTATTTTTTCCCACTTTAAGCCCTGTATAATGCTATAATGGTAACTATAAAAAAACGTTGTTCTAATTCACGTAAGCCAGTGTTTCCACGGCAATGCCAAGTATAAAACAGGGCAAACAATACCGAAAAAGTACTGTTGGGATTACTTTTTGTGCATTAAACAATACCCACCCACAGGGGTTTGGGTGCAGGGCTCTGGGGTTTGGTCCATGTCCATGTCTACTTCCATTCCTTCATCAAACACACCTTCTCCCAGATAGAGGGTCACAGGGTTGACCTAAGATAGGGAACTTTGGACTTCTTCTCCTCTCTCTTTTCTTTTCTTTCTCTAACCCTAACCCAATAAACGTTTTAACCCAAAGGCTAACCCTAACGCTAACCCAAAGCCTAATCCTAAACATTTAAGATAGGGAATTTTGGACTTTTCTTCTCTCTTTTCCTTTTCTTCCCACATGGTGTCCAACTTGCACTTCAGGTCGTCCAGCTCCTCCTTCCTCTGGACCTCCACCTGCTGCAGCTTGGTCTGGTCCTCTACCTGGACCAGGTCTTCTCCAGGTCCAGCAGGGCAGCCTCAGCTGCCTCACTCTCTTCAACTAATTTGCATTAAATGCAATTCTGAAAGGCTAAAAAGGTTTACAAACTAACTAAGGTTTACAAACTAACTATTTACGTATTGACTATTTTTTTCTTTGTGCCATTATGGGAAATGAGCTGATAGCTAGCTAAGCTGACTGAGACAGTGCGATAGACTGGCTGAGACAGAGTGAACAGTTTGAGGGATTTTTGATTGTGAAACTAAAAGACAGAGTGAATATTATTTAAATAAATATTATACTGAACTGTACAAAATCATTGTTGTGATTGGACATAAGCTGCGCACACGCGATTCATTTGCAGGCAGCTCTTGGTCAGAGCGGTCACAATGGGATCTGTCTGCTGCGTTAGTTGAGGGAGAGAGGAGTAGACGGAAATCCTCTCTGTAATGTTAATGTTAATGTTAATTTTATTTATAATGCGCCCCCCATCCAACTTTTACATCAGCCCGGGGCGCAGCCCGGGTAAAGGAACAGATAAAGACAAAGACAAGGAACACAGAAAGCAATCAGACACAGACGACTTAAACGTAAATCTCAGGCATACAATTCACAACAAATAGGGAGTAGACTTAGGGAATATCATTTAGGAAGAGGTGGGTTTTTAACTTGGCTCTAAAGGAGTCCAGAGTGGGGGCAGACTTGATCCCAGAAGGGAGCGCGTTCCACAGGGTCGGTGCTATCACCGCAAAGGCACGGTCACCCTTCCTCTTGAGGTTGGTACGTGGGACCCTCAGGCTGAGTTGGGCGTCGGACCTGAGCCTGGGTCTGGGCCTTGAGGAGGTAGACTGGTCCAGGAGGTCCTTGATGTAGGGTGGGCGAGACTGTTGAGAGCTTTAAAAACAAAGGTGCAGATTTTGAACTTTTAAAAAAAAAAACTTCAAAACTTCATAACAGATTTTGAACTTTAAAAAAAAAAAACGTTTTCCTCTGTAGGCTAACCTCTCTGTAGACCAGGGGTCGGCAACCTATGGCACGCGTGCCAGCAGTGGCACGCGACAGCTTAAACAGTGGCACGCGACAGCTAATCAATAAGTGCGAGAATGTTTTTATTTTTTTGTAAATTTGTTTATGTTGGCCGCGTTCGTAAATTCGCGCACACTGGGTTCAATGTCACAATGGGACCAAGTAGGATCAGGCCCGTGAATGAGTTCTCTCTTGCCCGCGGGATGATATTTAATTACTATTAAAACCGGCACGCAGTATTATGTGCCCGCAGCACCATAATACTACAAGTCCCACGATGCATTGGCGCGTACCGAGTGCCCGCGAGCGAGCGCGACCCCGCGTCTTCTCTTCACTTCAGTACTCGTCATGAGCAGCAGCAGCACAGTCACAGTGGAGGCCGAAACATCGCCGTCAATTCCCGAGTGTTCCCGAGTACAGTTTGCTGACAAACTCGGCATACTTGCTGCCGAATTCAGGCGGAGATTTTCCGACTTTGAAGCCCAAAAAAGCAGGCTTCAACTGCTCAGCAATCCATTTGCAGTTGACGTGGAAAGTGCACCAGCAAATCTCCAAATGGCGCTGATTGAGCTCCAGTGTAATGACACATTGAAGGCAAAATATGAGTCCGTGGCGCTGCTGAGTTTGATCGTTTCATCCCCGACACAATGCCTGAGCTGCGCACCCAAGTTGCTCGCACGCCGTCTATGTTTGGCAGCACATACGTGTGTGAACAACTGTTTTCGTTGATGAAACTAAACAAAACATCACATAGGAGTCGTCTTAGTGATGAACATCTGAACTCAATCCTGAGGATTTCCTCAGCTCAGAGCCTGACCCCAAACATTAATGAACTTGTACTCAAGATGAGACACCAAGTATCGGGCTCAGCCTCAGACAAGTGAGCAGAAAGGACTTGGACTTGATATTTCTTTGAAGGGAATTATTTATTTTTTCTCCAGTTGAATGGACCCAGGGACATGTTGCCTAAGAAATTAATGCAACTGTTTTGCACTTTTGCAAGTTTGCACTAACTTTTCTAATTTTATTATAGAAGACAGTCATTGGTGAGGATCGGAGCAGCACACTGATTTGTTTTTAATGCATGCTGTTTCATTTTTGCATTTATCTTGCCATTGAGCTTTGAATGAAAATTACATTTAGCTGTTTACCTGTTAAAAAAAATAAAAAATAAAACGTTTTCAATTTATTACTGAAAGAGCCTTGAGAAAATATTGCAACTGATTTTATTTATGTTTTACTTAATTTAATGATTAATGTTAAGTGCAATATAGGCTGTGTTATTGGTATTGGTTCAATATGTGCAATAATTGCGAGTTTTAATAAACATTGAACCAGCCCGGCCCTCCACTTGTACCATTTTTAAATGTTGGCCCCCTGTGTATTTGACTTTGACATGACTGGACTAGAGGCAGTCTCGGGGACGCTCCGGCGCTCTCAGGGCGAATTTACGAATGCAGCCCTAGTCTCTCATCCACTCCACGAGAGCCGTATTCTGGCGCCAATTTTCAAAGTAAAATTCTGAATTCGATTCGATACTTGTATCAATATAACTCAAGTCGTTCAAGGATGAAGCAGACAAGGCCGAATCAATAAGACGTGCTGTGTCAAGGTATGGGAAGCAGGCCAGCACCTTTAAAGCATTTGCCACTGCTAAAAATCACGCAACTGAAGCAAGCTTTCGCATTGCTCATTGCATTGCGAAACGTGGAAAGCCATTCACTGATGGAGAATATATTAAGGAGGCTTTCCTCTGTAGCTCAGATGTTTTGTTTGAAGGCTTATCAAACAAAGACACAATAAAATCAAGAATAAAAGACATCCCAGTGTCAGACAGAAGTGTGGAACGAAGAATAGGAGAAATGGCAGAAAACGTGAAAGCGCAGCAGACCGCTGGTTTGAAAGATGCGACGGTGTTTAGCCTCGCACTTGATGAGAGCGTAGATGTGAATGACATGCCACGTCTGGCTGTCATAGCAAGATACTGTGATTCTGCTGTAAGGGAGGAGCTCTGCTGCCTAAAACCAATGCCAGAAACAACAAAAGGTGAGGACATCGCTAAAGTTCTTATCGAGCATTTTGTGGAGCGAGGGATTGACATTAGCAGGATTTTTGCAGTGACAACAGATGGTGCCCCTGCCATGGTTGGGAAACAGAGGGGAGCGGTTGCATTAATTGTGTGCAACTTAAAGTGACCAAGTACCACCCCCAGATAATGGAGTTGAGCAAAGGAAAACAGGGCCAGGGATCACAACATTGATTGTTAGGACTGTTTACATGGCTTTGCATACATAGCTCTTTGCAACCCAAAAAATATATATGTTTGTTGTGGTTGGAATAAAAGAATAAAATGTAAGTAACAACCAAATAATTATATAAATATACATTATAATTCATACAAGTAAGACCCTTGTATAATCACCCTCCAGTTAGGCCTACTTATTAAAATGATAACCATAGGGAGCGCAGTTAGCAACTTTGGTAGAAATTGAGCGCTCCAATTTGCTTAAAGTTGTGCTACGCATCACAAAGTTTAGTTGTCTTAGATGTTATGTTGGTAATTTTGTTCAAGTTCCAGTTAGTTGACTGTTAGGCCTGTTTATTTAGCATACATGGCTTTGCATACATAGCTCTTTGCTGAAAATTGTTGTTCATGTTGTGGAATAAAATTGCAGATCTGTTGGTCTGTTTGGTTTGGTTTGATGTCGAGTCATAATTAATGTTGATATTGTGGTTGGCACACTGACTAACAAGAACATTTAAAAATGGCACTTCATATCAAAAAGGTTGCCTACCCCTGCTGTAGACTATCCTTACTGTAGGCTAACCTCTCTGAAGACTAACCTCTCTGTAGGCTAACCTCTCTGTAGACTAACCTCTCTGTAGGCTAACCTCTCTGTAGGCTAACCGCGCGTCACCAGGCTTTCTCCTGGGCGACTGTAGGCCTACTCGCCTCTCGTGAGCTCGGTTGTAACATGAATCGTGGAACTCAGGATTTTTTACAGTAATTCTCCAAGTGACCAGAAAAAGTAGCTAGATTTGTCGCTGGTTGCTTCTGACTAATTAAGTCGCCAGGGGGGTCTGGAAAGTCGCCAGATATAGTGACAAAGTCGCCAAATTGGCAACACTGAGGCTACGTGAGAGGAATGTTCACTAAACCCCTACCGTATGGTTGCATTTTAACACAGTGGCGCTTTTTAGTTTTAGTTTTTAGTTTTTACCTTATAGAGGCTATGTTGTTTTAGCTAATCTAATGAAACATTTAACGTGGACCACATTTCATTGCAGATCTGCAAAGTGGCTTTTGGAGGAGATCTTTAAATCTGCTACAACATTGAAAACACAACAGAACACATCATAAGCATTTCTCACATGTTTCTAAATGACAGGAAACGCTAATAAAGGTCTGTATCGGCCACTTGAGAAACACGTCGTGGTCATTTTTCCAATAGGTCTGTTGGTGCCCTGTGAAATATGCATTGCGATATTGTGCCACAGCTTAGATGCATGGCATCCTGCAGGCATGGCTGTTTGCAGCTGTGGAATCAGCTCAGACCTTTTACCCAGTGTTGCCAACTCCTCTAGTCAAGTCAAGTCAACTTTATTTGTATAGCACCTTACGTACAGCAATGCTGAGCCAAAGTGCTTCACAGTAAAAATAGATAAAATGCAGGAAACAAGCAAGCACAATGGACACAACACAATGCAACACAAAACATGGCAAAATCAAACGAGAAGACAAAAAGGACCAAAACAATAAAACAATAAGACAATAAGAGCCAGGGACCTACAACAAAAACCACAACATAATAAAAGCCAGGGACCAATAGCTAGGTGGGGGGGAAGGCTAGGGAAAACAGGTGTGTTTTAAGGAGAGACATTTTTTTTTACTGTTGAAACAAAACCTTTTTATTTTTCTCCACAATAAATCAGTGCACATCACAAACATTACAGTTGTATGAACAAAAATATGATCTCTATCAAATACAGTAAATAGAAAAGAAAACTTTGAGGACAAAATATATAGAAAAATATTTCTTTATAAAAAAAATAAAAGAGGAAAGAAAAATACAATGCTGCATTGCGCTTTACAGTAATACACCCATGTGCTGTGTCATAGGGTTTATTTATCTCTGTGGTTGTCTCTTCTCTCTCCATCACTTTCATTTGGACCTGAATCAGGGTATATACAGGAATCTTGAGGTTAATTTCAATACCTTTCTAAGACTTTTTAAAGACCTTGTCAATATTTTTACTTTTTGTAATTATTGTTTAAAGAACCATCCTCGGGATGAGTTTATTGTTTATTTTTGTTTGAAGCATTTGTTGTAACTCCAATTCTGTTTTTATCTTGCCATTAAGACTTTAAATTATCATTGCCGTCATAAATATCTTTATCTTTATTACTTAAACACCTGTAATATTTTGTTACTTCTTCTTCTCCCTAGCGAAGATGAACGTAACAGTTCCCTGGCTGCCTGGCTGGAAGTGTTCTACTGGGAATGCTGGGCGTGGCGTGGCGTGGTGTCTTGGGAGTGCTTGGGGCCGCCTTTTTGCTCGGTGTCTTGCGTGGGGTCCTGGCAGGGCCGCAGGTCTTCTGCGTGGAGCGCGGGGTACGGGACCCAGAGACTCGCTTGCTCTTCCTCACCACCGTCTCTTCATCACTGTCTTCCAGCTTCTCTTCCTCATCCTCACTGCTGCTCTGCAGGTCCTTCTTAGACGGGACGAAGCAGACATCATCACCGCCTTCCTCTCCGTCAGAGAGCACATCCTGGTCATCGCTCAACAGATTCAGCTGCTTCCTGATTCGCGAGGAGACCAGTTGGGCAGACTTCCTCTTGGACCGGGGGGTCATGGCTGTCAGCAGGGGTGAGTTCTCAGACTCCTCCGTCAGCACCGTCAGAGCAGATTCCCTGATGGCTTTGGAGGAGTCTTTCCTTCGGGAGGGGGTCGTAGCTTTCTGCACCCTCCTGGGGGTGGCCTGTCTCTTCCTGGGGGTCTTAGCTGAGCCCCCCGCCAAGCTGAGCCCCCGCCAGCTGAGCCTCTTCTCTGGACTGCCGATGCTGAGGTGCAGTTTCTTGCGTACGCCCTGGGTTTCTGCCACCCTGCTCCTCCTCTTGGCACTCAGGCATTTTGAGGCAAAGAGCTTGGAGACTGAATGCATCGACTCCGCCTCGCAGGAGTCGATGGCAGTGCCCATCTTGCCTGCGCTCATGGTGCCCCGGCTGTAGGTGGTGGCCCCTGCCCTCCTCATCACAGTGAGGTCCGGGGTAGGCAGGGCACGGCGCACAGGGCCGCGTGACACTGGGGTGGCAGCGGAGGCCAAGGTTGGCGGAGACGACGGAGGGAGGGAAGGTTTGGGAGGGGGTGAGGGATTTAAAAATATCCAGGGTCTGAGCGGCCCGTACGTGGAGGGGGAGGCTGTTCCAGAGTTTAGGTGCAGCAGACGAAAAGGCTCTGTTCCCCCTGGTTTTCAGCCTGGTTCTGGGCACCACCAGCAGCAGCTGGTCTGCTGATCTGAGGGATCTGGAGGGGGTGTGGCGGTGCAAGAGCTCAGAGAGGTAAAGGGGGGCCAGTCCATTTAGTGCTTTAAAAACGGTCAGGGATAATTTAAAATCAATGCGGTAACGCACAGGCAGCCAGTGGAGCGAGCACAGAATTGGACTAATGTGGTCCCACTTTTTAGTCCTCGTAAGGAGGCGCGCAGCCGCGTTTTGGACGAGATGTAGGCGGCGGAGCAGGGACTGGTCGATCCCCACGTAGAGTGCGTTACAGTAGTCCAGGCGAGTAGTGACAAAGGCATGTATCACACTCTCCAGGTTCTTCTGGGAGAGGTAGGCCTTTGTCTTGGCCAGGAGTCTAAGATGATAAAAACTATTTTTTACTACGGAGCTGACTTGCTTTTCAAATTTAAAAGCACTATCAAAAATTACTCCAAGGTTCCTAACTGAGGTGGAGAGGTTGGAACTCAGGGGACCAAGGGCGTCGACGAGGGGGGCCGGGGGGGCACAATTAAAAACAATAACCTCAGTTTTTATTTCATTGAGGGTTAAAAAGTTTTCTGACATCCAGCACTTTATTTCGGTCAGGCAGTCAAGCAGGGGCTGTAGTGTGGTTTTCCCTTGGGTTAATTTTAAGGGAAGGTAAACCTGCACGTCATCGGCGAAGCAGTGAAAGGAAATGCTGAATTTCGCCAGGATCTGACCTAGGGGCAGCATGTACAATAGGAACATGGTAGTAGCTGTTGGCTCTCCCTAAAGTAGCTAGAAGTAGCTAAATGATGTAATCAACTAATTTGCATTAAATGCAATTCTGAAAGGCTAAAAAGGTTTACAAACTAACTAAGGTTTACAAACTAATTATTTACGTATTGCCTTTTTTTTTTTGCCATTATGGTAAATGAGCTGAGCTATGATAGCTAGCTAAGCTGACTGAGACAGTGCGATAGACTGGCTGAGACAGAGTGAACAGTTTGAGGGATTTTTGATTGTGAAACTAAAAGACAGAGTGAATGTTATTTAAATAAATATTATACTGAACTGTACAAAATCATTGTTCTGATTGGACATAAGCTGCGCACACGCGATTCATTTGCAGGCAACATTTAAGATAGGGAACTTTGGACTTCTTCTCCTCTCTTTTTTCTTTTCTTTCTCTAACCCTAACCCAATAAACGTTTTAACCCAAAGGCTAACCCTAACGCTAACCCAAAGCCTAACCCTAAACATTTAAGATAGGGAACTTTGGACTTCTTCTCCTCTCTTTTTTCTTTTCTTTCTCTAACCCTAACCCAATAAACGTTTTAACCCAAAGGCTAACCCTTAACGCTAACCCAAAGCCTAACGCTAACCCAAAGCCTAACCCTTAACGCTAACCCAAAGGCTAACCCTAACGCTAACCCAAAGCCTAATCCTAAACATTTAAGATAGGGAATTTTGGACTTCTTCTCCTCTCTCTTTTCTTTTCTTTCTCTAAACCTAACCCAATAAAAGTTTTAACCCAAAGCCTAACCCTGGGGTTTTCATTAGTTGTCAGTAATAATCATCAAAATTAAAAGCAATAAACACTTGAAATATATCAATCTATGTGGAATGAATGTATACATTATACAAGTTTCACTTTTTGAATGGAATTACTGAAATAAATAAACTTTTTGATGATATTCTAATTATATGACCAGCACTGTATATAGGATCAGCTGGCTCAATCATTCATGTCTCACAGCTGGTGTCAATCAATCACTTATGCCCCACTCACACTGGGATAGGGATGACTGGAGAGCACACTCATGTCAACAGGCCCTATCAAGGATGTTGAGCAGGGATCTTTTTTCATAGACTGACACCGGGTGATGGTGGGATCATCAGAATCTGTATGACCCACAGTTGAGAGCACAACACTTTCACCAAGGTGTTTACTCGATGTGCCTGTGCGTGTGCATGGGTCTGGGCGTGTGCGCGTGAGTGCATGTGTGTATGCGTACATGGACTCACGCAAGGACGCACAAACGTCCAGTGTAGTATATAGAAATGTAGAATACCAGTACAGCTATGCAACACTGACACCTTGTGACATATTTGAAAACACCATGCATCATGGTCTATTCATTTTTTCAATTTGAATCTTCCAATGCGTTTTCTAATCTCTAATGGTTGTTTTTTAATAGAAACATCCTGAGTGAATGATAGGACAGACAGTTTTATTCATGTTCAGTTCACAGACAGATGAACAGTTGTTTGTCTTCTCCTCATTTCACTGTATCAGGCTTCTCTGTGCTTCAACAAGCGGGCATTTCTGAAGGGAGGGCACCTGAATACCAGTCAAAATGAACCCATCCAGGTTCTAGGAGAGAACTCACATACACACACAGACACAGACAGACACACACACACACACACACACACAAATATGGTTACGATTAGGCAAAATTGTGAGAAACCCTGGAATACTGGACCCCTGGAATAAATCTCACCATCAAAGCATGCTGGGATGTTGAGTTTTCCATCGATGCACTGCGTTGACACAGGATAGCCACACTCTCTGGCCTTGTCCTTGCAGTAGAAAGATATCATTTCTAAATGATTTATTTGTTTGGGTTCCAGGTCTTTAACCGAGACTTTCCTTCCAATGTAGAGAACCGTTCCTCTCTTAACGTCAATGGGACAATGGGCTGTAAACCAAAGAGGAAGACAATCTTGGAAAAGGGGTCCAAAACTGTTTTTGTTGTCTGTTGACGAGAAGTGACACCATCTGCGAAACGCCTGCCATTCCATTTGCCACAGCAGCCTAGAGGGTTAGCATAGCTTCATCTAGCAGATGAACATGACTGTACTCGAACAGCATTGTCTGTATTACAAGCCTAAATCTTTATATATTTTCATAAAATAGAATATTGCAGCAATGTTATCCATACATGAGTATGGTCTGCTGTGTAGACCTTTAAGTAAGCATGACATTGATATTTTCGCAGACATAGTTGAGATACCAGTTTATATAAAATGTATCAGAAATGTCTCTAAAATAATAAAGCAGCCAGGCAAAGAAATACTCTACATGGCTTTGAAACCAATGATATTTTTTACATTATTCTATGTTAAAAAACTTTCTTGACACCAAGTACAGTGGAACCCTCACTGTGGCACTGAACAGGGTTCTGCTACAGGGACCAGACTGTGAACTGACCGGTAGATCAGAACTAGCTCAGCTATCCAAATACGTTCAATTAAACAATAAAACAATTCTTATGCACTACCTCTTAACAAGTGTTACTCAGGATCCATGATCTTACCCTTGCAGACTGGCTTCAGTGACCATTCCCCGGTCTCCTGACACTCAGTCTCGACAGGCCCAACCAGAGAAAAGTTTGGGTTGCAGCTGTATCTGACTTTCTCCTTGTAGCTGTGCTCTCTGTTTGCCCTGGTGGTCATGTAACCGTTCCATATGCCCCTCGGAGGAGGGCAGGTCACAACTGGAGAGGCAGAGGTATTTTAGTGTATTTCAAGTAAGTGTAGAAACACACAAATATATTGTAATCATTAATTACTCCTGCAATCTATTTTCAGTACACTTAAGTATACTTTTTCCTGCTTGGGTACGCTAGTTGCAGTACTTCCAGTACTAGAAATATTACTTTTAATATAGCCACTTTTTGGGGCCCATGCAAATTGGAGCCCTTAAGGAGTGCAATGACTTTGTATTCTTTGATAGATAAAAGGCATGACTAATTATTTACACTTACTTTTACATTCAGGTGCTTCAGTCCAGTTGCCGTGGGCGGTGCATGACCCTCTCACATTGCCAAACAGGACGAACGGTGGCAGACAGTCGTACGTCCCACCGAAGCCATACTCGAAGATTTCATCTTTCAACGTATTGTCGTAGACCATTGTTCCATATTTGGGGATGGGAGCTGCAGGGCACGGCGCACAGGGCCGCGTGACACTGGGGTGCTACCCTCCTGGGGATGGCCTGTCTCTTCCTGGGGGTCTTAGCTGAGCCCCCCGCCAAGCTGAGCCCCCGCCAGCTGAGCCTCTTCTCTGGACTGCCGATGCTGAGGTGCAGTTTCTTGCGTACAGGGCCGCGTGACACTGGGGTGGCACCCTCCTGGGGATGGCCTGTCTCTTCCTGGGGGTCTTAGCTGAGCCCCCCGCCAAGCTGAGCCCCCGCCAGCTGAGCCTCTTCTCTGGACTCCCGATGCTGAGGTGCAGTTTCTTGCGTACGCCCTGGGTTTCTGCCACCCTGCTCCTCCTCTTGGCACTCAGGCATTTTGAGGCAAAGAGCTTGGAGACTGAATGCATCGACTCCGCCTCGCAGGAGTCGATGGCAGTGCCCATCTTGCCTGCGCTCATGGTGCCCCGGCTGTAGGTGGTGGCCCCTGCCCTCCTCATCACAGTGAGGTCCGGGGTAGGCAGGGCACGGCGCACAGGGCCGCGTGACACTGGGGTGGCAGCGGGGGCCAAGTTTGGCGGAGACGACGGAGGGAGGGAAGGTTTGGGAGGGGGTGAGGGATTTAAAAATCTCCAGGGTCTGAGCGGCCCGTACGTGGAGGGGGAGGCTGTTCCAGAGTTTAGGTGCAGCAGCCGAATAGGCTCTGTTCCCCCTGGTTTTCAGCCTGGTTCTGGGCACCACCAGCAGCAGCTGGTCTGCTGATCTGAGGGATCTGGAGGGGGTGTGGCGGTGCAAGAGCTCAGAGAGGTAAAGGGGGGCCAGTCCATTTAGTGCTTTAAAAACGGTCAGGGATAATTTAAAATCAATGCGGTAACGCACAGGCAGCCAGTGGAGCGAGCACAGAATTGGACTAATGTGGTCCCACTTTTTAGTCCTCGTAAGGAGGCGCGCAGCCGCGTTTTGGACGAGTTGTAGGCGGCGGAGCAGGGACTGGTCGATCCCCATGTAGAGTGCGTTACAGTAGTCCAGGCGAGTAGTGACAAAGGCATGTATCACACTCTCCAGGTTCTTCTGGGAGAGGTAGGCCTTTGTCTTGGCCAGGAGTCTAAGATGATAAAAACTATTTTTTACTACGGAGCTGACTTGCTTTTCAAATTTAAAAGCACTATCAAAAATTACTCCAAGGTTCCTAACTGAGGTGGAGAGCTTGGAACTCAGGGGACCAAGGGCGTCGACGAGGGGGGCCGGGGGGGCACAATTAAAAACAATAACCTCAGTTTTTTTTTCATTGAGGGTTAAAAAGTTTTCTGACATCCAGCACTTTATTTCGGTCAGGCAGTCAAGCAGGGGCTGTAGTGTGGTTTTCCCTTGGGTTAATTTTAAGGGAAGGTAAACCTTCACGTCATCGGCGAAGCAGTGAAAGGAAATGCTGAATTTCGCCAGGATCTGACCTAGGGGCAGCATGTACAATAGGAACATGGTAGTAGCTGTTGGCTCTCCCTAAAGTAGCTAGAAGTAGCTAAATGATGTAATCATTAAATGCAATTCTGAAAGGCTAAAAAGGTTTACAAACTAACTAAGGTTTACAAACTAATTATTTACGTATTGCCTTTTTTTTTTTTTTTGCCATTATGGTAAATGAGCTGAGCTATGATAGCTAGCTAAGCTGACTGAGACAGTGCGATAGACTGGCTGAGACAGAGTGAACAGTTTGAGGGATTTTTGATTGTGAAACTAAAAGACGGAGTGAATATTATTTTTAAAAATATTATACTGAACTGTACAAAATCATTGTTGTGATTGGACATAAGCTGCGCACACGCGATTCATTTGCAGGCAGCTCTTGGTCAGAGCGGTCACAATGGGATCTGTCTGCTGCGTTAGTTGAGGGAGAGAGGAGTAGACGGAAATCCTCTCTGTAGGCTAACCTCTCTGTAGACTATCCTCACTGTAGGCTAACCTCTCTGAAGACTAACCTCTCTGTAGGCTAACCTCTCTGTAGGCTAACCTCTCTGTAGGCTAACCGCGCGTCACCAGGCTTTCTACTGGGCGACTGTAGGCCTACTCGTCTCTCGTGAGCTCGGTTGTAACATGAATCGTGGAACTCGGGATGTTTTACAGTAATTCTCCAAGTGACCAGAAAAAGTAGCTAGATTTGTCGCTGGTTGCTTCTGACTAATTAAGTCGCCATGGGGGTCTGGAAAGTCGCCAGATATAGTGACAAAGTCGCCAAATTGGCAACACTGAGGCTACGTGAGAGGAATGTTCACTAAACCCCTACCGTATGGTTGCATTTTAACACAGTGGCGCTTTTTAGTTTTAGTTTTTACCTTATAGGGGCTATGTTGTTTTAGCTAATCTAATTAAACATTTAACGTGGACCACATTTCATTGCAGATCTGCAAAGTGGCTTTTGGAGGAGATCTTTAAATCTGCTACAACATTGAAAACACAACAGAACACATCATAAGCATTTCTCACATGTTTCTAAATGACAGGAAACGCTAATAAAGGTCTATATCGGCCACTTGAGAAACCCGTCGTGGTCATTTTTCCAATAGGTCTGTTGGTGCCCTGTGAAATATGCATTGCGATATTGTGCCACAGCTTAGATGCATGGCATCAGGCATGGCATTTCGCAGCTGTGGAATCAACTCAGACCTTTTACCTGCTTAATTGATAAACAAATAGTGAAGTCCACTCTGGGCCTGGGGTCCTGCCGTCTTGGCTTGGGCGCCTGGCCATTTTGTCTCATCACCCAAATAGAACTGCAGGAGCAGAACGGAGGAGGTGGCATGCATGGTTACACAACACTGGCATAACTGCAGCCTGCTGAAGGAGTCTCTCATGCCTCCTCCGAGCCTTGCTGTTCATTGCTACAATATAAAAAACTTTGATATTTATATATTTTGGTATTCTATGGGTAGGCTCCTCTCTGGTTCTGGGGCGCTCCACTATGGGCCTGGGGTCCTGCCGTCTTCTCTTTCTGGGGAGCTGCCTTCTCTTTCTGAGAAGCTGCCTTCTCTTTCTGGGGATTGTCCTTCGCCATGGCCTCCCAGTCGTCCTGCTCTTGCTTGCCCCGAGTCCAGGGGGGTCCGGGGTCCACCCCTGGTCCTATTTTTTCCCACTTTAAGCCCTGTATAATGCTATAATGGTAACTATAAAAAAACGTTGTTCTAATTCACGTAAGCCAGTGTTTCCACAGCAATGCCAAGTATAAAACAGGGCAAACAATACCGAAAAAGTACTGTTGGGATTACTTTTTGTGCATTAAACAATACCCACCCACAGGGGTTTGGGTGCAGGGCTCTGGGGTTTGGTCCATGTCCATGTCTACTTCCATTCCTTCATCAAACACACCTTCTCCCAGATAGAGGGTCACAGGGTTGACCTAAGATAGGGAACTTTGGACTTCTTCTCCTCTCTCTTTTTTTTTCTTTCTCTAACCCTAACCCAATAAACGTTTTAACCCAAAGGCTAACCCTAACGCTAACCCAAAGCCTAACCCTAAACATTTAAGATAGGGAACTTTGGACTTCTTCTCCTCTCTCTTTTCTTTTCTTTCTCTAACCCTAACCCAATAAACGTTTTAACCCAAAGGCTAACCCTAACGCTAACCCAAAGCCTAACGATTGATGTAATATAGCTAATTTCTTTTTTTTAAGAAACTCATGTTCTGTAGTGTTTTACACACAATCAACGGCAATAGATTTTAGTTAGAAGTATGTTGTGAGAGAAATGTATGTGCCGCACAGCCGGCAACGGTACCTCCTAGGCAGGGCAAGTAGAAAGTTAGATGGGGCAAGTAGGTTAAGTATGGACCCCATTACGGTTTTATTCATGTTCAGTTCACAGACAGATGAACAGTTGTTTGTCTTCTCCTCATTTCACTGTATCAGGCTTCTCTGTGCTTCAACAAGCGAGCATTTCTGAAGGGAGGGCACCTGAATACCAGTCAAAATGAACCCATCCAGGCTCTAGGAGAGAACTCACATACACACACAGACACACAGACACAGACAGACACACACACACACACACACACACACACACACACAAATATGGTTACGATTAGGCAAAATTGTGAGAAACCCTGGAATACTGGACCCCTGGAATAAATCTCACCATCAAAGCATGCTGGGATGTTGAGTTTTCCATCGATGCACTGCGTTGACACAGGATAGCCACACTCTCTGGCCTTGTCCTTGCAGTAGAAAGATATCATTTCTAAATGATTTATTTGTTTGGGTTCCAGGTCTTTAACCGAGACTTTCCTTCCAATGTAGAGAACCGTTCCTCTCTTAACGTCAATGGGACAATGGGCTGTAAACCATGGCAGGGCACGGGCGCACAGGGCCGCGTGACACTGGGGTGGCACCCTCCTGGGGATGGCCTGTCTCTTCCTGGGGGTCTTAGCTGAGCCCCCCGCCAAGCTGAGCCCCCGCCAGCTGAGCCTCTTCTCTGGACTGCCGATGCTGAGGTGCAGTTTCTTGCGTACGCCCTGGGTTTCTGCCACCCTGCTCCTCCTCTTGGCACTCAGGCATTTTGAGGCAAAGAGCTTGGAGACTGAATGCATCGACTCCGCCTCGCAGGAGTCGATGGCAGTGCCCATCTTGCCTGCGCTCATGGTGCCCCGGCTGTAGGTGGTGGCCCCTGCCCTCCTCATCACAGTGAGGTCCGGGGTAGGCAGGGCACGGCGCACAGGGCCGCGTGACACTGGGGTGGCACCCTGGGATATTGTGCCACAGCTTAGATGCATGGCATCAGGCATGGCTGCTCGCAGCTGTGGAATCAACTCAGACCTTTTACCTGCTTAATTGATAAACAAATAGTGAAGTCCACTCTGGGCCTGGGGTCCTGCCGTCTTGGCTTGGGCGCCTGGCCATTTTGTCTCATCACCCAAATAGAACTGCAGGAGCAGAACGGAGGAGGTGGCATGCATGGTTACACAACACTGGCATAACTGCAGCCTGCTGAAGGAGTCTCTCATGCCTCCTCCGAGCCTTGCTGTTCATTGCTACAATATAAAAAACATTTATATTTATATATTTTGGTATTCTATGGGTAGGCTCCTCTCTGGTTCTGGGGCGCTCCACTATGGGCCTGGGGTCCTGCCGTCTTCTCTTTCTGGGGATTGTCCTTCGCCGTGGCCTCCCAGTCGTCCTGCTCTTGCTTGCCCCGAGTCCAGGGGGGTCCGGGGTCCACCCCTGGTCCTATTTTTTCCCACTTTAAGCCCTGTATATTGCTATAATGGTAACTATAAAAAAAACGTTGTTCTAATTCACGTAAGCCAGTGTTTCCACGGCAATGCCAAGTATAAAACAGGGCAAACAATACCGAAAAAGTACTGTTGGGATTACTTTTTGTGCATTAAACAATACCCACCCACAGGGGTTTGGGTGCAGGGCTCTGGGGTTTGGTCCATGTCCATGTCTACTTCCATTCCTTCATCAAACACACCTTCTCCCAGATAGAGGGTCACAGGGTTGACCTAAGATAGGGAACTTTGGACTTCTTCTCCTCTCTCTTTTCTTTTCTTTCTCTAACCCTAACCCAATAAACGTTTTAACCCAAAGGCTAACCCTAACGCTAACCCAAAGCCTAACCCTAAACATTTAAGATAGGGAACTTTGGACTTCTTCTCCTCTCTTTTCTTTTCTTTCTCTAAACCTAACCCAATAAACGTTTTAACCCAAAGGCTAACCCTAACGCTAACCCAAAGCCTAATCCTAAACATTTACGATAGGGAACTTTGGACTTCTTCTCCTCTCTCTTTTCTTTTCTTTCTCTAAACCTAACCCAATAAACGTTTTAACCCAAAGGCTAACCCTAACGCTAACCCAAAGCCTAACGATTGATGTAATATAGCTTTTTTTTTTTTTTAAGAAACTCATGTTCTGTAGTGTTCTACACACAATCAACGGCAATAGATTTTAGTTAGAAGTATGTTGTGAGAGAAATGTATGTGCCGCACAGCCGGCAACGGTACCTCCTAGGCAGGGCAAGTAGAAAGTTAGATGGGGCAAGTAGGTTAAGTATGGACCCCATTACAGTTTTATTCATGTTCAGTTCACAGACAGATGAACAGTTGTTTGTCTTCTCCTCATTTCACTGTATCAGGCTTCTCTGTGCTTCAACAAGCGGGCATTTCTGAAGGGAGGGCACCTGAATACCAGTCAAAATGAACCCATCCAGGTTCTAGGAGAGAAATCACATACACACACAGACACACAGACACAGACAGACACACACACACACAAATATGGTTACGATTAGGCAAAATTGTGAGAAACCCTGGAATACTGGACCCCTGGAATAAATCTCACCATCAAAGCATGCTGGGATGTTGAGTTTTCCATCGATGCACTGCGTTGACACAGGATAGCCACACTCTCTGGCCTTGTCCTTGCAGTAGAAAGATATCATTTCTAAATGATTTATTTGTTTGGGTTCCAGGTCTTTAACCGAGACTTTCCTTCCAATGTAGAGAACCGTTCCTCTCTTAACGTCAATGGGACAATGGGCTGTAAACCATGGCAGGGCACGGCGCACAGGGCCGCGTGACACTGGGGTGGCACCCTCCTGGGGATGGCCTGTCTCTTCCTGGGGGTCTTAGCTGAGCCCCCCGCCAAGCTGAGCCCCCGCCAGCTGAGCCTCTTCTCTGGACTGCCGATGCTGAGGTGCAGTTTCTTGCGTACGCCCTGGGTTTCTGCCACCCTGCTCCTCCTCTTGGCACTCAGGCATTTTGAGGCAAAGAGCTTGGAGACTGAATGCATCGACTCCGCCTCGCAGGAGTCGATGGCAGTGCCCATCTTGCCTGCGCTCATGGTGCCCCGGCTGTAGGTGGTGGCCCCTGCCCTCCTCATCACAGTGAGGTCCGGGGTAGGCAGGGCACGGCGCACAGGGCCGCGTGACACTGGGGTGGCAGCGGGGGCCAAGGTTGGCGGAGACGACGGAGGGAGGGAAGGTTTGGGAGGGGGTGAGGGATTTAAAAATCTCCAGGGTCTGAGCGGCCCGTACGTGGAGGGGGAGGCTGTTCCAGAGTTTAGGTGCAGCAGCCGAAAAGGCTCTGTTCCCCCTGGTTTTCAGCCTGGTTCTGGGCACCACCAGCAGCAGCTGGTCTGCTGATCTGAGGGATCTGGAGGGGGTGTGGCGGTGCAAGAGCTCAGAGAGGTAAAGGGGGGTCAGTCCATTTAGTGCTTTAAAAACGGTCAGGGATAATTTAAAATCAATGCTGTAACGCACAGGCAGCCAGTGGAGCGAGCACAGAATTGGACTAATGTGGTCCCACTTTTTAGTCCTCGTAAGGAGGCGCGCAGCCGCGTTTTGGACGAGTTGTAGGCGGCGGAGCAGGGACTGGTCGATCCCCACGTAGAGTGCGTTACAGTAGTCCAGGCGAGTAGTGACAAAGGCATGTATCACACTCTCCAGGTTCTTCTGGGAGAGGTAGGCCTTTGTCTTGGCCAGGAGTCTAAGATGATAAAAACTATTTTTTACTACGGAGCTGACTTGCTTTTCAAATTTAAAAGCACTATCAAAAATTACTCCAAGGTTCCTAACTGAGGTGGAGAGGTTGGAACTCAGGAGACCAAGGGCGTCGACGAGGGGGGCCGGGGGGGCACAAATAAAAACAATAACCTCAGTTTTTTTTTCATTGAGGGTTAAAAAGTTTTCTGACATCCAGCACTTTATTTCGGCCAGGCAGTCAAGCAGGGGCTGTAGTGTGGTTTTCCCTTTGGGTTAATTTTAAGGGAAGGTAAACCTGCACGTCATCGGCGAAGCAGTTAAAGGAAATGCTGAATTTCGCCAGGATCTGACCTAGGGGCAGCATGTACAATAGGAACATGGTAGTAGCTGTTGGCTCTCCCTAAAGTAGCTAGAAGTAGCTAAATGATGTAATCAACTAATTTGCATTAAATGCAATTCTGAAAGGCTAAAAAGGTTTACAAACTAACTAAGGTTTACAAACTAATTATTTACGTATTGCCTTTTTTTTTTCTTTTTTTTTTGCCATTATGGTTAATGAGCTGAGCTATGATAGCTAGCTAAGCTGACTGAGACAGTGCGATAGACTGGCTGAGACAGAGTGAACAGTTTGAGGGATTTTTGATTGTGAAACTAAAAGACAGAGTGAATATTATTTAAATAAATATTATACTGAACTGTACAAAATCATTGTTGTGATTGGACATAAGCTGCGCACACGCGATTCATTTGCAGGCAACATTTAAGATAGGGAACTTTGGACTTCTTCTCCTCTCTCTTTTCTTTTCTTTCTCTAACCCTAACCCAATAAAAGTACAGCTATGCAACACTGACACCTTGTGACATATTTGAAAACACCATGCATCATGGTCTATTAATTTTTTCAATTGGAATCTTCCAATGCGTTTTCTAATCTCTAATGGTTGTTTTTTAATAGAAACATCCTGAGTGAATGATAGGACAGACAGTTTTATTCATGTTCAGTTCACAGACAGATGAACAGTTGTTTGTCTTCTCCTCATTTCACTGTATCAGGCTTCTCTGTGCTTCAACAAGCGGGCATTTCTGAAGGGAGGGCACCTGAATACCAGTCAAAATGAACCCATCCAGGTTCTAGGAGAGAAATCACATACACACACAGACACACAGACACAGACAGACACACACACACACACACACACAAATATGGTTACGATTAGGCAAAATTGTGAGAAACCCTGGAATACTGGACCCCTGGAATAAATCTCACCATCAAAGCATGCTGGGATGTTGAGTTTTCCATCGATGCACTGCGTTGACACAGGATAGCCACACTCTCTGGCCTTGTCCTTGCAGTAGAAAGATATCATTTCTAAATGATTTATTTGTTTGGGTTCCAGGTCTTTAACCGAGACTTTCCTTCCAATGTAGAGAACCGTTCCTCTCTTAACGTCAATGGGACAATGGGCTGTAAACCAAAGAGGAAGACAATCTTGGAAAAGGGTCCAAAACAATTTTTGTTGTCTGTTGACGAGAAGTGACACCATCTGCGAAACGCCTGCCATTCCATTTTCCACAGCAGCCTAGAGGGTTAGCATAGCTTCATCTAGCAGATGAACATGACTGTACTCGAACAGCATTGTCTGTATTACAAGCCTAAATCTTTATATATTTTCATAAAATAGAATATTGCAGCAATGTTATCCATACATGAGTATGGTCTGCTGTGTAGACCTTTAAGTAAGCATGACATTGATATTTTCGCAGACATAGTTGAGATACCAGTTTATATAAAATGTATCAGAAATGTCTCTAAAATAATAAAGCAGCCAGGCAAAGAAATACTCTACATGGCTTTGAAACCAATGATATTTTTTACATTATTCTATGTTAAAAAAAACTTTCTTGACACCAAGTACAGTAGAACCCTCACTGTGGCACTGAACAGGGTTCTGCTACAGGGACCAGACTGTGAACGGACCGGTAGATCAGAACTAGCTCAGCTATCCAAATACGTTCAATTAAACAATAAAACAATTCTTATGCACTACCTCTTAACAAGTGTTACTCAGGATCCATGATCTTACCCTTGCAGACTGGCTTCAGTGACCATTCCCCGGTCTCCTGACACTCAGTCTCGACAGGCCCAACCAGAGAAAAGTTTGGGTTGCAGCTGTATCTGACTTTCTCCTTGTAGCTGTGCTCTCTGTTTGCCCTGGTGGTCATGTAACCGTTCCATATGCCCCTCGGAGGAGGGCAGGTCACAACTGGAGAGGCAGAGGTATTTTAGTGTATTTCAAGTAAGTGTAGAAACACACAAATATATTGTAATCATATTAATTACTCCTGCAATCTATTTTCAGTACACTTAAGTATACTTTTTCCTGCTTGGGTACGCTAGTTGCAGTACTTCCAGTACTAGAAATATTACTTTTAATATAGCCACTTTTTTGGGCCCATGCAAATTGGAGCCCTTAAGGAGTGCAATGACTTTGCATTCTTTGATAGATAAAAGGCATGACTAATTATTTACACTTACTTTTACATTCAGGTGCTTCAGTCCAGTTGCCGTGGGCGGTGCATGACCCTCTCACATTGCCAAACAGGACGAACGGTGGCAGACAGTCGTACGTCCCACCGAAGCCATACTCGAAGATTTCATCTTTCAACGTATTGTCGTAGACCATTGTTCCATATTTGGGGATGGGAGCTGGACCACAGGTAACCGCTGGTAGAAGAGAGAGAATTTACAACTAAGATAGATTGGCAGAGCATTATGGACTTTTGTCAATAGAACCACATTATGAAAGTCTGACTAAATCATATTGCATATGATACATACACATGTAGGTCTACTGTGCTCATAGGAATGTCCAAAAGTATGTATCCATAGTCTAAATCTTGTATAAGCAATATTCATGTATATATGAATAATATTCATAGGTTATGTGGATGTAGTACCTACGTTTGCATTCAGGTGTCGGTTCACTCCAGGTCCCGTCGGCTAGGCACTCACTGCTATTGGCCCCATGCAGAATATACCTGTGGACCACCACACTCAGCTGTTACAGGTTATTACTGGTCCATGCCAATATCTTGTCATATATGAGACAGCTTCATACACATGCAGCCCGCTGTCATGCAGCTATATTTCCATCCAACCATCCATTGTACATACAGCATCCAATCATCACAGCTTCTTCAACTGAGTAAAATATGGGATAGGATTTTAAAACACAGACAACGTTAGGCTGTCCAATTATGTGACTTGATCATACCCTTCTTCGCAGGTGTAGTTGACTATACTCTGGTACACATAGTCTATTTTCTCCATATTTAGATGAGGTGGTATTTGTGGGGTGGGGCACACCCTTGCTGTAAGAGGAAGAGGTATGGGTCAGTAGCATCATGACTCAGAAGACACTCCCGTATTCATAGGACCACATTGTAAATACGTGTCGTATAATGCTTTCCTTTATAAAGCTCTGTCATTTTTTAACTGAATCACTTTTTATTGACAAATGCTGATAAGATTTAGTTGTGTAACATGAAGAAAAATTCCAAACAACTACTTGTTGACTTTCGTCAATAACGTTTTATCTCTGCGTTGGCTATCTTGGCTTGGTCTCGCTTTGGAAAAGACGTATTCAGACCTCAATGGGACTTCCTGGTAAAATAAAGGAAAACAAAATAAATAAAACATGTAAACAACAATGGTGATGGAGACCCACGTATGCACTCAAGTCTAATCCTGGTCCACTTTCCAGTAGAATCGCAGACGATAGTGTTATCGCCTGATGTTGCTTGGTATCCTGGTTTACACGAGAGCCTCACTTTGTCTCCGGGGGCAGACACCCTCTGAAATCCGTCCAACACCATGTTGTCTCTCAGGGAGGGTCGGTCGCATGCTGTGGGGGCGGGAGACGAAAGTTACGAGGGGGAAGACGAAGGGTCAATGTACTAAGTACATAAACACACACAAGGATAGTTTCCCTGAGACAAATTAAACCTACCCCTGGATTATAAAGCACTAGTATCAAGCCACAACAAACTGAGACGGAAAAGGAACACATCCAACCACATGTAGTCAGGTGTTCTGTTAACACCCTCTGTATAACATTTATATTGAGTTACAAAAAACTAAAACATAGTCAGCAATACAGGAATAAGATAAACAAAACATCACAGAAAAAAACACAATGGATTCGCATAGACTGATAGTGTAGTTTAGTTTATTAGTTTATGATGTATGGACAGTCCCCATTAATTAACTGTAACAACAGTAAATGGAGCAGCTTTAGCCTACATGGCTAATTTCCAACTGTAGTCCCCGGGCCAGTTGACAATAGGCTCCCTAAAATAAAATACATTAGTTTAAAAAATTACAATTGCAGCAAACACAAACAAATGGAGCAGGACATACAAACATATCAAGCACAATTGGAGCAAGCACAAACATGCCGGGGAGACAAGACATTCAAGCACAAATGGCAGCAACATCAATACAGTACATGAGATAAGAACAGTCAATTGACATCTACAGTTACTGTCACCTACCTTTGGACATCACCATAGTCGTACACAGAGCAAGATGACAGAACAGCAGGAGGGTCAGATTAGAGGCCATCTTCTGTAAGGTCCGAGTCTGTTCCTCCTTTACGTGTCTGGGTAAAAAATCCCCCTGATTACAGCAGGTCTGCTCTCCAGTGTTTACAGGGTACAAATGTGAGCCTGTGTGTCGTTTCTCTCTCTTGTTTGTGTTTCTCAAAGTAAACAGATACGGCTTAAGTAACTTCTCTGACCCTTTGTCCGCTTACCGTGGCACATTTTACCGTAAGTGGGTATTGAGCTGTGACCCAGCCATGATGTTGAAATAATATAACCTCCCACCACCACTCTTCTGCTGTTGTTATTGCAAAAGAGGAACGGTGAACTACACAATTCTTGTGGGATAATATTGGTATTGACAGCCTTTTAAAGCAAAACGATACAATGATGTGATGTAGGCTACGTGTTGTTGTAAATGATACAATTACAATTGTCTGCGTAATGGAGTCCATGGGAATCAGCGCATATCTACTGTAGTTTTTTGTTGTTGTAATCAATTATTTATTTCAAAACAGTACACATGGAAAATTCACAATTATCACACCAAACAAAATAAGTGTCTGTCCTGACTTTTTTTGTTCTTTATCTTACCCCCCCCCCCCCCTCTGTAATGGTTCATTGGTAGGACAGACAGTTTTATTCATGTTCAGTTCACAGACAGATGAACAGTTGTTTGTCTTCTCCTCATGTTGCTGTATGCCTACATGCTCGATTGTTATTATTATGTAATATAGGTGTCTTGTAATCCCATATAAGATGGGCCGTGTTGTTGACTTCGGTGGTGTGAATTGAGAATCGAATGTTGTCGTGCGACAATATCGCATCGCACGCCGTGTGCATTGTCTCATTCAAAACAATGGAATCGAATTCGGCGGTGCGACACAATCGCACGCCGTGCGCATTGGCCTTAACTGTACTGTGTAGCTTGATGATGTGGAAATATCTTGGCTATAAAGCCACATTGCAAACATTCACTCTCTCTCTGTTGCATTGTTTGTCTTTGTTTTTCCTGTCATATTTGCAGGCCTATTATTCCGCATTACATCTGCCACTTGGTCTTTGTTTTGATTGGTTCCTTTGCAGGCCTTTGTTTGATGAGTGTGTGCATACCTACACTGTAGGTCCTCTTTTCATGGCAGATGAGTTTAGTGTCTCTGTCACTATCTCTGTCATGTCTGTTATTCATTAACTTTAGTTATTGAATGTTGGTGTGTTAGATCTCATTCTCTTTTCATGACAGACGAGTCTAGTGTCTCTGTCACTATCTGAATGAATGATCTTTATTGTCATTGTAACAGGTGCGACGAAATTTAAATGCAAGCCCTAGGTGCTAACAATCAACACAGTCCTAAGATAATTAAAAAAACAGGTGATCGGTAGGAATCTGAGAATATCTATTATGAAAACGTGTACTTATATGGCCTATTCACAGGGGGGTATATAGACAGGGGGGAGTTAGCATGTAACTGTGTACTTTTATAAACACATTGTTATGGCCTGAATCAAGCGGTCAAATGTGGCAGTACCCCAGAACAGACAGACACAGAGACTGGGTAATAATAATAGTATTTATTAAAAGGGGCTAGGCAGAGAATGGTAGTCGTTAGGCAGGCAGGGGCTTCGGCAGGAGGAGTAGTCGATAGGCAGGCAGGAGGGTAGGCAGGGCAGGCAGGCAGGCAGGTAGGCAGGCAGGCAGGAGTGGACTGGTGGAGGAGAGAAAACAAACAACGGTAAAAATAATAAAACGACTGGGAAAAATAAACACGTAATTTCGGATCTATAACACACTGGAGACAAACGAGGGAGCGAGACGACTAACCACTGGGGATCAGATTGATCAAGCGTCGACGGCAGGTTGCGGGGCCTTTTATGCAGGTCTCTCCTCCTTAGATTGTAAACACCTGCTGGAGCCGGCGCAGCTGTCTCAGATTGGGCCTGATTGGTCTCAACGAGCGGTGCCGAGGGGGAAGCGAGTGGAACCGAAGCGGGATCCACAACAGTAAACGCAGGGTTATAGAACATTGCACTATTAGTTATTGCACAGTAGTTTCTCGTATTGCACAGGAGGTTACATAGGGGATTGATTTTTTTTGTTTTGCTTAGATCTCTGTCGTGTCCGTTAATCATTCACTTTTGTTATTGATTGTTGGTGTGGTTTTAATGTTGAATATGTGCAACTACTAGTACTACCAAGAAGCAGAAAGAAAAATACAGGTCTGTTGAAAAGATTGAGAGAGATGCTGGGAATAGAGCTGTCATGCTGAGACGAGGGGGAGCATAATACGTGATGCGCCAGCTCTCTTTATAGAGACCAAGTCAGCCAAAGAGCTCACACACAGAGAAACAGTGATCACAACGGATACAGAGGAGCCAGACTTACCACGACTGAACACAGGTAAGGCCATGGTAACATGGATACACACAGAGCACACAGGTGTGTTAAGTATGCCAGGGTTCCCACGGGTCCTTGAAATCCTTGAAAGTTTGTGAATTTGAGAAAAATAAATCAAGGCCTTAAAAGTGTGTGAAAATAGACATGAAAGTGCTTGAATTCCCCTCTCTCTCTCTCTCTCTCTCTCTCTCTCTCTCTCTCTCTCTCTCTCTCTCTCTCGCTCTCTCTCTCTCTCTCTCTCTCTCTCTCTCTCTCTAAAAGAAAAATATATATATTCAAAATTGTTTTACTTAGCTCGTCAACTAGTAAATAAGTCTCTGTATTGCTTAACTTTACACATATTTCACAATCTATTGTTTTGCTGTGCTGTGGTAGAGAAGGCAAGAGACCATCTAGTGTTCACACATTCTAGCCTCTCTTTTTAATTGTTGTCTGTGAGCGGATAGTTCCTATTATATAAATTCTCATCTAGATCTGTCTCAAACTATGCCGTGTTGGGTCCTTGAATTTGAGGGAATTGAGTCTTGAAAGTCCATGAAAGGTGCTTGAATTTGATGTTTGAGAAGGTGTGGGAACCCTGGTATGCTATAGACAGGTATTTCAGCGATGGCACACTTGCAGGTACATTAGAATCCACAAAGGCATTTATCTCATCTCTTGCATTTATAAGAGTATTTCTCAAGAATCCAACAATATATTATTGAAAAGTTTGACAGATACAGAAGGGGAAACACTACTAGCATCACCACACACTCTCATTTTATTTATCCAGTGTTTCTCCACCCTCTCCTCGGGGCGCCCCAGCCGCACCACATTTGATCTGTTCCACCACCAGCTCACCTGATTCAACTAATCAAGTACAAAGCAATTATGGTACATGGACATGAACACACATAACCACAAGACAAGAACATATTTGATTAGTTTAATCATGTGTGCTGGTGGTAAACCTGTTTTTTGCCCCGAGGAGAGGGTTGAGAAACACTGATCTCGGCCAGCACTGTGCACTGTGCTGCCACTGTGGGGGGGGGGGGGGGGGGGGATGCCGCGTTCCTTCCAGTCAGGTGACGTGGTTTTGGTTTTGCTGCCAGCATAGACGGATTATGAAAAAATGGGCCCCTGGGCCTGGACGTGTAGAAAGGCCCCCCCCCCCCTCCTCCCCAGCGCACACACACAACATTTTACAGCGCACATAAACACAATGCCAACAGCATACACCTAAGACATGGCCAACATTCACCTGCATCTAAACAGGATTTACGCAGAACACTCAAAGCCAACAGCACAATAACTAGAAATAAATTCACCTGTATTTCAACAACACAGGATTTACAGCGCAGGCAGGCCACACTCAATTGAAGCCAGGCGTGCGAGACCGGCGCCACACACCACACATCTGCCATATCATATCATGTTAGTGTACATAGCCTTTATTTATTTATGTAAACCAGCTCCTTCCCTTCTTGTGTTTTTTTTTCTTTTTTTTTCTTTCCTAGCACCAGGGGAAAGAAAAGTTGAATTTATGCAATGATTCAAGTAGATCGCGCAACCAGGGAATTGCCGACATGTGTGAAAGGGGGCAACACGGGAATCTACCGGCATTTGGCTCATGTGTGAACAGAGAAAATGCCCCGTCGACATAGCTTGGGATTCCATGGAAATTACAGGGTGAAAGGGGTTATAGACGCTCTTCCCTTCTGTGGTGGTAACTGAGACAAGACTGCGTCGCTTTCACCACGTCACGCGCGGTATCAACCAATGCAAATCCGTAGGGGTGTGGACAACATGCAAGATATGCCCCTATATTTGCATACAGATCTGATAATCGGGGAAAGAATGAATGTTGAAAAGAAGGAATGTATGGGAAAGAATATATACTGAAATGTGTGAATGAGGAAATAAAAGAAAGAATAAATGTATAAAAGAAAGAATAAATGTATAAATACCGAAATCAATTACATGGGAATGAATAGGGGAATAAATACATCAGGAAATAAATATATACAGAAATGAATGCGTAAAAGAATAAATAAAAATATCAATGTATTTATAATTACATTCATTTATTTCTATTTGTATTCATTTATTTCCTTATTACTGTGTGTATTCATTTATTTATTTATTAATTCATTCATTTATTTGATATATTTATTGTTAGACAGACTTGGTCCTCCATAAAATAAAAATGACAATGAATAAAAGCAAATATTAGAAGAAAATAGATAAAACCTTTAATAAGACAATAGTTAATGGATAAAATACATTGATAGAAGTGTTTGTGTTTAATCATAACTGCTGCAAAACATGAAGGTTTTTAGCTTAGATTTAAATATTTTAAGGGTTTGGGCCTGTTTCGGTCAGTTTCGGGGGTAAGGTTCCAGGTAAGGTGAGTCTTGGTGAGTCGATCAGGGCACATGTTTCAGATTCAGATTCATTTATTTATTCAAGGGACAGTGCATATTAATAAAACAAAAATAAATTGTAAATACACCAGAGTTAGCCCGAAAGCTAGTTTTTATCCGCAGTGCCTATGCCTTGATGTTTTATACGGCTCCCTGGAGGAGGAAAAAGTACATTTAAAAGATAAAATATAGGTAGACCTAGGCACAAAAAAGTAGACAGGACAAGCATTTAGCTTAAGGGCATAACATAGGGGGTTAAAAGAGCAAGCAACATATAAACACGGTAAGCAGACTAAAAACAAGCACACAGACTGTACAGGTAAGACATGTTAGGCGGTACACAGACAGGCGGTACACATGACATACAGGTATAGGACAGGACATTTCAATGTTGGCAGGTGTGTGTGTGTTGATCATCCACTGTTTTAGGTGCTTTCTAAATGATTTAAAGGTGCCTAATTCTTTGAGGTGCCCTGGAATCAGGTTCCATTCACGTGACCCTCTAACTGACCAGGCAGACTGACTAAAGGCACTCCTCCTAAATGGGATGGTGCAGTGCCCTCTGGTGATACCCCTTGTGGTGCGTGCTGTACTTCCTGGTCGTGAGATGAAGGTGTTAAGTGGTGGTGGGGCTAAATTGTGGATGGTTTTATAGACAAGACAGAGGTTTGTGTAGGTTTTCAGATTGTCCCAGCTTAGAATGTTGTGTGTCTTGCCCCCCCCCCTACTGGGAGGTTCGGTGTGTTGGTTGCCTGGTGGGCCCAGCAGGTGGTCAGGCCGGGTCTCCCCTCCCCAGTGCTGGCCGAGAGCATCGGTGCGTCCTCCCCTGGGCACTGATGGGCCAGGTGTCCTCGCTTACCGCACGCGTAGCACCTCCACTCCTCTCGCAGGGGCGGCTGGGTGGAGGTGTCCGATGGGTCCTGGGCGGAAATGGAATGTTCCACGCAATGGGGCCCCAACCTGCCACTTAATTAAGCAATATCACACGAGAGGGAGTGCTGTTATACTGAATATCAGCACGACCTCGAGTGTGATATTGCTTTTATACAACAGTTCTACAGCGCGATTTATTAGTTTACACTGTAATAAGCGACAACAGATTGTGATTTGTTTGTTTATTTAATCATAAAAATAAACAAAAAATAGTTCCGCAACTGAACTTCAAATGGACTGTTGCCTAGTAACCTGAACACAAACATGTAGTCTAATTAACGGTCATTTAGTAGAACATCTGTGCGGCGGAGTGATACAGTACAGTTAAAAGTCCCAGTGCTGTTATACTGTATACCAGCACTCATGGAATGCCTCTCAAATTACTTGGTCGGAACTAACTGTTGTATAATTATAGTTAATAGTTAATGTCTATGATACCGGTTTGGTGAGACATATCAGCACTCATGGAATGCCTCTTGTCCAATCAAATTACTTGGTCGGAACTAACTGTTGTATAACTATAGTTAATAGTTAATGTCTATGATACCGGTTTTGTGAGACATGTTCATGCCAGAGGTCATGACGGTAACCCACCTCTGCTTTTTAGCATTTCTGAATCAGGAATCAAGACATGCCTTGCTCACACAATGGTACACCAGTACGACAGTATGTACGTGACAAGTGCTGTCAACTTCCTGTCATCATGTCTGAGGAGTAATTCTTGCTTATGTGTAAGCCGAAGGACTCCACCCAGGTCCTCTCCTCCAGCCCATACCCCACCCAGTTACACCAGGAACTGGAGACTCCTACCCACCCTACCCAGTTACACCAGGAACTAGAGACTCCTACCCACCCAGTTACACCAGGAACTAGAGACTCCTACCCACCCAGTTACACCAGGAACTAGAGACTCCTACCCCACCCCACCCAGTTACACCAGGAACTAGAGACTCCTACCCACCCAGTTACACCAGGAACTAGAGACTCCTACCCACCCAGTTACACCAGGAACTAGAGACTCCTACCCCACCCCACCCAGTTACACCAGGAACTGGAGTCTCCTACCAACCCGCCGGATCTCCCTGGGTAACAGTGAATCCCAGGAAAGCGGCGGTGTCCACATGAAATTCACATGTTTCCGCCTTCACAAAAACCTGGTGTTTGAGGAGGCGTTGGAAGACCTGTCAAATGTGCTGTTCGTGCTGGGCCATGTCTTTAGAAAAAATTAGAATATGATGGGATAACGAAGTGATGGGATCACAATACACCTCAAAGTGTCACCACAAAACCCTGTCGATACTGTTGGACACACATAATGGACTCTACACATGTACATGGCAAGCAAGTTTCAAACATGAGGTGTCATAACAAAGGATTATTGGCCCTTTACTGTGTTCCAACAGTTGAAGAGAAACGATGAAAATAATGAACATTTACCTTATTAAACAATATGCTGTTAATATAAGAGTAGTATTCATAGTTTGCAGTCACGTGACTGGCGCAGAGCCCTGGCGGGCAAAACATAGTGGAAATTCCGTAGAACTGCAGCACCGACCTGTCATTTTCCCCCCTGTTTCAAGCAACGATTATTTAGATCACCTCTCAAAAGAAGAAAAACAAAGATATGTCAACAAACTACACATTTTGGACACTTGCGATCCGTATACAGCATCCGCCGCAGTATTTCAATCACTAAAAACAGCGAAGTTGCTTGTCTAAATGTAAGAGGTATCCTATGGTTGTCTAGTGGTGATGTTAGGATTGACTGTGTGTACCCTTGTCTAAATGTAAGAGGTATCCTATGGTTGTCTAGTGGTGATGTTAGGATTGACTGTGTCTAACCTTGTCTAAATGTAAGGGGTATGGTTTGTGGACGGTGGGGGGGAGGACGGCCCAGGGGCGTGCGGGGGATATAAGGGGAAAATATCCCTTATTTTCAAATCCCAATGTTGACAGGTATGTCCAAGCTGGTAGCGTCCACAACAACAAACCATGTCAGAACGTTTATGCAAAGATAATGACTAAAAATAGAATAATAGTCAAAGTCAAAGTCAGCTTTATTGTCAATCCAATATATGTACAGACATACAGAGGGCTGAAATTGTGTTTCCCTCTCATCCACGGTGCATACAAAAAATACTAGATAAAAGATTTGAAATGTGCGGTACAATGTACAGGGGTGGAATACAATGAACAATGACAATAGTGCAATAGTGGTAATTGGCTCAGTATAATAGAGTAAAGTTGGTTACGTAAATAATTAAAATAATCAGTGTTAACTTGAGCTTATCTTTTAAATGTTCGCTGCAGAGACGCGTGTACTTTGATGGTTTGCCCTCCACAAGGACTGAGGCACGTCTAAATCAAATCCACAATCTTCTCCTCTCTGGGTTTTCTTTTTCTGACGGAATTCTGTAGAATCGGGTTCGTCTCACTTTCTGCTGTCACCATGGTGACAGATTGGAGTTAATGTGTCACCATTCAGCTTTCCTATGTTGCATATGAAACTATGTTTCCAGGTTATATAGTGCAACATAGGAAAGCTGAATGGTGACACATTAACTCCAATCTGATAATGTTGTATCTAAATGTAAATGTAAAATATGAATGAAGTATGTTACTGAAATACCTTTTTTTTCTCCCATTTCACTAATGACGTTTTTTTCTAAATGTCCTTGTCAGGGGGAGATCATCACCATGGTGACAGCAGAAAGTGAGACGGGGCCTGAGCTCAGAAAACAGAAGTGGGGGACCATGTGGAAGAGCCTTCCCAAATATGCTGTCATCTTCCTTGTGTTGGCCCTGTCAGCCCTCATGGTCCTGTTACGCAACATCCACACTCTGGAGGTGAGGGGGGAAGGTTTGTTTGTGGGAGTTACTGTAGAGTTAGTCACTGCCCAGAGCAGTGTTCTCTCAGCCTTAGACCCGCAGGGCTCTCCTCCCCCGCACCGCAAGCAGGGCTACTGTGCCCATCTGGGCCAGGAACCCTCACCTGAGGAGGCTGTGGAGGAACGCAACCTCCTTGAGTCCATAGCCTGGCCTGAGCCCCCACCCCGCCTCATTGATACGTCCCAGACAAGCAACCCTGCACACAGCCTGTTTACTATCCTACCAGCAGCGCGGGGGAGGGAGTGGCATGTGGGTGACCACCTGGAGGCTCTGGTCCAAATGCATGACGTCCAGGGGCGGCCCAAGCGCTACGGCGGGGACTTGTTGTTAGCCCGGCTGCACTCCCCAGAGCTGGGGGCGGGCGTGGCAGGGCAGGTGCTGGACCACCGGAACGGGTCCTATTCAGCTGTTTTCCTGTTACTATGGGAGGGTACTGTAAAGGTAGAGGTGACGCTGGTCCACCCTAGTGAGGCTGTCGCTGTGCTACACCGCTTACGGGAGGAACGGCCTGACCGAGTGTTCTTCAAGAGTCTGTTCCGCTCTGGCTCTCGATCCGAGACGACTGTGTGTAACCTATGTCTGCCGGCCAATCAGAAGCCGTTGTGCAACTATACAGACCTTAAGACAGGGGAGCCCTGGTACTGCTATAAGCCAAAGCTGCTGAGCTGTGACAAACGCATCGACCACGGCAAGGGAGGCTATGAGAAACACTTGCTCACTAAGAAAGAAGCACTACTCTTCCAGAGGTTAGTGTGGGGGTAACTGTGTGCAGACACATTTGTTGGTACCCTTACAGCTCATTGAAACGATGCTTCATTCCTCCTGAAAAGTGATGAAATTAAAAGCAATTTTCTCATGTATACCTGCATGCCTTTGGTATGTCATAGAGTAAAGCAAAGAAACTGTGAAAAGATTTTATTCTAAAATGGCCTGGACAGATTTGTTGGTACTCCTTAGAAAAGATTATAAATAATTGGATTATAGTGACATTTCAAACTAACTGTTTTCTTTATTTGGAAAGAGTTGTCTGTGAAGATCAGAAAGAAAATGATAGACAAGCATGTTAAAGGTAAAGGCTATAAGGCCATCTCCAAGCAGCTGGATGTTCCTCTGACTACAGTTGCATATATTATGAATAAGTTTAAGGTCCATGAGACTGTAGCCAACCTCCCTGGACGCGGCCGCAAGACGAAAATCGTCCATGCCATTTTCATTTATTTTATTATTTAAAAGATTTGTTGAATCAAAAATCAAAAGCAAAGTCAGTCTGATTTCTATTAAATATGGAATAAACAATCATGGATGCCAATTACTTTTGTAAGTTATTTCAGAGAAAATTGTGGGTTCTTCTTTTTTCCTCCAAGGGTACCAACAAATTTGTCCACGTTTGTATGTTCCTAGGCTACATAGTACTGTACTTCGTGCCTCTGTCTGTTAACATGTGAAGTGAAGTGAAGTGAAACTTTATTTATATAGCGCCTTTCGTACACGGATGCAACTCAGAGCAGGTGTAGTAGTATTAGTAGTAGCATTAGCAGTAGTAGCGGTAGTAGCAGTAGTATGATTTTGCAGTCGTGGAATGAAATGTCACACCAATCTACATACATCTATATAAAAAAGATACATTTACAATGTTCTATAAAATGTATATGTATGATTGTTTTGATAACATGTACAAAATATTGTCTCTGATTTCACTTAGTGGTGTAAACATCAAAGTACAAATTCATGCTAAAGAGTCTGGCAGTGTTACTGTGCTGCCTGAAATGAAAGGTAAGTATGCATCCATGTGTGTGTAAATGTCAATACAAATCAAACTCCATCTGTGCATTATCGGTCTACCTCTAATGTTAGCTGCTACATTCAAACTTTGCTCTCTGCTTTCAGACAAATCTGAGGTGGAGAGCAGCAGTGTTAAGGCAGAGCCTATCAAGGTCATGCCCTCTGGGTATTACTTCCAGGGATCGTGGCAAGCGCTAGGTGGAGTCATGATGCGCCAGTTTAACGACTCGTCTGCCATTACTCAGTGTCTGAAGGGCAAGGTGGTGTACATGTATGGAGATTCCACCGTCAGACAGTGGTTTGAGTACCTCAACGCCTTCGTACCAGGTGAGTGTGACATTCTCCAGCTGTATCTTAAGTGCTTTCTCTCTCTCTCCTCTCCAACCCCCAACTCCCCACTAATATCCTCCTCCTCTGTCGGTCTCAGATCTGAAGGAGTTCAACCTACACAGTCCTAAGAACCAGGGGCCCTTCATGGCGGTGGACAGCACTCACAACATCCTGCTGAAGTACCGCTGCCACGGTCCCCCTATCCGCTTCGGCGGTGTCATCTCTAGTGAGCTCCGCTATGTGTCCAATGAGCTGGATGGCTTGGCCGGGGGCCCGGACACTGTGGTAGTCATCAGCGTCTGGTCACATTTCAGCACCTTCCCTGTGGAGATCTACATTCGCCGACTTCGGCACATCCGGCGGGCCGTGGTGCGACTCCTGGACAGGGCTCCCGGGACCCTGGTGGTGGTCCGCTCAGCCAACCTCCAGGCTCTGGACCCAGAGGTGAGCCTCTACAACAGTGACTGGTTCTCACTGCAGCTGGACGGAGTACTCAGGGCTATGTTCAAGGGCCTGGATGTCCTGCTGGTGGATGCCTGGGAGATGACTCTGGCCCATCACCTCCCCCATCACCTCCACCCGCCCCCCACCATCATCAAAAACATGATCGACACCGTCTTGTCTTACGTCTGCCCAGGGAAGAGTTAGCACAGAGAGAGAGAGAGACGGTTATACAGGTGGGGCTATGTTTACAGCAGGTGAATATCATCCAAATATGTGCTAAATTTACACGGCCTGTGTTTCGAGAGGTGGCAGTAGCATATTACATAAAAAGTAGCCTTTTATCAGATTGTTACTGTATCAGCCAATACTCCATTAGTTCTCAGAATCGCTATCGACAATGAAGGAGTCGTATCGGTGCATCCCTAATATTTTATATGTATATTGTTATATTGTCAGTACGAAAATATTGATATTGCCCAACCCTAACATCAACCATCTCACAATGGTAAATGGACTGCACTTATATAGCGCCTTTTTTGCTGCTCCAAAGCGCTTTACAACGGCCTCTCATTCATCCATTCACACACCACTGGCTGCAAGCTGCCATGCAAGGCGCCGGCCCGCTCACTGGGAGCAATTTTGGGGTTCAGCGTCTTGCTCAAGGACACTTCGACATGTGGCCAGCCGGGGCTCGAACTGCCGATCTGCCAACCTTGCGATCATCAGACGGCAGCTCTACCTCCTGCGCCACAGCCGCCCCTATCACAAACATTGGAATCTTGTTTTTCAATCATTGTAAAGCGCTTTGAGTTGCATCCGTGTACGAAAGGCGCTATACGTATAAATAAAGTTTCACTTCACTTCACTTCACTTCACACACCAACTGGATGGAGAGATGGGAGGACAGACTCATGAATCAACACAAGCACATTCATACTGTTTTCTTGCCAATACAAACAGCTCTATTGAAACTTGAATTGCCATTGCTAAAGGGCGAGTGGGCCCCGGGGGGTGCGGCCGCACCCTCTGTCAGCGGTGTGTCTTTTTTTCCTGTTCTTCATTCTGGATGAGTCTGTTTGTTGACGCTAATTTGTTAATCACTAAAATAGTCACGGCTACTAAATCTTTATGTTATTAAAACTAAATTGAAGTGGCAGACAGCACCCTAGAAGCACAGTCAAATGTTTACCTTGATGATTTTTGATCATCCTGCACACCCAGTAGGCTACGTACTGTAGATAGAGGCTTTAGTCAGATAGGAATCTGAAACATGTGGTTTGCGTGGTTTCAGAAGTCATGTCACATATGTCAGAGCTTACAAGCTGTCCAAACTGCCAATATTAATCTGTCAATAGAGTATTGAAATACTGTGTCAAGTAGAAAGATTATCATCATTGAGTTGCATCAGAGCTGAAGATACGTGTGTGTGTGTGTGTGTGTGTGTGTGTGTGTGTGTGTGTGTGTGTGTGTGTGTGTGTGTGTGTGTGTGTGTGTGTGTGTGTGTGTGTGTGGGCGTGCGTGCGTGCGTGCGTGCGTGCGTGTGTCTAAACCAAATTGTTAGTCAAATAGTATTATTTTGAAAATAGGAGGTGCATGGTGCTGTCTCACTTTGATGAGAAAAACAAGCTGTCAACAGAAAACTATAGGCATGATATCCAATGCAAAGCCGTTACAGTAGACATGCCTGTATACGAGCCGGAACATGTGCTGTGTTCCGTCTATGGAAGATTGCGGTCGTCTTGCGGTCATCTGCTGGGTGCGAGCGCAGTTTTTCCACGTTAAAGTTGATAAAAAAAAAAAAAAAATGTACCTGCGCTCCACAATGATAGGCTGACAAGTTTAGCTGTGCTCAGCATTGAAAGTGAAAGAGCAAAGGCACTAAATTTAGATGCGTTCGTAAAACACTTTGCTGGCCAAACACAACAACCGCTGACTTAAGTTGGTCTGAAGATCGTAGATGAGGTGATGGTTTGTGGGACTAAGGGGTATTGGACAGTGTAAATGTTGTAATTCCAACTTAATTGTGGGTGGGTTAGTGGATGTGTAGGAGGGGGTGTAGCATGTATGATTGTGTATTATAATTCCAAACTATTCCAACCTGTGGGAGGGTGTGTGTCTGAAAGGGTTCTGAGTACTGGGATTTTTAAAATGACTTTTGCTGAGACTTCATGTTTGTATTGTGCTCTTTATTATTTCTGATCGTGTTTTGGAGACTGAGTTTTCTCTTTAGTTTTTTCGTATTATAGTTCGGTTGTTCTGTAAGCCTGAAGAACACAGTACATAACAGTATCTAGGAACCTACTGTGTTTACATGACATGCTTGGAATACAATCATTTTGCCCAGTCTATTTTTGGAGTTCTGATTTGGCTTTTGTCACACCCGAAGGTAGTGGCAAATAAGGGAGTCCACACATGTATTTAAATTATACAAATTAAGTTTTATTAGATCAAATAAGCAAAATAAACTAAATAACAGATGTATATGAATATGGATAAGAATCAGTGGTGTATGCCATGAGTGAATGGTTGTAGAATGTATGTTGTATGTGTAGAGGGTGTATGGATGTATGTAATGTAAAACTAAAAGGCCCCAAAACTTGGTACCCTGAGACCTTACCAACAACCCTAAATGAACCGAAGCAGAAGGAAGAGAGAGTGAGCTGAGGACACACCCACCTTATATAGACATCCTCAGCTCCCCAAACCCAGGTGACCCCACTTAGCCTGACGACCTACCCACTCTGCCAAGACTCCCACAGGAACCAGCAACAGCCAATAGGGAGGCAGAGTGGGAGGCGTCACACCTTTTTTCTTTGCCTTTTTGTGTTGTTACAATGCAACCAAACAAAATAAATAAACATGTGAATAACAAAGCATTTGTAATTGCAACAATTTTATGGGAGAAGTGGTGCATTGTCTGACATAATTGCAGGGGTGCCAATGATTGTACATATTGTGGGAACAGCTGTCCATCCACTGGAAACTCTTCTTAGAGTGCCCACCTGATCTTTCATAGACTTCATTTATGATATGACGCAGCCGGGTCTTGGTCTCGGCTGTGACATGGCCATCATCTGTCTGTGGAGATTGTTTATGTTGTCCTGCATGTCAGATGCTCTCTTTTCGCTTTGGTTCATTAAATCCTTCTGGTTCTGAGACAGAATAAAAAATAAAAAACGAATTAGTGTATTCGAGTTAAAACAGTTTGCTTTTTTTCAGGAAAGTTATGAACCAATGAGGAAATCTCTAGAACCGCCTTACCCCTTTAACACTAGAACAGCCGTGCCTTTTTTACCTACTAAAAGAGCCGCCTCTTTACAAAGCACAAGCTGCTATTTACACACAACGACCACGGGGGTAAACAACGCAGAAAGCATTGCTCTTAGAAAAAGTAAGACAGTGTATCTACACAACAGCCCTCAGATGTGAAACTATAAGGAGACAGCTGAATATAAGGTTAGCTATGCTGTCTGCATCTTTCGGAACTGTCTTGGTTTCTACAGCTCAAGAGAACAATGTTTACAAAGAGGAGTGGGGAAAAAGCCAATTTGAATGCAGCATTAAGTTGCTTTTACTGTCTTTCTCTCATCTCCATACCTGCATCATGGCATTCAGCACTCGTTCATTCTCTTGTCTGGCGATCTCTCGTTCTTGCGCTGACTTATTCTCCAGCTGTTGCACATGCTGCTTGTATGAGTTCCTCTCGTCCTCGTTCTGCTGTTGCTGCAATGCATACTGCTGTTCTGCCACTCTCTGAGCCTGTTCTGCTGCCTCCCTCTTCACCATTTCCACTGGAGAGAAGGAGAGAAGGAGGTCAATAAAGGACACTCAGGTGATCTAGGAGCAATAAGCTAAAAAATAACATTTTGGAAAATAAATATAATTTGTTAAGTTCTCAATCAATGTATTTTGACGTGGCCTCAAACATGGTTTTGCAACACTTTTATTTTATACAGACATCTTCTATTTTAACGATTTTCTTTCTTTCTTTTTTTTCCCTCAACGTGTTGGAATGATACAGGAGGCATTACCTTCCCTCTTCTGTTCTTCTATGCTGAGAGACTGGTCTGCTGTCAGGATAGCATCTCCTACGTTAGCCTTGCCATCCAGATACTCCTTCAATACCTCCTCACTCTGAAAACACACAAGCATGTATTTGGGAACACACATACACACACACACACACACACACACACACGTATACGTACACACACACACACACACACACACACACACACACACACACCAAACACCCAAACATCACATTTGAGGCTGCTAATGAACTAGTGATCATTGTGAGCACTACAGTTATAGCCTACATTTTGCATCCTATTTTAACAAGCATAATGTATGTAAATGAGTTGCCAGGGCAAGTAAACAGAACCGCGGCCATTCATTCTTTCTCAACTCTCAACACAACAGTTTGTTTTCTTTGAATATAAGGTGGCTAAAATCTGCACACATTTCTCCCCATCTTCTTTTTTTAATTTTTTATATATATATATATTTTCTGAGTGGGGCAGTCCCACTCATATTTTCCATTTTTATTGATAGTTACAGTGAAGATTTAGACAGGAAGGATGGGTGAGAGAGAGGAGGGATGACATGTCCCTGGCCGGATTCGAACCCGCTACGCCACCTAAGCGCCCCTTCTCCCCCATCTTCTGATGCGTACCATAAACCCTTTGCCCCTCTCAGATTTGTACTGCTCGGTCAGCATCTTGAGGTCTTGGCGGTAGTCTTTGTAGCCTCCTGGACGTGTGTAGGAGCCCTGACCCACATCCTGGTCCAGGGGCTCAAACACGCGAGCGATCACAGCCCTGCACACCCTCTGAGACTCCTCGATGTTCTTCTTACATATCCGGTCGTACGCAGACTGCAGCAGGCTCTGTAGAAGAAATTGGGGGGGGAGGAGAGGAGAGATATACATATATAGAGAGAGGTAAGCAAAAGAAAAAAAGGTTTGCCTGTGACTGTTCAGAGATATTGAGCGTCAAAGTTTTTACATTCCATTATGTTCTGTGAGATGGAACCTTTGTATTTTATGAATTAACTAACTAAAAAATGTAAACATTTGAAAAATAACACCACACAGGCATTAATAAATACCTAATGGATCAGATTATGTAAAAAAACTAAATTTTAACAAAAATGGAGATAGAACCTTATGATTCTAACGTCACGAATTGCCAAATAAAAGAGTACAATACATTCAGCTCCTTCTGGTGAATCTGATCCTCATCCTTGAAGCTGAGACTCATGAAGGTCTTGATAGCTGCTTCCTCCGCGGCCCCGTGGATATCAGACAGCACCTTCTGGGTCTCCGTAGGGAAGGTCACTTGTCTGGCCATCTACATTTAGTACAGTACATATGCATAATATAAGTAAGTGCATCAACTATACAACAGTCATAACTAAAAACCTACGATAAGAACAAGTTACAACGCTTTTTATTCCAAGTTCTGGTAATGTAGGGTGTTAGGGAGTGCAAGGAAGAGCCCAGGTGTACCCTCAAGAGTTTGGTCTCTGTCTCATAGCGCTCCACTGCTTTCGTGACAGCAGTACGATTCTGGGTCTTGGCTAGAGCCTCCACTGCACTGTCCAGACAGGGAATCTCACCACTGCTGATCGCCTCTGTGTACATGACAGCCAGGTCTGCCAACACTGATAGAGACAGAAGACACGGTGGATCTTACACAATGATATACATACACCAACCTTATTCATCAGTAGTACACCAGGAGGCTGGTGGAGGTAGATGCTGCTTGTAATGCATGAAATAGAATGAGGAATGATATTGAGGTGTTTGTTACCATTCCTCATTCCATTCCATGTATTACAATGAGCCCGTCCTCTGATTTCTACGTACCTCCACTAGCCTCCTCTGTTATATTACAGGTCTATAGACCAATACGATCTCTATTCTAGACCAACAGATGATCCCACGATGACTGGAAGCTTTCAAACTCAAACATGTGCCCTGTTACAGAAGAGGCTATAAGTGCAGTGCATGGCCCTGATCATGCAAACTTTGTGTTGTAGGAAATTGGATGCATGTTGAATAAGCTCACGCTCACGAATAATGTTAATATTCATTAGTTTACCCCTCCATGTTTATCTGGGCTCTGTCACAAACCCCTAATTGATAACATTTCTAACCAAAATCCAATGCAAGTCAACCATAACCCTAAATTAGCATGTTCAGCAATTTCATGTCCAAATCATAAATAATTATCTGAAAAGACTCAATTACCTGATTTAAATTACTTAAGCTTAACATGCACACTAATAATTTAGGGTCCATTGACTTGCACTGGGTTTTGGTAAGAAATATTTTTTGATGACAATTGGTTGTTAGTGACAGTAGCAGAACCAAAGTGTTGATTGAAGTCTGTCCTGTGACTTTTCTAGTATGGCTGAACCTTTAAGGTAAGGGTTAGGTTCAGGTTGGGGTCATGCATTCACTTAGAGTGGTTAGGGTTAGGATAAGAGTCAGGCAATAACTTTGGTAATGGTAAGTGGTATGAGGAAGCTATTAGCTACTACTTAGTAACTACTATTGTGTGCAGGCTCACGTACCCTATAAGTGACTGGCTTGAATATATTCTATAGTGGTATAGTACTATAGTAGTAAAGGCTGTAGATGCAGGTTACTCACTGCTGCCAGTGACCTTCAGGCCTCCTATCATGGTCTTGGTCTGAGTGTTGGTGTAGATGTAATCACAGAACTCCTTGGCCTGCTCCACAAAACTGGGATCCAGGTCAGCATCGGTCATCTCCTCAATCCTTTTCAACGTCTTTGAGTTGCCTGGACGCTCGAACACGAAGCACTTCCTTACCGAGAAGAATCTCCTGAGACACAGCCGAGGGCGGTTCTTTTTCTCAGCCGCCTCAGACGTTCCTTTTGAAATCAGCAAAGTAAAGAAATAGTTCACCCAAATTACTAAGTCATATAGGCCTACTTGGTTCCTTACCCTGAAACAACAGTTAGCATTTTAACCAAAACAACAATGGAAGTCGATGGTACCTAAATTGGCATGTTTAAAATTCAATCAATCAATTGAGCCGAATAGACTCAATGACTTGATTTAAATGATTTGAGATGATTCAGGCATGACATTTCAAGAATGCTAATTTCTGTACCATTGGTTTTTGGTTAACACTTGCACTAACTAACTGTTAGTGGTCAGAGACAGTGCCCAAATGAACAAAGCCAATGTGCGGATTGAAATCTGTCCTTGTCCAGAGTCTTTCTAGGGTAAATAACCAAATAGAGCAATAGAGAAAAGAGCGATTTTTTGTAAATGTTAAATGTCCTATAAGAAAGTTAAGTAACTGCTATTTTATTCATGTAAATATATTTGAGATTGATCAAAAAACACAGTTTAATAATTAATTCGCATAATTAATAAAGCGCATTGAGTTGCATCTTGTAAGAAATGCGCTATACAAATCAAATTTGATTTGATTTGATTTGAATTCAGGTTGTTGTAATCCTGACATTACTATTCACCCTCTTTGGTGTGTCGTGTTTAACTTGCTGAACTGAAACACTGACAGGTAGCTTTGGAGTTTTGAACAGGGGTCAGTTTGACCCCTAGCTGCAAAGCAGAGATTACAATTACAATTGTAAAAAATCAATGCAGGTCAATCTTCTCTGCAAATGAAATTTGTTAATCACTTTGCTGATCTAGAACAGGAGTGGGCTGGGTTGTCGAACTACTTAGAACTAGCTACTTTCACCCCTGTCTGCAAGTCATGATCTAGCCTCTCATTCTGACCGTCATCCAGTTTGAGTGAGTTCTCCAGGTACTCATCCGCCGTGATGGATTCTCCATTAATCTCTAGTTCCAGGTAGAAATCTCTGATGGTCCAGACGAAGGAAGGGAATGCCTTCATGAACTCATTAAACTTGGCCTCCTTGGCCTCCTCTCCCTTTGCCTTACTCTTCACCTGAATGTGCTCTGTCAAATGAGTCACATAGCTGTAGGGAGCGCTGTTCAGGATTTAAACTGTCCCCAAATTAAATAAAGCACACACACACACACACACACAGATGTACTGTACATGTACACACACTAGAGGTAGCATTCACTAGGACATTTGTGTCCTCTTGATATTTCATACAATTAAACCATCAATTGTTTTCATGAAATTGCTTAAAGAGATGCTGTTATTATATGCTATCAGCCCAATAGAGCTCTCAGGTCTCCTGACACTGTCTTTCAAAAGAAGAGATATGGTGAGGCTGAGTTCTCATTTTATGCACCCAAATTGTGGAATGCATTGCCAGTTTAGTTTACATTAGGGATGCAACCTCAAAAAATATTTTCAAGTCAAAACTAAAAACCCATCTTTTTAATATTGCCTTTAAATGACTAAATAATTAAATTCTGATTATATAATGATTAAAGCACTTTGAGCTGCAACGTTTGCAGGAAAAGTGCTATACAAAAAAAAGTTATTATTATTATTATTATTACTGTCGCTAATTATTTATATATACAATTCTGGCTTACGTGTTGATTACATGGTTTATAACATCATGTCAATCCATTTCTTATCTTGTTTCCCAGTCCTCAGTTGAAGGCCAACAAACCTTTGCAAAATAGGAGGTGTGCCCCTCTCTGTCACAATCAGGTCATTTCTTGACCGGGACCTGTTTTTGCTTGCAACAATGCTAATTTTAGAACTAGTGACTGAAAATATACTAAAATCCTGTAGCAGCACTTTAATTGTGCATGCCCTAGCACACACACACACACACACACACACACACACACACACACACACACACACACTCCAAACTATTTCCAGATGAACAACATACACTAGTACACATACGCAAACAGTAGGGATATCAAATGTTAATCAATCAGTTGATACAACGAATACCGCCTTGGGCTGTATATAGCCTCTATATATTTTGTTAGATTATTTAATCCATCAGTTGATACATTTTCTGAAAAGTAATGATGGTTGAGTAATGACATTGTTTAATCATGCTTGCCTTAACACATACACAAACACACACACACACACACACACACACACACACACACACACACACACACACCAAAGGATACTTGATGTTTTCTAAGGCCTCGTTGTCAATAGTCCCCATACTGTTGTACACCAGGACGCTACCCAGTAACACAGCCAGGGAGAAGATCCAGGTGTCGTTCTTGGTATTTCCCTGAAACACACACCAATGTGTTTGGGAAGTAATTATATATATATACTGTTGTGTTGCTCATCAGTGGTACATGTTGCTATTGGGTGGTTTTGAGATTGGTTGTGCTTCTGGAGGTTTTATAGGATGTTTTCCAGTGTGCTGACCCTACCTTCATAACATCCCCCAGTCCCTCGGTGTCCAGCAGCACCAGAGTGTGTCCAGGTTTAGAGGGGTGAGGCACACACCACATCCAGATACCTTTAGTCTTAGACTCGATGGTGCTTCCCAGTTCAAAACCTACACGGAGACAAATAAGTAAGTAAGTCTAAGAAAATCTAGAAAACATTATTTATTGATTTTGTTTAAACAGTTGGCCAACAATGTCTAGTTAGACGATCTTACATTTTTGCTTTGAAGCTAGTTTGTTCATGAGGTAGGATTTGCCGGTGCGATACTTCCCGACCACCGCCACAACCACAACAGGTTGCTGGATCTGCTTCAGGATCGTCACAGAGTCAGGCACGATTACGAGGTTTCCCTCAGCGTCGTTCTCAATCAGACACACTGGTTCCTCCATCCTCACTGTAGAATCTGCCATTACCCTGGCAAGCAAAATCACCACAAACACATGACTACAAGACAGATCTGACTACTGATAACTACAAACAAGTGAGTTAGTTAGATCGTATACAAATGCAACATTTCATGACCAGCAGTTACTTCATATACAGTAGATAGAGGTTCTAAACCCAATTACTACCAAATTACGTTGACTTCATAATCTGTCATAATTCACACAAATGTTGCGTGCATATACAAATAGAGTGCAGATACATTTTGATTCTCCTTATGACAAAATTAACATAATCATAAAGCTAGTATTTGGTCAAATCAGAATGTTCCAATAGAGGTACACATGTACACATGCAGAGACCTACCTTGAGATCAGATGATTTCGGTCAAGAGCCGTTTAGAGTTAGAGACTGCTTCTGACAGTCTAGACCAGATTCAGATTGAATTAAGCACCTCTGAGTGTTATTGAGAGCAAAGAGACCTTTCTTGTCCCGGAATGTACAGTCAAATTTTGTGGAAAAACTTGACTCTAATACTTCTAAATAATAGCAAGAAAAACTTTAAGAAACCAGAGCTGTTGATGATCAGCAGACACCCTCAATACAGACCATGCAGAGCCTGAGTTAGTTCGTGAAGCAACTCCTTAGGCGCTCAAAAATATTATCTTATAGAACTCTCCTGGGGACCCCTCCCCAAATGCTCATTTACATACAGTGCCCCTGGGCATCATACACATTTGATTACATTGATTACATTTGAAACATTGATTACCTCCTGGCTGGCTGTCTCCCTGAATAACTATTGCGAAATGCCTATCTCTGAATTCATGAGGGTTAGTGTTACAATGAACACAATCTACTCTTCGACGTCCACATTTTAACCCAATTAAGAGAGAAATCCAGCATACATCCATCCCCCCTTTGGGTCTTTCATAAGAAGCATTCATACATGAATCATAATGTTTACATGACACAACTACGACTACTTGCTCCACCCTTAGTGCAATATTTCTAATAGACGTAATGACACGTTTTAAATACTGCATCTAGCGTTTCCACGATATGCAATGCACGGTCACTGTTTACAAAAACTCAAATTTAATAACTAGATTATACCAAGGAAATGTTATAAATTCTCCACTGGATTACCCCAGCAAAGGTGAGATTCAAAGAATTATGTTTTTAAGGCATTTCTGCTTTATTGGGAATCTGGGATAGAGACAGTAGAGCTTGACAGGAAGGATGGGTGAGAGAGAGGAGGGATGACATAAAGGATAGGTCGATGGCCGGAATCGAACCGGAGGCCCTGCAATTCCCTCGAATCAACAGTCTTTTAAACCACAATATAAGTCTTTATTGTATGTATACTCAGAGAGACACAGACAAAGTTCAGTGAAATGTCTGAAGTAATTTCTTCCTTTATAGGGGAGATAGCGTAACCAGGGCAACATTTGGAAAAGTTATTTGTGTGTGTGTGTGTCAACTGTCTTTCTTCCTGGACTTGAGGAAGGGCTGGTGTAGTACATCATGGAGGCGCCTCGCCTGTAGTCATGACACACACACACACACACACACACACACACACACACACACACACACACACACACACACGCCAGGAGACAATGTACGGTAATTATTTTTGGACCAGGGTGATGGTAATGGTATGTGTAGTACTGAAATATATAAATGCGTACTTTGAATATTATTGTAATGTGCATTATCTGTGACACACACCATTTTTACAAATCGACTTAACAACAAGTTACTTACACACCCACAACCCATATCCACACCCACACACCAACACCCACCTTCTGTGGGCCCAGCCCCGGACACAGAACCAGGTCTTCTTTAGATGCCTGGATGATCCCCTCTAGGGACTGAAACAGAAGACAATAGCACACCTCATCACCACCTCATCACTATGACTAACACCTGATCACCACCTCAACACTACGACTAACACCTCATCACCACCTCAACACTATGACTAACACCTCATCACCACCTCAACACTACGACTAACACCTCATCACCACCTCAACACTACGACTAACACCTGATCACCACCTCAACACTATGACTAACACCTCATCACCACCTCAACACTACGACTAACACCTGATCACCACCTCAACGCTATGACTAACACCTCATCACCACCTCATCCTACTAATCACAACACTATTAACTATTACTAACTATACTATACTAGTACTAACACTATTACTATTACCACTATTGCTATTACCACTATTACTATTACTACTAACACTATTACTACTACTAAAGTCCAATGCACACGGCGTGCGATTTTTGTCGCACGACAACATTCGATTCTCAATTCACACCACCGAAGTGAGTGGGTGTGAATGGAGAATCGAATGTTGTCGTGCGACAATATCGCATCGCACGCCGTGTGCATTGCAATGCGTTATTGTTATTGTTATTGTTATTATGGATCCATATAACAGTGACTGAAGCATTCCCACCCAAATCATCCACACATCCACCAAGAAACCCAATGACAGAGAACAGGATAGCGCTCTTGGGTTTGCACCTAGAGAACAGTAGTGTTGTGTAATGTTCCCTCCTTTTTTGAGCTGGGTAAATAGGCTAGGTGCACGATCTCACTACTTCCTGAAAGGCAACTGGTATGAACATATCCTGTCTCACTCTATTGGTTTAATTGATTAATCAGCTGTGCGGTAAACCGTTGGAACACACAGTGCACAGCTGATTAATCAATTAAACCAATAGAGTGAGACAGGATATGTTCATACCAGTTGCCTTTCAGGAAGTAGTGAGATCGTGCACCTAGCCTATTCCCTGGGGCACCCCTTCCCTTATTTCTTAGTCATTGTATTTCCTACATGGGCTCTTCCAAACACCAAAGACTTTGACTCTTGTGTACTTGTACAGTAAGATGTAATAAAAGAGATCCTGATTCTGATTCTATATACGCCACAGCCTCCCCCTGCCTGAAGGCCTGTCTGGGTTAGGGGTCTTACTGAGAAGGTGGAGAGTAGAGTAACTGCGTCGGTCTTGTTGACAGACTTGACTGTGGTCAGACAGTCAGTCACCTGTAGAGCAACAGAGACACACTTAGTGGTCACAGAAACAGTGTTTGTGGCACGCACGCACACACGCACGCACACACACGCACACACACACACACACACACACACACACACACACACACACACACACACACACACACACACACACAGACAGACCGTAGTGACTCAGTGTTTCCCATTTTGACCGTAGTGTCTATAGGACATACCGTAGTGAGGTGATCTGTCTCCTGTCCTGACTTTAGTGTTTCATACCTTAGATAGGTAGTCTTTCTCTACGTGCTCCTTCAGGAGGTCAGCTGGTTTCTTCTCGTAGGACTTGTATGTCTCCAGGTAGCGTCCCGCCTCTTCTGGACTGTCAGGACGGAGAGAGAGAGAGAGAGAGAGAGAGAGGGGGATGCAACCCAAATCAGTGCTAATTCACTGTATTATTGTGCTGTTGAGTTGACGCCTGTGAACTCTGCTGTATTGTATTGATGTGTTGTTGGATGTATGTACTGTATGTCCCATTGAACACATGTAACTGAATGGTACATTTTACATTCTTGGCATTTAGCAGACACCTTTAGATTAGATTAGACTCAACGTTATTGTCATTGCAGAGTACAAGTACTATACAACGAAATGCAGTTTAACATCTTACCACAAGTGCAAATAGTGATATAAGAACATGATATAAATAAAACATGACAATGATAGTGATAGGTAAGTGTGCAATATACAGTATGTGCAATGGTGGTATTGTGAACATCAGTTTAGTTTAGAGGTATATTCTGTTATGAGCTATATACAGTTACGGTAGCTTGTACAGTGCAGCTTGTATGTACAGTTTTCCAAAGCGACTTACAACAAATACATTTGTCTAAGTGAATCATCTATCCACCAGTCATCGCAAGAAAAAGTAATCTATGCTCGGGCCAGAGGCGGTCAAAATGCAAGAAGAAGGAAGAATAAATTAATGTTTTGTTTGGGGGGGGGGGGTGATCATCGGCATCATTCTCTGACGCTGCCATCACCACATAATACCAGTCTTACCTCCAGGCCAGGATCAGAGTGCAGTCGGCCATGATGCAGATACGAGCTAGCTCTTTCAGCGAATGGTGCGGGTCTTTCTACAAGGTGCAACCAATGAGAGGGCAGATTAGGAGAGGGTGGGAGTATGAACGCCAAGTGGCAACCACAGAAAGAGTCTGTACCATAAGAAACTGGGTACATTTTGCATTTTCATACAACTAATATTTCAATTATTATCCCTGACTATGTATAGACCACCTGTGCTCTCTTCCTCGGGTGTGTGTGTGTGTGTGTGTGTGTGTGTGTGTGTGTGTGTGTATGTGTGTGTGTGTGTGTGTGTGTGTGTGTGTGTGTATGTGTGTGTGTGTGTGTGTGTGTGTGTGTGTGTGTGTGTGTGTGTGTGTGTGTGTGTGTGTGTGTGTGTGAGTGTGTGTGTGTGTGTGTGTGTGTGTGTGTGTGTGTGAGTGTGTTTTCTCACCACATCGACCTGCACCAGCAGAACCCTGAGAGTGAAGGTGTGGCCCAGCTGCTTCAGACGGTCGTGGATGTAGTTGGGGTTCAGGTTGTGGTACCTCAGACTAAAAGGCCACAAAAGAAAGAGAGAGGGAGAGGAGGAGGAAGGGAGAGAGAGGTATGACTACATTGTAAGGTAATGGTTTGAGGGGGGGTGGTTTTGAAGGATTTGAAAACTATTTTGTATCAAAATATATTATATCCACTGTGTGTTTAGAGTAGATTTGTTACAGAAGGTGAAAATGAGGTCAGACTGGTGAAAATGCAGTCTCACAAATCGAGGGCTGTTTACCAGACTGATCCAGAGACAGTTTACGAATGTTTTCAGATACCAGCTGCAGGATGGTCTGAAGGGGAATGTCAACCACTGTGAGATGGGTGCTTATATAATTCTGTCTGTGTGTGTGAAAACATCTTTTTGGGTTGGTTGGAGTTGGTTGCGAGCTGAAATGGGAGAGCGAATGTGCCTGTGTCCTATACGCTGCAAATCTGTAATAAATCTATTCTCCTGAGGACCCAGAGACCCGTGTCCGAAGTCCATCATTGAACCTGAAGACCGTATTGTTGAGGGGCAATGCAGAGAGAGACACAATGCAGAGAGAGACGGGAGACCTCGGAGATCAATATCCTCCACTATCAGTTGGTGCCGAGCTGACCCGGATGACGAGGTTGGCCAAACTGAACTTTGACCAGGGGTTTCCAGTGCGTGCAAAACAGCTGTCAGCTCAAAGTGAGTTATGTGTGTTAAGTGTCGCTCATCAGAAAAGAACACATTTACAGTACAGTATTCAACAGGTAAAAGCTGTAACATAAGCTGTGTATACATGATGCTGAAGTGCTAGCGTATATTATTTTGACCTATCTTTAAGCTAAAAGAGACTGTATAAATAAGCAAGAAAAAACCAAATGAATAGCTATTGAATGTTGTTTTAAAGGCCTAGGAAACAGTGATTTTGCCAATACAGTCGGGAAAAAAGGTGTAGGGTACACGTCTATCAGTCAGAATAAACTGGTTTTGTATCACAACATGTTATATCCACTGTGTTTTGAGTATTTAGGGCTATTTTACATTGAATGGTTAGAATTACACAACACAGTCAGAGACCAGAGACATCTGAGATCAATATCCTCCACCATAATCAATATCAACCTGACCCGGATGACGACATGCCAAACTATCACATATCTATCAGTTTGGGGGTAATCTGTGAGAAGTGAGTGGTGGAAGAGAGCAATGTGGACAAACAAGTTAAAAGTCCATGCAAACACCAATGAAGATGTGCACACACACACACACACACACACGCACACACACACACCTGAGGAAGAGAGCACAGGTGGTCTGTCCCAGAACGTAGTCAGGGACGACCTCTCCAAACTCCCACGGTACACTTCTCACAAATTTCAGAACGGGGTTGCCCCTCTGCGCAGAACAGGACAAAACCATCATTCAATATGTATCATGTGATGCTTGTACTTTTTTTTATAGACCATTGTAAAAAAGGCCTAGGCTATTCCTCCATTAATGAGTTTATAAGACATCATGACATGCTCGGTATCAGTGTTAATTCTGGCAGGCTTTTTAGTCACGTAGTCCTTGGTGTTTAGATGAAGATGCACACCAGTTCTAGTCACACCAAGTCACCTCAAAAACCCCAAAACATTTTAGTCTAGCCGTAGTCAGCGACGAAAAAACTCGACTAAAATGTTTTGGAGTTTTTGTGGACTGAGACTGCACCGGAATGTTTTCAGTTTTCATCAACTGGAACTGGAACTGGAACTAAGAACAATGGAGGTGACTTGGTGTGACTAGAACTGGTGTGCATCTTCATCTAAACACCAAAGACTAAGTGACTAAAAAAAAGCCTGACGAAATTAACACTGCTCACAGGGTACAGGAATCTTGAGGTTAATTTCAATACCTTTCTAAGACTTTTTAAAGACCTTGTCAATATTTTTCCAGACCTCACCGCCACTTACGAGCTGTAACCGTTGACATCAGTGACACCTTTAACTTAACAGTTTTAGTTTGCAATAGACTAGACCACTATCCTACAACAGAATTTCCGGTTCATCTTAGTTTTTTTAACAAAACTAATAAATCCACGAACTTTGACTAAAAGTTTATAGGCCTCAAACTCTTTGGACAGAGACTAATTCAGAAAAATATCGACAAAATTCAACACCTCATCAAATCGTGATAAGACTTTTTAATACTTATTAAGGGTCTTGATTTTCCCAAAATTGATTTATCAACTTTTAATACTTTTCAAGACACCGCGGATCCTTCATCCTTACCTGGCGGGGGTTCACCACTATGCTGCTCCCAGAACCCACTGCTTTAGGCCCAAGGCTGACTCCGCCCTCTGACCTCTGACCTTCCTGCTTCTGCTCACTCACATTCACAGTCCTCCGCCCCTCACCCTGCCCCTCCACCCCCGCCCCCGAGGGTCTGGTGGCCTGGTCCCAGGTCTCTTCAGACCCTGTAGAGGTAGAGGGGGCCAGACAAGAATCACCTTGTTGTTGGACCTCTTGACCGGGCTTCAAACCCCCAACCTGACCCCCACTTCCTGACCCAGTGCCAGTCCCAGTCCCAGTCCCAGTCCCAGTCCCGATCCCAGCAGCCACCCTACAGGAACCCTCTGTCCGCAGAGCCAAGGGGAGCCGTTGTGGGGCAGCATCATGTCCTTTGCTCTGGACGATGAACTGTGCGTAGGATAACGGCTGGATGGTAGACTGAGGTGCAGGCTGCGCTGAAGAGGACGCCGGGGTGGAGGTGGAGGTGGAGGTGGAGGAGACACTTGGGCCTGTCTTCGAGGAGGGCTGGAACAGAGGCTTTGCCTGCAAGAGAATTCAGTGACATGAATACAAGTGTGGTTCATGAACATGTGGAGGAGGAGTGTTTCAAAATACCCCTATCTGTGACTAGGATTATAGTCATATTTAATGTTCATAATATTGTGTATTAACTTTACTCCTTGTCTGTTTCAGACTGATTTGGTTGTAGTTCCACATACTTATATCGTCAATGGGGAAGTTAAGAGGTAGAAGTTAGTTACAGTTAGTAGTATTGAGTAGGTCAGCTAGAGTCACTATCATAGCTAGAGAGACAATGGGGAGGTTGTAGCTGCTAAACTGTTTATCAACGAGATAAATCACATTGTTAGCTAAGCTGGTTAGCTAACAGTTGTTATACAACAGTTAGTTCCGACCAAGTCATTTGATTGGACGAGAGGCATTCCATGATATACAGTATAACAGCACTGGGACTTTTAACTATATGTATCACTCCGCCGCACAGGTGTTCTACTAAACGACCGTTAATTAGACTACATGTTTGTGTTCAGGTTGCTAGGCAACAGTCCATTCATTCATTTGAAGTTCAGTTGCGGAACTATTTTCTGCGGCCTCGTCGTACCTACGACCGAATCACAGCCGTGCTGATATTCAGTATAATATCATATAATAATTCACTCCCTCTCGTGTGATATTGCTTAAATATACGATCTACGAACCGGAGCTCTCTCTGTTGTGAAGACAGAATCGTCTAGGTTGATGTTAAACCTCTTCTTTTCCATTTCTGAATGAAGGCATTGCTCTTTTTAGAACATCCAAATACAAAGTTAGCTGATTATGGCAGAGGGTTGAACATTGTCACTGCCGCTTTGTTTTGAACCGGGAATGTCGAGTGTCGATCTCCTAATCAGGCATAACAACATGATCACGGAGTTATCGATTCTAATATTATGTCCGGCGTCAGATTGCACGTCATGCATAGCAAATCAATACCAGAAAGAGCATGAATACTTACTGTTTTTCATTGCTGTCCGACATAGTGTACTTGAAGTCGAATATCTCCTCAAAATACACACACATCTCTGATCTGACTAATACCTTTGTGTAGCGGTAACTGTGATGCTGCACCTCTGCCACTAGAGGGCAGCAGATACCAATTCCAATGTGTTAAGGAGTCTGAGCTTGAAGTATCTCTCTGGTGTGTCATATGGGACCATTATTATTCCGAAGCTCTGCCTGGCCATAAGAGAGCAGTAACGTTTTGTCCTGACCAATAATGCTCTATTGGAGGCAATCTTAGAGGGAACCTCTACTATCCTAGACTTTTAATTTAAATCCATTAGAGGGAGTGAGAGCGAGCTAATGGCAAACTCTGGGGAGAAGGGTAGGGTAGGTAGAGAATCAGAGCACCACATTTAAATGCACCCAAGTAAATCCATCAAAGAAATATCATTCCCTCCCTCGCTCCCCTCCCTTCTCTGCCAGAGAGAGAGAGAGAGAGAGAGAGAGAGAGAGAGAGAGAGAGAGAGAGAGAGACAGAGAGAGAGACAGAGAGTGAGAGAGAGATAGTCTCCTCTCTCCTAGCCTCCTCTCTCCTATCCTAGCCTGCTCTCTCCTAGCCTCCTCTCTCCTAGTCTCCTCTCTCCTAGTCTCCTCTCTCCTAGCCTCCTCTCTCCTAACCTCCTCTCTCCTAGTCTCCTCTCTCCTAGTCTCCTCCCTCCTAGCCTCCTCTCTCCTAGTCTCCTCCCTCCTAGCCTCCTCTCTCCTAGTCTCCTCTCTCCTAGCCTCCTCTCTCCTAGTCTCCTCTCTCCTAACCTCCTCTCTCCTAGTCTCCTCCCTCCTAGTCTCCTCTCTCCTAGTCTCCTCTCTCCTAACCTCCTCCCTCCTAGTCTCCTCTCTCCTAGTCTCCTCTCTCCTAGCCTCCTCTCTCCTAGCCTCCTCTCTCCTAACCTCCTCTCTCCTAGTCTCCTCCCTCCTAGTCTCCTCTCTCCTAGTCTCCTCTCTCCTAACCTCCTCCCTCCTAGTCTCCTCTCTCCTAGCCTCCTCTCTCCTAGCCTCCTCTCTCCTAGTCTCCTTTCTCCTAGCCTCCTCTCTCCTAGTCTCCTCTCTCCTAGTCTCCTCTCTCCTAGCCTCCTCCCTCCCGTCTCCTCTCTCCTAGTCTCCTCTCTCCTAGCCTCCTCTCTCCTAGTCTCCTCTCTCCTAGTCTCCTCTCTCCTAGCCTCCTCTCTCCTAGCCTCCTCTCTCCTAGCCTCCTCTCTCCTAGTCTCCTCTCTCCTAGCCTCCTCTCTCCTAGCCTCCTCTCTCCTAGCCTCCTCTCTCCTAGCCTCCTCTCTCCTAGTCTCCTATCTCCTAGCCTCCTCCCTCCTAGTCTCCTCTCTCCTAGTCTCCTCCCTCCTAGCCTCCTCTCTCCTAGTCTCCTCTCTCCTAGTCTCCTCTCTCCTAGTCTCCTCTCTCCTAGCCTCCTCTCTCCTAGTCTCCTCTCTCCTAGCCTCCTCTCTCATAGCCTCCTCCCTCCTAGTCTCCTCTCTCCTAGCCTCCTCTCTCCTAGTCTCCTCTCTCCTAGCCTCCTCTCTCCTAGCCTCCTCTCTCCTAGTCTCCTCTCCTAGCCTCCTCTCTCCTAGTCTCCTCTCCTAGTCTCCTCTCTCCTAGTCTCCTCTCTCCTAGCCTCCTCTCTCCTAGTCTCCTCTCTCCTAGCCTCCTCTCTCCTAGTCTCCTCTCCTAGCCTCCTCTCTCCTAGTCTCCTCTCTCCTAGCCTCCTCTCTCCTAGCCTCCTCTCTCCTAGCCTCCTCTCTCCTAGTCTCCTCTCTCCTAGCCTCCTCTCTCCTAGTCTCCTCTTCTAGCCTCCTCTCTCCTAGCCTCCTCTCTCCTAGCCTCCTCCCTCCTAGTCTCCTCTCTCCTAGTCTCCTCCCTCCTAGTCTCCTCTCTCCTAGTCTCCTCTCTCCTAGCCTCCTCTCTCCTAGCTAGTCTCCTCCCTCCTAGTCTCCTCCCTCCTAGCCTCCTCTCTCCTAGTCTCCTCTCTCCTAGCCTCCTCCCTCCTAGCCTCCTCTCTCCTAGTCTCCTCTCTCCTAGCCTCCTCTCTCCTAGCCTCCTCTCTCCTAGCCTCCTCTCTCCTAGTCTCCTCTCTCCTAGCCTCCTCTCTCCTAGCCTCCCCCTCCTAGTCTCCTCTCTCCTAGCCTCCTCCCTCCCAGCCCCCTCCCTCCTAGTCTCCTCCCTCCTAGCCTCCTCCCTCCTAGCCTCCTCTCTCCTAGCCTCCTCTCTCCTAGCCTCCTCTCTCCTAGTCTCCTCTCTCCTAGCCTCCTCTCTCCTAGTCTCCTCTTCTAGCCTCCTCCCTCCTAGTCTCCTCTCTCCTAGCCTCCTCTCTCCTAGTCTCCTCTCTCCTAGCCTCCTCTCTCCTAGTCTCCTCTCTCCTAGCCTCCTCTCTCCTAGTCTCCTCTCTCCTAGCCTCCTCTCTCCTAGTCTCCTCTCTCCTAGTCTCCTCTCTCCTAGCCTCCTCTCTCCTAGCTAGTCTCCTCCCTCCTAGTCTCCTCCCTCCTAGCCTCCTCCCTCCTAGCCTCCTCCCTCCTAGCCTCCTCTCTCCTAGTCTCCTCTCTCCTAGCCTCCTCTCTCCTAGCCTCCTCTCTCCTAGTCTCCTCTCTCCCAGCCTCCTCCCTCCCAGCCCCCTCCCTCCTAGTCTCCTCCCTCCTAGCCTCCTCTCTCCTAGCCTCCTCTCTCCTAGCCTCCTCCCTCCTAGCCCCCTCCCTCCTAGCCTCCTCCCTCCTAGTCTCATCTCTCCTAGCCTCCTCCCTCCTAGTCTCCTCTCTCCTAGTCTCCTCTCTCCTAGTCTCCTCCCTCCTAGCCTCCTCCCTCCTAGCCTCCTCCCTCCTAGCCTCCTCCCTCCTAGCCTGCACCACTCAACACCCTCTCTCTATTCTCTTCTAGCTAAATTAGACGCTTGTCTCACTCCCCTGGATACTGTACAACCGTAAAACAGCAATAATGTTGTATGTGTCAGTGCTGTGTCCCTCTAAAGAGCAGATATAGGTCATTACCTCCATTTGCAGTGACACTCCTGTATAGCCACCATCTTTGAAAGGATGGGAAGAAAGTATAGCTCCCCACTGCCTGCTCATAGGCTAGTTGGAATACACACCATTTTGCATATACTGTACCTATCGACACGAGTAGAGAGGTTAGGGGCTGTTTCTGTACAGGGTCCTCTCACACCCAACATTACCAGCTTGCGAAGCCAGGGGAGTGAGGTCTGTTCCCTGGTTTGGAATCCTGGGTTGGAATGTTGGGTTAGAATCCTGGGTTGGAATCCTGGGTTGGAAATCCCTCTGAGTGCCCCCCTGTTCCCGCGGTTGCCCTCGGTGACCCTGTTTGCACCATGCAGGCCTGTGCTGAGGCAATGTGGCTGATGTCAGCATCACCACCATCAGGAGCCTGTCTCTCTGATTACAGCATGCTTCATTAGATCACACAACCCCTCCGTTTACCCCCCCCCACACGTCCCCCCAGCGGGAAAGACAATAGCTGGAGAACAACTGATTCTCTTCACCAGGCTGACATGATGCCACAGATATCCCCCACCCCCCCACACCACCACACCACCATTACCACACCCTCTCAACTTATTTTCCATCTCTCTCTCTCTCTCTCTCTCCCTCTTTCTCTCAGTAACTCCATGGCAGTATTGGTACATAAACCATGTAACCTTAACTGATTTGACCTTTCACTCAATACCCTCAGATGTCAGGCCATGAAAAGGGCTGGCATGGCCTTGGTCCACCATCACGGTGCAGAAGCAATCAAGCAACCTTCCAACCTGAACCTTGTCTGGGATCACTCTCTTTCACAACGAGGCGTGTCGCCCATATGCCATACCAGCCAGTCAGACACAGACTCCTCCCTGACCCTCCGAACCCCTCATCAACCTGCCCAGATGGACACATAGTCCACCACCTCTCCTCCTTGTGTCCCTCTGACGACTCTCACTCCAGCGTCCAGACTGGACAGAGAGCCGTTGGGCCTCGCAACTGTGGCTAGGGGCTGTAGCTCTGCCAGTGTGTGTGTGTGTGTGTGTGTGTGTGTGTGTGTGTGTGTGTGTGTGTGTGTGTGTGTGTGTGTGTGAGGGCCGGGAGGTCTGTCCTTCCTGTTTGCGTTGCTGTTTAATTAACAGGACTGGGAGGTTTTGAGGGACATCTGCTCTCTCAGCTTTGGGTGCTTGACCCTCAGGAAGTGGGGGGTGGTAGGGTGGGGGGTGGTGGGGGGGTATGGGGTGGGTGGTGGGGGGATAGGGGGGTGGGGGGATAGGGGGGTGAGGTAGGGGGCTATGGAGGGTGGCCAAGACCGTGGCAGAAAAACGGCGGGGCCCGAGGCCAGATGGTGCCAGCGTCCCCGTCCGTAGGCACGCATGTGACCGCTAAAAATACCCCAAACCCCTGAGATGACCCCCCATGTCCATCACCCGCTGTACTGACCTGTCAGAGAGAGCAGGCCTGGGCATTAAGCCTGGATATCACACACACACACACACACACACACACACACACACACACATATACACACATATACACACACATATACACACACACACACACACACACACATTTTGACATTGATTATGATAACAACACACACACACACACACACATTTTGACTGATTATGATAACAACACACACATACACACACGCTCACACACACACACACACACACACACGTTTTGACATTGATTATGATAACAATGACAGGTTATGCTCAGAAAAAAAACACTGCATAGTTTAAGTGGATTGACTACTTAAAAGTCGATTTCTCTCACATTTAAACAGCCCATGGTGGATTCCTTTTGGGACAAGCAGGACTGAGATCAGATGGGCAGGCTTGATCCAGGGGTTTATGACTACTTGAGGTTGATTTCATAACAATTCAAAACACACACACACACACACACTTTGATGCAAGGAAGAGTCTTAAAGAACTCACTCTTTCTTTTTGTAGTCCTCCCTCTCCTCTACCTTCCTCATAGTAGATGCATTGCAGACACACACACATACACACACACACACACACACACATACACACACACACACACACATGTGCGCAGGCACGGGGAGGCATACACGTGCACACACAGACACACACACACACACGCACACGCACACGCACACACACACCCCCCCCCACACACACACACACACACATACACACACAACATGACAGTCCTGCCATGTTCGCTCTTTAACATCCGGCTGCGCATATCAAAGTGGCATTTAGTGACTTTTTAGCACTTGGCCCGCAGTGCTGTGTTCCCCCCCTCTCTCTCTCTCTTCCCCCCCTCCCCTCTCTCTCTCTCTCTCTCTCTCTCTCTCTCTCTCTCTCTCTCGCTGAGCGGTGTGTTGAGTTGGCAGCGTGCCCAGACCCAGGGCTTCTGCCTGGCTGTCAGTCTGCCTGCCTCTGTAACCGCCACCTCCAGACCCCCTCCACCCCCCTCCTCCTCCACCCCTTCCCTCCCCCCTCACCCCCCCACCTCCCCCCCTGCCCCTGCCCCATGCCGCGCGGGCTGTGTCGAGCTGTCAGCCCCCGGCTGCGGCCTGCCAAGCAGCACGTCCCGGGCAGAAGGGCAGAGGGGCCAGCAGGTCGGGGCTGCTGGGTGCGGCGGAGCTTCTCTCCTCAGAGCAGCAGACCCCCGCGACAGATTGAGACTCCAGCTGGCCGCTACTGGGCGCACTCCGGACTCACGCTGGGGGGACACATGCCTCGAAACTGGTGCCCCTCCCCTCCCCTTCTCTCCCCTCCCTGCATCCACACACACACACACACACACACACACACACTGATACATTATACACACACACACACACACACACAAAAGCAACTCACACCAAGCCACACCTAGCCACATAAACAATCCCAAACAACAGTTAACTTTATATACACCATCATATTTTCCTCCATCTGTATACAATAGATGCATCAAGCTGCATCATCAATGGTTCTGAAGAGGGCAATGTTTTCAGATTTCTGCTTCCATTAGCCGCACGGCGCTTGCTAACCATACTGACATTACCCAGTGTAACCCAAGGGAGGCTGGGAAGCTCTCCTTGCTAAAAACATAGGCCTTGTTAGGTACACCGGGGTAAACACAGAGTTAGTTAGTCAGCTTCAATTCCCAGTCTGCCCTCTGCCTGCCTGTTAGCTACACTATCCTCTCTCTCTCTCTCTCTCTCTCTCTCTCTCTCTCTCTCTCTCTCTCTCTCTCTCTCTCTCTCTCTCTCTCTATCTTCCCCTTTCTCTCACACACTCTCACCCTCTCTCTCTCCCTGTCCCTCTTCCTCTCCCTCTCCTTTTCTCTATGTGTGTGCCAGTCAGTCACATAGGTGTATAATTCCCAGTCTGCCCTTGTTAGCTACACTATCCCCTCTCTCTCTCTCTCTCTCTCTCTCTCTCTCTCTCTCTCTCTCTCTCTCTCTCTCTCTCTCTCTCTCTCTCTCTCTCTCTCTCTCTCTCTCTCTCTATCTATCTCTCTATCTCTATCTATCTATCTCTCTATCTTCCACTCTTTCTCACATACTCCCTCTCCCTCTCCTTCTCTCTATGCGTGTGCCAGTCACATAGGTGTATAATTCCCAGTCTGCCCTTGTTAGCTACACTATCCTCTCTCTCTCTCTCTCTCTCTCTCTCTCTCTCTCTCTCTCTCTCTCTCTCTCTCTCTCTCTCTCTCTCTCTCTCTCTCTCTCTCTCTCTCTCTCTCTCTCTCTCTATCTATCTCTCTCTGTCTATCTATCTCTCTATCTTCCACTCTTTCTCACATACTCCCTCTCCCTCTCCTTCTCTCTATGCGTGTGCCAGTCACATATAGGTGTATAGCTGTATTCCCTGTCTGCCTTCGTTAGCTACACTAGCAGAGGCCTGTTTCCTCCGTGGTTCCCCCTGCTGCTGTGCCCTGGGGTCCCCTGGGTGATGAGGCAGGAGATGGGGCCTCCGGGGGCCTCGGGGGGCCGGGTGAGACAGCCTGCGCGCTGTCGGTCCACCCTCTGTTCTCCAGTTGTGACAGGGAGCACTGCCTTATGATGACAATTAGAGACTGTTAGAGAGCACAGATGAGCAGTAGCAATGAGGGGAGGAGAGAGGGTGAGAGAGAGAGAGAGAGGAGAGGAGAGAGACAGGGAGGGAGGGGGTGTAGAGAGAGGGAGGGGAGAGAGGAGAGAGGAGAGGGGGCAGGTGGTGAGAAAAGCAGGACACAATTAACAAACATGGAGAAAATACCCGGTAATGAGGATGGCCAAAGCTCAAGGGGACGGGCGGGAGGAGGGGGAGGGGGAGGGGGAGGGGGAGGGGGAGGCGGAGGAGGAGGGGACACACTGTAACTCTAAAACTCTGTAGGGAGCAGAACAGGGAGAGAGGGAGAGAGGGAGGGAGGGAGGGGGTTGAGGGGATGAGTCACTTTGTTGCAATAGCACAGGTGCAGGGATGGGAGGGGAGGGGAGGGAGGGGAGGGAGGGAGGGAGAGTTGAGAGACTGAGAGAGCAAGACACAGGTGAAGAAAGGATGCTAGGAGACACAGGAGAAAGGCCTAGAGGGGAGGGGCGGCATACGAGGGACAGATGGAGGTGACACACACTTTTACTTTGATCTAAACCCCCTAAACCCCTCCGGCTTGGTTCTAGTTGTCATCCTCAAAGCCTCTGATATCATTGTCCTACACCTTCTCCAGTGGCGTTACAAGAACCACTTGTTCACATTCACTGGGGTTTACGCTGCTGAGCGGTCTAACGCACGCAAGCGTCAAAAGAGACGCACACCCAAGCAGTACACTTAAAAAGGGGATTCAACTCTTTTTTTCCAACTTTGTCATTGTTTACCGCGTTGCCGATGTGTCTTAATCCATCTGATCTGTTTAACTCACCAACTGCCAAATAACTCCGGAACACTCCCCAGCCTAGAGGGCCGAGTGTTTTATGCGGTATTTACCTATGATTGGCTACAAAACGAAGCAACATCATTTATGCATTTCTGTTGAATGAAGTCACCCGTGGCACCTCTAGAATATTGACAATTTGGGGCGACTTTATTCACCCTCAACACTAGATGAATTAAAAAGGTAGTTTTTAACGAAGCGGCGTTGTGGCTAGTGTGCCAGGCGGGTCCCACTGCCACCCCGCCCCAGCCCTCTTCCCACGACCTACTTCTCCCTGCCCTCTTTATTGTTGCCTGTTTATCAATGGGCGCATCACAATGCAGCACCCTATTGTCTCCTGCCAGGGAAGGAGGTTAAGACACGGCTAACCCCATATACAGCCTTGTAAACAACAACACCAACAATAACAACAATAACAATAACACACACATAAACACGCACAAAAAGAAGAGGGCTGGACAATGATGGCATCCACCGCGTTGCAGAGGGCAGCGCCATGCGGGCACAAGTCCTCCATTGTGGCATCTCACATGTGGTATTGTACTGGCGGACATCGTTGCCTCATAGCAGCTGTTGCCGAGGGAAACGGGCCTGACTGTCAGCTGCTGGGTACGTATGATGCGAGCTGCATTACATCACAGGACTGAGTTCGGACTAGGGGGGTGTCAGTGTGTGTGTGTGTGTGTGTGTGTGTGTGTGTGTGTGTGTGTGTGTGTGTGTGTGTGTGTGTGTGTGTGTGGGAGGGCGGTATATGGGCGGTTCAGGGATAGATATCAGTGTGTTACTGACTGACCTTTGACCTTGCCATGTAAAGGATTATAATCACTGAGGGTATGAGGCTCGAGGCCACATTCATTGCAAAAAGTCAGCTCTCAAAAAAAAAAGGAATTGGGGGAAATATGACTAATAATTACTATTATTATTCATATTAGCTTAAAATGAGCAACATCTTCTGCCAGCAGAACAGGAACATTTCACTTGCCAAGATTTCTTAAGACTAGTGCAGTCAAACTAAAAACAACTACATTTGTGTGGATACAAAGACAAGATTTAAGAATTATTTTCTCCATATGTTATCCAATGCTACATTTATCCTATTGCAATCATTTGAAATAAGGCTATATACCCTGGAATTTATATTGAAAAATAGCATGTTTTGCTTAAAATAAGTAATCCTGACTAAGATAAATTTACTTGTACTACTACTAGAAATGAGAGTGTCCAAATGACCCCAGATATAAAAGTGTACTGTCTTTGTTCTGTATTTGTATTTTGTCTAAGTGATTTCCGCGCTGTGTATAAGATTGACAATAAAACAGTGAATTCCATTTGGTCATTATCTGTTCTTAGGCCTGGACTACACGTATATGGATATTTTTTTTAAGCTGATATTTTCATCCTCGTTTAAAAAAAAAACTGTCCATACCACAAAAATATCTCTGTCCATACCAAAAGCCAAAACTGAACACGATCTGTCAAATACCGTAGAAGAACGTTATGGGCATGCGCAGTCAGTTAGTAATCAAACAGCAGCAGTGACTCAAAGCGTAAACAGACCAAACTTGAAACAGACAGAAAAGAAAAGTACAAAACAGAAAAGAAAAGCAAGTTATGGCGGCCAAGAAGACAGCAAAAACGTATTATTTTGTGTGGACCGACAATGAAGTTGAGCCATTGTTGCTGTTGACAACCGTTTTGCATCAATGCGCATGTGTGAACGGCTTGACACTTGACGCTTGACGTCATTGCAACAACAACAGCTCCGTTTAACATAACCACACTGATCCACTCAATCTGATATTTTTTTATTTCTTCACTTTTTTATCCATTTAGAGAAATCTCAGTTTATGTGAGTGAAAACGCTGTGTTTGTATGGTTGAGAAGCCCAATTGTACAACAAAAATGTGCGTTTAGAGAAATATCTATATACGTGTAGTCCAGGCCTCATGTGAAGAAATTAAAAGGATGAGATGCTTGAAATTCTAGAATTCTGACTTTGACAAAGCAAAAAATGTGTATGTGTCAGTTTTGATCAAAAAAGCTTTACAATTCTGGTAATTCTAGTTTCAAGCATTAAGTTACCCAGAACCAGTAATAAAATCTCAGTAACAAGTTATAATATCTCAGAGCGGAGAGCTCCACACTGCCAGACTTTTGGGGCATTTTCGCTGAACTTTGAAGACCCACCAAATATTGACTTTTCGGACTACATAAACATTGAACATATCTACCAAAACTTTAGACTCTCTTCTTTCATCAGAAAAAGAAAGTTTGTTTCTAGCCTCTTTGAGTGTTTAGAAATCGGCCGTAGAACATAGGGTGGTTTCAGCAAAAACAACTGATTTTGACCAATAAACAGAGAAAACGAGCTTTTTCTGCAGATTATTATTTTTATTTTTTTTTGCTGCACTTTTTCTGTATCATCCGACTCTGAACTGTTTGAAGAGTCGCGCGATGGCCGCGCTGCTCCGCGATGCTCCGCAATGCTCCGCGCCGCAATGCTCCGCGCCGCGTTTGGCACATACCCTGATCCGTTTCGCCATTACTACAACCCACAGCAAGCCACTTCCTTCTCCAGGCTTTTATCGAACTACTGCCCCCATCTGGGACCGAAATACATTACACCCAAGTCTGAAATTCACTCGCTAGGTGTAGAACATGTCAATAACGCGATCCCCGCGAAAAAAAAAAAAAAATCTATAAGACGCCAATTGGCGTCTTTGGCAGTCAACGTTACTAATTCTATAAGACGCCAATTGGCGTCTTTGGCAGTCAATGAGTTAAGATAATTGAGGACAAAAAAGCTTGAAACCAGTGAAATGCTCTAAGCTAAAAACTTGGAAATATCTTGTCAGACAAAAAAACAAGCATTTAATGCCTTGATTTAAGATATTTCATCTGACTTAGATTTTACTTTTTGTAGTGTTCCAACAATTCTAAAAATGTTCTGGAAAAAAAACTGCTACAGAGGTTTACAGGCCTTGGGCCTGCAGTAGAATCATCTCTTTCTATGCTGCCCGAGAGATTGAAGTCAGCAGTATTCGATGCAATCACACATAGTAGTATTTACAGCTCTTACTGGACTTGATGCTGTGATGGGTCGTTGTGTACATCCAGGGTTCAATGCAGGTCGTGACGTTAGAATTATAAGGTTCTATCTCCATTTTTGTCAAAATTGAGTTTGTTACATAATCTGATCCATTAGGTGTTTATTAATGCCTGTGTGGTGTTATTTTTAAAATGTTGACATTTTTGAGTTAGTAATTCATCAAATACAAAGGTTCCATCTCACAAAACATAATGGAATGTAAAAGTTTTGACGCTCAATATCTCTGAACTACCCTAAACGGAGATAGAACCTTATCATTCTAAGCTCACGATGTGTCTAACTTCTTACTCCCATGAGGGTAAAACAGTGTTTGTGAGGTGGTAAATGACCCTGTGTTGTCTCCTGTGCTGGGGCATTAGGGGTTAATCACTGTGGAAATAACAAACAGTACTGTGACTACTGGTTACCCCCTACACTACCAGCAACGCACACACACACACACACACACACACACACACACACACACACACATACAATAACACCTACATGTACCGTATAGCTTTTCTGTCCACTGTCCCCACTCAGACCTGAACCTGTACCTCAGACACAGATGTGAACACAGACAGACACACACACACACACACACGCGCACACACACACACACACACACACACACACACACACACACACACACACACACACACACACACTCAGTTTCACACCCAGGACCTAATTGCCCATAAATGTCGGTGTGACTCAGTCTCTGATTCTCTTCTGGTAAATTAACTCCTGCCCTGCCTCAGGGTGGCTCATTAGAACAGGTAATCGGAGGCATTAGACTAGGAAGACAGAGCAGGCGACATCTCTACATCCCACAGGGGGGTGTGGGGGGTCTACAGTGTGTGTGTGTGTGTGTGTGTGTGTGTGCGTGCATGTATGCGGGCCTGCTGTGTGTATGTGTGTGTGTGTGTGTGCGATTTGTGTGTGTGTGTGTGTGTGTGTATGTGTGTGTGTGAAAGACATTGTCCATGTCTGTTTGTGAATGCATCCCATCTGTGCCTTCAGTATTTGTGTCCCTGTATACTTGTTTCTATGTGGACATAAATAAATGATTAAATTGTGTGTGTGTGTGTGTGTGTGTGTGTATGTGTGTGTGTGTGTGTGTGTGTGTGTGTTTGTGTGTGTGTGTGTGTGTGTGTGTATGTGTGTGCCAGGGAGTGGAGAGAGGGCTACCTGAGGGAAATTAGGCAACTCTCCCCAGTACTGTCTCCAGGTCTAACCAGTACTGTCTCCAGGTCTAACTAGAC
>NC_137677.1:61704152-61706652 GCF_963989245.1 Nansenia antarctica | reverse complement strand
TATGATTGTTTCATATCATTTCGTATCGAGTTCCTTTGCGTTTGAATAATCCCTGTCCACTTCTATGATGGATAGCTTCACCCCCCCTCTGTGTTTGCGCGGTCCTTGAGGGTTCCCCCCCCTCCACTCACATCTAACAGATAGTTCTAACAGATAGTTCTGGTATTTGCGCAGCTCTCAGAGCTGAGTGCTGTGGTCCCCATCTCCCCTGGCTGGCCTCCGTGGTCCCCCTATGGCAGAGGAGGCTGGTGGAGGTAGACATGGGAGGACACATTGGAATGCGTGGAAGGAGTCTGTCTCCTATTAGATTAGAATCAATTATTACTTTATTGTCATAGCATAGTACAGGTACCAGACAATGAAATGCAATTTAGTATCTAACCAGAAGTGCAAATAGTGATATAGTGATGATTCACTTGCTTAGTCAAATGTATCGATTGTAAGTCGCTTTGGAATAAGGCGTCTGCTAAATGCAAGTCATTATGGAGTCTCGAGTTGTCTAGTTGGTCTTTTGGAGATCTTTGATCGAAACATCAGATCATCTCAAAGAATAAAATGTCAAATATAAAATGGTTTTTGCTTTTGAAGATATAATATTAACATTTCTAGATCAGTGGATAGATATTTCACGTTGATCCGAGAATCATGTCCTAAGCCCTAACTTCATCTGAGTTGTAATCATTTTACTCATTTTGCCTCCCCCATCTTCCCCCATCTCTCCCCATCTCACCCCTTCTCGCTCTCTTTCCCTCTTTTCCTCCTTTCTTGGTCCCTCTCTCTCTCTCTGTCTCTCTCATATCGCTACCAACCCATTCTCTCTCTCTCTCTCTCTCTCTCTCTCTCTCTCTCTTTCTCTCTGTCTCTCTCTCCATCTCTCTCATATCACTGCCCCCCCACCTCTCTCTCTCTCTCCCTCTCTCCTTCTCTCTTATATCGCCCCCCCTCCCCTCCTTGTTCGTTCATGCGGCGGTAACAGTGAAAAACTAACCCGTCTAGCGGAGCACAATGGCGGCCTCTCCCTCTCTGTGTCGGAGACACCCCCTCCCGCGGACTCCCCACGTAGACAGCCCTGCTCAACAAGCCCGCCTGCCAAACAACTCAATTAAGCAGAAAAGGAGGGAAGAAAGAGGAGCCCAAACAGAGGAACGAGAGAAAGGGAGGGAAGAAAGAAGATAGGGAAACAGAGGAGCAAAAGGGCCGGTTGCTGTCAACCCCTGTCGGCCCCTCGGCAACGTCTTGCGAGGGGCGGAAACGCCCCCCGAGAGAGGGAAGAGGGAAGAGGGAAGAGGGGGAGAGGGGAGAGCAAGAAGAGAGAAAGAAGACAGAAAAGAGAAAAAAGACCTCTGTGATGTGATGTGTTAACTGGAATTCCTGGCCTCAGGGCACCCAGGGTTCAGAGGGCAATCTGAGGGCCAGCGGGTCATTACCACTGTGGCTGGGGTAGGGCACACACACACACACACATACACACACACACACACACACACACACACACACACACACACACACTGGAGTCAGAGGAGTGTGTGAGTGTTTGCTCTCCTCTTCAAGCGAGACTTACATTTGGAGAGCGGGAGAGAGGACTGCCACATACACACACACACACACACACACACACACACACACACACACTGGTACACACACTTAACACCCATAAACCGCTGAGAGGATGTTTCACACTGTTAGAACATCATTAGAGTGAGTGATGTCAGTGTTGGCTGAGGGCCTGTCTAGGGACAGCAGTGTGAACATACAGTAGTACCTGTCAACTCGCCTGTAGTCAGCTCACCTGTAGTCAACTCACCTGTAGTCAACTCACCTGTAGTCAACTCACCTGAACCAGTACCTGTCAACTCACCTGTAGTCAACTCACCTGAACCAGTACCTGTCAACTCACCTGTAGTCAGCTCACCTGTAGTCAGCTCACCTGTAGTCAGCTCACCTGAACCAGTACCTGTCAACTCGCCTGTAGTCAATTCACCTGAACCAGTACCTGTCAACTCACCTGTAGTCAGCTCACCTGCAGGGTGAGGGTTAGTAGTGCACAGCCAATGGCCAATGGTGTTTTGGTCCACTAATACAATGACATTTACATTTATTGGCATTTAGCAGACATCTTTATCCAAAGCGACTTACAACAAATACATTTGTCTCAGTAAGTGAATCGTCTATCCATGTCATCATAAGAAAAGTTAATCTATGCCAAAACCAGGGGCCATTGGTAGTTACTATGCTAGAAAAAGGAAGAATTACTTATTACTTACTTTTTTACAGTAGAGAAACTGTACAGGGGGGTATTGGGGATGAGGAGGTCTTTAGGTGGGACGAATGATAACACGTAGATTTAATGGATGATAACACAACATAATGATAGAGATTTTTTTTCTTCAACCTTTTGTATTTACTCTCGATTACAAACATTAAACCAGTGAATGATTTTATGGCATGGACAGAATTTCATTGTATATTGTGCAACAACAACAAAAATAAGTTGTGTAAG
>NC_137677.1:61696652-61699152 GCF_963989245.1 Nansenia antarctica | reverse complement strand
ACAACAACATGACACATCCACGGTCCCAGCCTTCACTTGGGGAACCTGGGCCCCGGACTGGCGTGGCTGAACCTGGGTAGTCTACACACCCCACAGGGGCAGAGAGCGCCTCCCGAACCCCCGGGGGAGCCCCACTGCACCGGGGCCATCGGTGCCTCCAGGGGGCCAGGGGGCAGCAGGGGGCATTTGGAGGACGACGACACCGCCGAGGTGAGGAGGGATTCCGGGGAGAGGAGTAGCTGACTGGGGCCGGCGAGGAGGGGCCACCCCCCGGCCAGGAGCAGCCTCGGAACCGGCCCCGTGTTCACCCCCACCCCCATCCCCACCCCCATCCCCACCCCCACCCCGACGCTCACTTCCCCCAGGAGCCTGCGCATCTCCTGCAGGGAGGAGCCCAGGAGCAGGATGTAGTTACGAGCCAGGACCAGGGTGGAGATCTTGGAGAGCCTGCGTCCGGGGGGGGGTGCTCCTCCTGGCTGGTGGTGGGAGTGGGGGTGGGGGTGGGGACCCCCTGCCGACGAAGGAGAGGAGGAGGAAGAGGAGGAGGAGGAGGAAGGGGAAGGGGAGGAAGAGGCGTAGGGCACCATCACCTCTCTGAGAGCGTCCATGGCCACGTTGAGGTCCTGCATCCTCTTCCTCTCTCGGCTGTTGATCTTCCTCCTCAGGTCCTGCTGTTCCTCTGGGCTGAGCTCCCTGGGGGGTTTGGCTGGTCTCTGGTGCCCCACCCCATGGCCGTGGAGGCACCCCAGGGCTCCGGCGCTGAGCCTGGCCCCAGCCCCGACACCCAGCCCCGGGCCTGGGGGACACCTGGAGGAGAAGTCCTGGAGGGGATGGCCATGGCCCGGGACACAGAGAGGCAGAGCAGCCTGCTCCTGTGCTCTGACCATGGGGCTGGGTAGGACATTCATGGTCCAGGCTTGAAGTGTGGTTGCTGTCTTCAGGTTGAAGGCGACACAGATCCTTACAGGTGCAACTCTCCTCCAACCAAAGAAGTCCCTCAGCAGCTCAAGCTCAGATGAGAGATGATAATTGGTGATGCTGATATGATGATTATCATCACTTGTTCCTCCTCTTCTTGGATAAAAAAAAAAAGTGTCAAACTTTAACCCTTCATACCTGCGTTGGCTGTCCTGATCACAGGTGTTGGAATTACACCTCGACAATCCAAAAAGATCTTCTTGAATTATTGGACAAATAAGCAAGAGGAAAAAAAGGCAAACAAGTCAAACTAGCTGTAAGTCGACAACCGTGAGTTGTCAGATGTCTGCTGGTTGGTAGGTGTCTCTCCTCTGTGAGAGAGTGAGTGAGTGAGTGAGTGAGTGTGTGAGTGGTTCATCTCGCTGTCCGTGGCTGTCTGGAGAGAAGGACAGTGACAGACAGAGGAGAAGTGAGCTAAACACTGCCGCCCTCTCACAGAACCACATCACCCCCCCCCCCCCCCCCCTCTCCTGCTGGGACTCCTCCCCACAGGGCACCCTACTACTCTCTGGACTATCAACTGTAGACGTTAGAATGATAAGGTTCTATCTCCATTTTTGTTCAAAATTTCGTTTTTTACATAACCTGATCCATTAGGTGTTTATTAATGCCTGTGTGGTGTTATTTTTTCAATGTTGAAATTTTTGAGTTAGTTAATTCATAAAATACAAAGGTTCCATCTCACAAAACATGATGGAATGTAAAAACGTTGACGCTCAATATCTCTGAACTGCCCTAAAACGGAGATAGAACCTTATAATTCTAAGCTCACGAACTGTAGACGCAACACACAACACAGCAGTGTATGTATGTCTTGTGCAAGGTGTGTTATACAGTGTACTGTGTGCATGCAATACTGGTTATCGACAGAACACCAGACCCCCCATTCTAGTCCATCAACTAGAAACAAATACATGTCTTGACAAAATCGATGAACTCTCTGAGTGCTGGAACAGAGCGTGGAGTGAGGAAGGCCGAGATAGAGAGAGAGAGAGAGACGACAGGGACTGTTACAGTAATGGGCTGATGAACCCCCTCTACCCCCCCCACCCCTCTACTCGACACTTACAGTAAACAAGAGTGACAGCCACTTGAACCTCTCTGTGGGAGAGCGTCTGTCCAGTGGCATGATAGGCTGAGAGACGACCTCTCTCTCTCTCTCTCTCTCTCTCTCTCTCTCTCTCTCTCTCTCTCTCTCTCTCTCTCTCTCTCTCTCTCTGTGTGTTTCTCTCTCTCTGTTTCTCTCTTTCTCTCTTCGCTCTCCAATGACACTGAGGATGCGTGAGGACAGCTCTGACCGAGGGCATGGGAACAGGATAGAGAGATAGAGAGATACATACATACATACATACATATATACATACATACATACATACATACATACATACATACATACATACATAGATAGAAAGATAGATAGATAGATAGATAGATAGATAGATAGAGAGATACATACATACAGACATACATACATACATACATACATACAGACATACATACATAGATAGATAGATAGATAGAT
>NC_137677.1:61689152-61691652 GCF_963989245.1 Nansenia antarctica | reverse complement strand
CCAGGCCTATTAAAGCCTGTTACAACCACGGTCGAGGGGGCTGACCGCATTGTCCTGTTTATCTGTCATTCACACACCAAGGCCAGGAGTTGGGTTTTTAGAGGTGCCTTCCTCTATGCCGAGGTCGGTGAGGAGGTACGCAAAGTCACTGTGGAAGTGAAGGCTAATGGGATATGATGGATGGGGAAAACCTCTCCTTGAATGGGATGGATGGAGTGAGTTCAGGACCGGGGCGGGAGGGAGAGAAAAGAGAGCCTGATCCAGGAATGTGGTTCCCCAGAAAGAGATCGGAAACTGTCAACGCCCACGTTGACGTTCCGTGGTGGTGATGGGGGGTGTTCAGGCCATGGAGATATATAGTGTAACTGTTCTAGAACTCATCTATATGGAATGTGGAATATGGAATGTATGTGTACGGAATGGATAGAACTTATCTAAAGAAGGACGACAATACGTCGATAGAAAGTATCAATCTCTGTCGTTCATCATGGTTTCTGGAACATGAAATAACCTATAAAGTACATCATTAACTGTAAACAGTTTACACTTTTACAATTATGTAAAAAAAAAAGTGCATGTTGCAAATGCTTATTTAAGGATAGTTTTCAAAGGGGCTTGGAGATGGGGGGGTCAGGGTGGATGGGGTGGGTAAAGGGTTAAAGAGGTTTACGTGTTAACAAGCCCTCAGTATTCACAGGAGACAAGCCCTGAACCCGCCTGGTATAGAGCTGATGTTCCTGCGCTTGGCGGACTGACGTCTGTAACAAGTGAAGACAAATCGTGAGCTTAGAATTATATGGTTCTATCTCCGTTTAGGGCAGTTCGGAGATATTGAGCGTCAAAGTTTTTACATTCCATTATGTTTCGTGAGATGGAACCTTTGTATTTTATGAATTACTAACTAAAAAATGGCAACATTTAAAAAATAACACCACATAGGCATTAATAAACACCTAATGGATCAGATTATGTAAAAAACTAAATTTTGACCAAAAATGTAGATATAACCTTATAATTCTAACGTCACGATATGGCAGAAGGAGGCAGAGAGGAGCCAATAGAACAGCATGGACACACACACACACACACACACACATCATCATCACCGCCTCATCCACCTTCTCTCTGCCTCTCCCCTTCAACACCACGGCAGCTACGCTTTTATCTGCCTGGATGGACGTGTGTTGTGGTGTGTGTGTGTGTGTGTGTGTGTGTGTGTGTGTGTGTGTGTGTGTGTGTGTGTGTGTGTGTGTGTGTGTGTGTGCGTGTGTGCGCGCGTGTTTGCGCGCGCGTGTGTGCTTGTGAGTGTTTGTGTGTGTGCTCACACTCATAGAGAGTGAGAGACTGACACAGAGAGAGAGAGAGGCAGAGACAGAGACAGAGAGAGAGAGAGAGAGAGAGAGAGAGAGAGACAGACAGACAGAGAGAGAGAGAGAGAGAGAGAGAGAGAGAGTGAAAGTCTTCTTTGAGGGAAACTTACTGTAGTGTTGGTTAACCAAGACAAGACAAGGCCCAATCCCGTTTTCCCTTCCCTACCCCTAAGGCCGGTGGTGTAGTATATATATATATATATATATATATATATATATATATATATATATATATATATATATATATATATACACACACATACATATATATATATATATATACTACACCATATATATATATATATATAAATTAAATGTTATAAGGCTGATCTGTGCTGATCACGTAGACTACACCACTGCCTACGGCTCATTTGGAAGTGCCACTCACTTTGGAGTCAAGCCCTCCGCGACCAGAGCCACAAGGGGTAGTGGTTGAAAATCTTTCCCTATGAAATGGGACAACCCTTCACTACCCTGATCAGTAATGTCATAGAAAAGCATCTACGCTCGCTATTCATTCACAACTTAAGTTTAATCCTATCAATCAATCAATCAAATAAGTCATCAAATAAAAAAGCTTAAAACAACGCTTCATTATCAGGCCAGTTCATGACAGAATAGCAGTGCTCTGTAGGCTAGCAACCCTGCTCCTTCCCTGCCAGTCTGTAGGCTAGCAACCCTGCTCCTTCCCTGCCAGTCTGTAGGCTAGCAACCCTGCTCCTTCCCTGCCAGTCTGTAGGCTAGCAACCCTGCTCCTTCCCTGCCAGTCTGTAGGCTAGCAACCCTGCTCCTTCCCTGCCAGTCTGCACTGGTATTAGAGGAACGGTAACAAGTGTAACAACTAAGCGGCTGAACTTTAGTTACATTTCGGGCGTCATATGCCATCAAAGGGGGGAAATGCTATTTTTAAATATATAATACATTGATTTGACATGAAACATAACGATGGTTATCCTACTTTTTTTTAGAAAAATAATTACATTTGTGCTTGTCTTCCTCATAGCTAGAGCGATATCCTGATTCCTGTCGATGATTCGCAAGGCATTCTGGGATTTCACAAGACGAAAGGCTACGGCTTCGTTTAGAGTCTGGTGTTAAACAAATCTCAGTTTCAAGGGATATGTAACCCT
>NC_137677.1:61671652-61684152 GCF_963989245.1 Nansenia antarctica | reverse complement strand
TCTCTGCTGTGTGTGGGGTTCTAATTGGGTGTTCCTGAATGACTGTGTGAGCTGTAATTAAGTGAGAAAAGCCCGCTCGTTAAGGTGTGACTGAATTAGATGGGATTGTGGGGAGTGGGGGTCTAATTAATTTTGAAATGTGATACCTCGTAATCCCCATTAACTCTTGGAGTAATTGCATTTCGCGGGGAGCAAATGGCCCTTTCAACTGGGGCGGGTGCCCGAGATGGCTTCAATAAGCAGATGTTACAAAAAGGAGACCAGCTTGTAACTTACAAATTTGATTTGTCAATTTTGTGTTTGAAACTGTCAAGCATTTACTCACTCCATTATGATGGATACACACTATGTTGTCTAGGGCGTTTCGGCTCCTGAGAGTATTTGAGATGATGTGTCTGCTTGAGAGTATTTGAGAGTATTTGAGAGTATTTGAGAGTATTTGAGAGTATTTGTGTGCTGTATGGAGATTGTCGTTTCAGGCTGGTGGAGGTAGCCTGTCCTCCCTGAGTGTAATTCATGGAATGAGGAATTGTATCAAACAGTGTGTGTGATGCCATTCCTCTTTCCATGCTTTATAATGAGCCCATCCGCCGATTTTTACCTCCCATAGCCTCCACTGATAATATATATAATTAAGACGGGCTTGCACACCATGTTCTCGATCAACTGAGCATGGGCCAATGACAAAGGTGTTTCATAGGGGGAGCCACCCCTCCTAAATTTCGTTGTTTGGTACCTGTACTGTAGCAATGACAAATAAAGTCCATTCCCTTCCATTCCATAAACATACCAGCCACCACCATCATGTGGTGAGAAGGACAATGTATTGTACTTTTTCGACCTGCTCCACTAAAAACTTCAATCACTTGAAATAAGTGGAGAATATTAAATGTCTTTCACGCGCACACACACACACACACACACACACACACACACACACACACACACGCACACGCACACACACGATACCCAGTCAGAGTTCACTTCTTTGAGGCCTCCTTTGAGGTGTTGAGGCTGTTGGGTATAGTGAACCAAGGTTGAACACCTGCTCAGTCTGCTACTGTTCTCCAACTTACCATCCATGCCACAAGGTTTTGACATATCTCATCCAAACAAGCCACTCTGACTTTTGTGTGTGTGTGTGTGTGTGTGTGTGTGTGTGTGTGTGTGTGTGTGTGTGTGTGTGTGTGTGTGTGTGTGTGTGTGTGTGTGTGTGTGTGTGGAACAGAGAAGTATAGGCTACAATACATCGTCCTTCTCAACACACGATGATTCTTCCCTCCTATTATTTATCTCTGAAACGCCCTACACATCTTGAAGGACTTTCCCTGTCTCATATTCAGTTCATTTGAATAATTCTATTGTAAAAAAGAGAGAAGAATAAACAAATGCGAGCATGAATATTCAAACGTCAGGTTCATTCAATATCGTGCAGCTCCAAAAAGCCTTTCAAAAGCATTGCAACAGCATGCGCAATCTGGTACGCAGCTGGCGCCGTTTACTCACGCATACTCCAGTATATTCATATTCCTCAGAACAGAACTTATTCGTATGTCTGAGGGATCGTTTGGCCGCATATTTTGCATAGCTCAAGAATCCTAATACATTTTTTCCTACATCTTATGTGCCCTCCTGTCTTGGAAGGCTTGGAGCAAACATACAAATGCATGGCCGCATTTGATCAACACCGCAGTAACTTTTTTTCTGCTCATCAAAGTAAAAAAAAAAAAAAAAAAAACGGACATGAAGGTCCAATTGGACTTGTGCCTGAATAATTCAAACAAGGCTCGGGGTGACAGCGAAGGGGGTTTGCATGTGACGGTGCGCGTGGACACATCCAACTGGTGCCAAAAAGGGAAAAGTCACCTTAATGCATAAGGGAGTCTGAAGGAGAAGCAAAGTCGCAAACAAAATGTGTTGTGCTCTGAATATACATAAGTACTATCCGTAATCAATGAAATAATGTATAGCCTGCCTATTGGATATTAGTTTATTATATTTATGTAATCAACTATAGGCCTATATGTATCACGTAAATAACCTTGTGGTATAGTAAGAATGCCAGTACATGGATGGCTTGTAATCTGCGACATGTGTTTGTTTTTATAGAATTTCCTTCTATGTTTTAGGGTAATATATCTCTACTTTTTATGCTGATGGTTTAATGTCACAAACCGGATAAGCCCTTCAATATGGCACCAATGCTAATACAAGTTTAAATATACGAATATATGCTGTTGTAGAATTTCATGAGGACTGGAAAAATTAAGCAATAATCTAAAAATATATTGTTTGAAAAACAGCAGGTTTGATGAATGCAGTCAGAAACTGTGAAATGGGCACTGGTGGGGTTTCATGATAAAATTCATTTTAGAAACCCGATTAAAGAAAATACGTTTGGAGATTACAGCACTTTTTAATGTTTTGATTTCGGAATAAATGCGATTCGCATATAACCGTATAACCAATATAAAAAAAATCTGCAAACAAAACCAAAAAACACCATGCTCGTGCTCTCCAGTCTGCATTGAGTCTGAATAGAATCTGCATATTGTGGACTTCTTTGTCTCGGTTGAATTGAAGGAGACAGTAAAGTCATTGTTAGTCAATCATAACTCTCTCCTTTTTTCACTAGGCTATAGATTCCAATATCACATTTGGCGTTTATTTATTAAGGCAATTTGATCCTATTTGAATTCATCCAACGCCATGATTTTGATCTCCCTTCAATAATTGGTCCTAAAACATTTCAATATCGAAAATCATTGCATTCATAATCGAATAGATGATAATCTATGTTTTTTGGGCCAATATAGTTTTTTAATTAATATTATTCTTTATTATTATAATAAAAAATGTGTATGTATAAATAAATATTTTTAAACATTTGTTGTTTTGTTCATTGATAACCCTTATCAGTGAGGTACATTTACTGCAGTCAAATGACTTTTCTAAATTATCCAGAGAGAAATTATTTATCTTTGATTTAATGAATACCACATACGTCATACTCTGTCATAAAGTAGGCCTTTTATTTTCCCCACTTTTTTGATGTATGCTACAATATTAATATACTAGATAGGCTGCGTGTATTGAAATGATCTTCTGATGTTGTATAATAACTTGTATTGAACACATTTGCCTATCTCTCGCTTGTTCAGTATTCAGTTGGTCATATTTGTGATACCTTGGGCATATCGCCAGAAAGGAGGCACAAAGTTGTTTGGATTTGGTCACGAGCGTTGAGTGTATTTCGGTTAAGGCCTTGGATATATTGATATCTTACTATGCTTTGCTTACTGTGTAGGCCTATATCTTGTGTGTAATTTGACAAGAACCTATACTTTAATGTAACTCAACTAAACAGACATTCAGATATTGTTGCAGGAGGACGCATACACACACTTGAGGGAAACAATAACATCAATTAAACATTTTTATTTTATTTTATTTAACATTGAAAATCCCAACATAATCATCATTGATTCATTTGAAATCCCATCGAAAATAAGTAAATAAATATCATTTAGCACTTTTTATAAAAAAATAAAGAGGTGATCATTCTTTGCGTGTGGGGCAGTGACTGGCATGCTTGGCAACAAAAACAATGGAAAGAGAAACATACACAAAAAAAACTAGCCACGAAGGCCTGGCACCGGCAGTGAGAATGACACTGTGAGTGATAAAAAAAAAAAAAATAAAATAAAAAACTAGCCAACACTGTGAGTGACAGGCTACAAGAGGCAGGAAGGAAAAGGTGCGACTTAGAACAGTGTCACATGGCTGAAAAGCTGATAGGGTCAATCCGATCATTAACCAACGGCCTAATATAAAATCTCTCCTACTATTTACACAGAATTATGAATCTACATATTTACACTCTACGTTACCACGTGTGTTCTCATCCAAGTTTGTTTTATGTTCAGATAAACATTTTTGTACACTCTCCCTTTTCAGACTCAGTGCAAGGGCTTGTCTTGTGTTCAACAAACGCCATTTCAGTTTTTCAGTCAAATGATCAATGTGTGTTGTTTTGCTGGATATTAAATTGTGTCGAAAGAAAACACCTGTTATCAATTAAGCTATGTTACAAAATGCTATGTTAGTCGCGCTTCTCAGTTTTCTATGCTTAAAGTAATTCACGTATGTTGGCTCCGTCCAAAGCAGCTTATATAGTGACAGATAAATAAAATAATTAACATTTAAAAAAAACAAAAAATCATTGATATGGATAGAGATACACGGTAACCTTGACTACTGTACAACCCAACAGCGCACCAAAAGTTCATTTCCCTTTTTGTTCTCCCTTATTTTACGGTAAAAAGTTCAAGTCACTTTGAGTCGCCCGTCAGCCGTGCCATGCTGTGGTTACTCATGCCAGGCAGATGTGGCGGAGGCACCTGGCACATGCTACACGGACAAGGCATCCCCGCGCCCCAGTGGTGGAAACTGCTGCCCAGGGGGCTCGGGCCGGTGGGGGGCACCGCCTTCAGGAGTCCATGGTGGGGGTGGTGGGGCCTGACCGAGGTGACAGCGGAGATGCCGGGCGGCGCGGAGAGAGAGGCGGCGGAGACGACGGCCGGAGGGAGGAGCGGGTGGTGCACCGGGTGGACCGGGTGGGTGGCGTGGGACAGGTGGCCGGGCAGGGGCCCCGTGTGCGCCATGGGCCCGCAGGCAGACGGGTGGAACCCTCCGTGGTGGCCGCCGCTGCCGTAGATCTCGCTCACCAGTCGCTTCATCTCCTCCAGCGAGTTGCTGAGCATGAGGATGTAGTTTCTCGCCAAGAGGAGAGTGGCTATTTTGGAGAGTTTACGCACCGAGGGTCCGTGCGCGTAGGGCATGACCTCGCGCAGGCCGTCCATGGCGATGTTGAGGTCGTGCATCCTCTTGCGCTCGCGGCCGTTGATCTTCAGGCGCATGCACTGCAGCTCGTTCTCGGAGAGCAGCTTGCGGTCCTTCTTGGAGAGCATCTTGAGCATCAGCGAGTCCTCGTCGTTGTCGCTGGAGAGGCTCTGCAGGTCGGCCGGGATCTCCGTGGAGTCGGCGTGGTGCGTGGACGACACGCCGGAGAAGCCAGACTTCTTCAGCGCCGCCAGGTACATGTCTTCCACCTCGGGAGAGGAGGGTCGGCTTGACACACGGCTGGTATCGGAGTCCATGGTGGTCCTTATAGGTTTAGGCTACACAGCAACCTACGAAGAGAAAAGTAAAACAACGTTTTTAGTCGACTTATTTTCTTCTTCATCATCTTTCTTTTTCTTCTTACATGATTGACCACATTAGCCTGCATGGAACATATTTCGCCGAAAGAGATGTTAAATTATGACCAACATGTTAAATAAAGCAAGATTAGCTTACTAGCGCTTTATCATCATCATCATGAGTAAACACATGAGTACACCCAGATGAGAGGCCAAGACGAAATGTTTTAAAAGCGCAAGTTCAAAACAAAGATAACTGACGATAGTAAGTGTGCGTAAAAGCGCACGTTTATCATTACGTGAGTTTAGAATGATAAGGTTCTATCTCCGTTTAGGGCAGTTCAGAGATATTGAGCGTCAAAGGTTTTACATTCCATTATGTTTTGTGAGATGGAACCTTTGTATTTTATGAATTACTAACTCAAAAATGTCAACATTTTAAAAATAACACCACACAGGCATTAATAAACACCTAATGGATCAGATTATGTAAAAACCTCAATTTTGACAAAAATGGAGATAGAACCTTATAATTCTAACGTCACGTTTATCATGATCAAAGCTGTAAGAAAGACGTGGAACCTACCGAGAATGGTAGAACGCAGAGAGGAGAGGAACCGTCAACGATGAATCCACTTGTTACTCCCAAACACTACTGACAGACACACACACTACTGACAGCCCATTTGGCACGCACGGGCACGGCGACAGGTTTTTATAGCGGGTTCAACGGTCCGGGAGCAAGTCACCGCCGGGACAACGTCGTCGCTTCTCCGACTGCCTGCCGTCGACCAATGGGCGACCTGCGAAGGGGGAGAGGGGAGGAGGCTTCGGGGGTCTTCGGGGGTCTTCAAATCTGATGTCATTACAAAGAACATGAATTAGACACACTTCGTTTAAGGCAGCTTGCAACGGAAAGAAAGTGTTGGGTTTATCCATAGTCCATGGACTGTTTATGATGACATACAAGAAATAAAGAAAAACTATATTTAACCCAATTGCAATAGGGCTATTTCAATCAATTATATATTCATATTAATTACGAACATTTGGAAATAGTAGGTATTCGTTCTTTCGTATTTCCCCTAGACAATTTTTTGTAAATAGTGGACTAAATCGAAACACTATACTTAAAAAATGACATAAAGTCCAAATTACTATTCAACACAATACGGGTCCAAAACAACGTTTGCTTTAATTTGGTTGTAGATGGAGAAGGAGAATATTTAATAACATGTCAAGTCGTTTTTACTCTCCATACATTTATATTTAGGAGTATTACTTCTAATTCGTGAAAATGTGATATTTCGATTTCGAAACGAAAACTATTTATCTGGTGATGTTATGGAACGACGCGGCCTTCCTGATTTATGTTCATATTTCGATGGTCTTTTGTGTTTCAAAGGTTTGAGCAACATTACAAGAATTAAATCAATCAAGTCCTTTGAAACCATCCATTAATAATTGTTAAGCTTTGTGGTGCAATATGTTTAGCGTGCACCTCCAGTCGTTCCATATTAACTCCAACTGTAATCAGCGCTCTGAGTGATGCCATGATGGCGCACCGCTCGCGCCCACTCAGAGCGCTGATTACAGTTGGAGTTAATATGGCGCTTATTGTTTTAACCCGATGACCCCCTCGGCCGCTTAACAGCTGACGGGGTGAGCCCAGACTCAAGCCGTTAATAAAGTGCATTTTTAACGTTAATAAACGAAGCGTGCAAAATTGTTTTTAACGGTTATGATCTGTGAACATTTCAATTAGTCCAATATGGACCCACAGCAGTGCTGCCACGGTTCTCTGTTGGCGCTCAGGAGGTGACAGAAGGGAACAAGTGACTCTGAGGTAACTAGAGTTGACAAGGTCATTGTCCGAGAAATATGACGAAAGGAACCAGTCAGGAATGACTAAAAATAAACATTAGGCCTATGTGCACACCATGATAGCATAATGCCACACTTTACAAAGCTTTGTTACGCGCATGATAATAATACTAACACTAACACTAACACTAATAATAATAACAATAATATTATGATTATTATATTATATAATAATAATAATAATACAATGACATCAATAACATTATTATTAACACAATATTATGTTATAATACTATATTAGTATTGTTATTAGTAGTAGAATTGCAATTATAATTCTAATAATACTTTGGTAGGCAAAATATAATTACACAGTTCATTTCCAGTGCAATTAATTTGGGAATGGTGATCACGGGCCTAATTTTATTTATAATTAGTCCAATATACACCGTGTTACATGAAATTCAACCAATTGAAATTCGATGTAACTTTATTTATGTGTAAACTTATTGTAAAGTGTGACACATGTCGAAGATAATAATAATAATAATAATAATAATAACTTTTATTTGTCTAGCACTTTTGGACGTTGGAGCTCAAAGTGCTGTATAATATGACGCACGGATTGTCTTCCTCTTTGCAAAACCATCATCATGTGAAACGCCATTTATTGAACTCTATCCTCTGACACATCTAGGATTGTTTATGAACATAATATCTGAAAAAGTGCTGTCTCACAGGGAACACACGCATTGCAATATATTCAAAACAATTATCCAATGTGCGTCATGTAGCCAGACAGTAGTATTCCTCCTGTCATATAGAAATGGAACCAGCAGGAGTTAGTGAGGGGTGAGCCCCAAAATATGTCTTTAAAAAAGAATAAAGTCCTGAGTCATGACACCCGTGCAGAAGTGACTGTAGGCCACTAAACACGTATGTGCATGGAACCAAGGTGTTCTCAGGCCCCGCGCACTAGACCCCCCCCCCCCCCCCCCTCACCCTCCCCGCATCAGTCCATGCCAAGTGAAACTACACACACACACACACACACACACACACACACACATCCATGCACGTCACAAAATCTCTTCCCCCCCCTCCCCCCTTCCCTCCCTCCCTCCCTCCCTCCCTCCCTCCCTCCCTCTCTCTCTCCCTTTCTCTTCTTCTCGTGTTGTTTTGTTATGTTCTCCTCTCGTCTGTCCCGTCTGTTTGCTTGTTTACTCGCACTAAATAAGATTATGCTAATGAGGGCGGTTTGTGAGAAGTGGTATTCTAAATCAGAGAGTTGAGAGTTGAGCTGTGCCTGCCACCGCCGTTAGCTTCATTAGCCATTCTCATAATCTCACTTGTTAGTGTGGCAAATGGTAATAAATACCCAGGATGCCTGGGTTTAGAATCGCAGTGACAATTACAATGACCGGCCTATTGTTTATGCTTATTGTCACCCCCTCATATAAAATAATTATTTGAAATGCCAACCACGGGGATGAATGCACAATCTGTCGCAGAGGCCACTGTTAGAGACAGATATGGCTGTGCGGATTGATAAGTGTCTAGGGAGCAATTATGTGGGCCAGGATATGTTAGAGTAATGGTAGAGGACGACTCTAAAGAGATTATTACAAGATTATCTGAAGCCTCAACTGCTAGACAACTGGAAGCCTCCAGAATTATCACAAGGAGTTTTACTCTTGAACTGTATCCCACCTAACATGGCAAGAGAGCAGGATCAAATCTGAGGATTAGCCATTCACTTTCCTCTCCTTCCCTCTCCCTGCTCACGATAGACTTGTGTATAGACTCTGTATATCATTGTTCTCTACCTTTCATATCCAACTCACTATGATGGTTGCACATTCCTGGTTACTGTGATCACTCTACATCCTTTGCACTACTGATGTTTACAATACTACCTTTGCAGATACTGTATATTGCACATTGCATATAGCTTATTTTATACATTTGCATATTACATACTGTACATAAGCTACCACACTACGAGCTACCTTAAATGTACACAGCTCATAACTGTATATAGCTCATAACTGAATATACCTCTTAACTAAACTGATGTTTATAATACTACCTCAGCACATACTGTATATTGCACACTTACCGATCACAATCATTGTCATGTTTTATTTATATCATGTTCTTATATCACTATTTGCACTTTTGGTTAGATGCTAAACCTGAACTTCCTGTAATGTTGTTTACATTAAGAATGTTGATATGCTGATTTAAATTCTGCTACTTTCACCTATTCTATTATTGACGCTATTGTCTATACAGCTATTGTTGATTGTTGACTGCTGTTTATATCCAGTTTATTCTTTTATTGATTTTGTTGTTTATATCCTGTTTATTCTATTATTAACTTTGTATTTCTGCTGCAAGAATTTTACTCTTTGGATCCATACATAATAAAAGCAATTCCAAGAATTTTACTCTTTGGATCCATACATTGACATAATAAAAGCAATTCTGATTCTGATATGATTCTGATTCTGCATTTCGATGTATAGTACTTGTACGCTGCGATGACAATAAAGTTGAATCTAATCTAATCTAATCTAAACTAATTATCCCGTACACATCACTGTGTACTTTATGATCTGGTTTCCTGGCCTTCATTAAGCCTAAGGAGACAGCATCAGCATCACTGGTGTATCTTTATTTACAAAACCATACTGGACAAACTCCCCTCATATCTATGCAATCTCATGTCACTCACCAACAGCTGTTGTGATTCTGTTCTACTAGATGGGTGTTGCTCTACTGGGTACCGAGGACTTGCTTGGAACTTGGCAAAGCAGCCTTCGCTTATTTTGCGCCCTGGTCAGGGAATAACCTCCAGAACTCACTACAGCTCTCATCTCCCTGGTCAGGGAATAACCTCCAGAACACACTACAGCTCCAGAACTCACTACAGCTCTCATCTCCCTGGGAGAGGTCAAAGCTCTGGTTGGAAATTGGAAACTGTGTGAAAGAAGTGTGCAATAATAAAGTGTGCAGTTCTATAGCGCTTTTCCTGCCAACGTTGCAGCTCAAAGTGCTTTAATCATTATTTAATCATCATTTAATTATTTAGTCATTTAAAGGCAGTATTAAAAAGATGGGTTTTGAGTCTTGACTTGAACATATTTTCTGAGGTTGCATCCCTAATGTAAACTGGCAGTGCATTCCACAATTTGGGTGCATAAAATGAGAATGCAGCCTCACCAAATCTCTTCTTTTGTGGTACACAGAGAAAACCAGCGTCAGAAGACCTGAGAGCTCTATTGCGACTCCTAAGATGGATTTTTTTGCATACTTATCTGTTATCTCTTGTCTGTTATTTCTTATGTTTTATTCACCAATTGTGTAAACTTGTACAGGTACTGGTGTGCTTTCTTGTTATCTCAAGGGACGTCCTAAATAAAGGTTAAATAAAGACATAAACATAAATAAAACAGCTCTGAAGATATGCCAGTCCAGTGGATGGTCAAAATAAATACAATCAGCAACGATGATGCGGTATTTGCATTATCAATGCATAATATGCATGCTTACAGTGGAATGTGCATTCTGGAAATTGACTGCATCTCTGCTTCTGCATCCTAATATCCTATATCCTAAGAACCCTCAGCTGCAGCAGAACCGAGTTGTCGCATCCCTCGTCAAAACGCAGCGTTGCTGCTTCTCTGTTTGCAGCCAGAAAACATCCTCATATCCCAGCGCTAGGCGCATTAAAACAGAGCAACATCATGAAAAGGGGGAACGAACGTGTCAACAGGTGTGGATAGGAGAGTACCGAGGTAATTACACCACGTTCACTCCTAATGTGGAGGAGGAGGCTGCCTCGGCCAAGTGCCTGATTAGAAAGCTTTTGCCACCTTTGGGTAAACGGTCGTGGGTGCTGAGCGAGTGCCATGCAGAGAGAGTCTCTAACACTGTCTAATTCCTCCTGCGTCCCTGCTGTTACATGCAGGAGATAATGACGTTTCTCTCCATTCAACCAGACAACAGGCAGGAGGAGGACCTGTTGCTGCAGTTTGAGAGTGGCCGACTGAGTCAGAGAAAAAATGTAACATTTCTAAGAGTGAACTCAATGGGGTGTGTGTGTGTGTGTGTGTGTATGTGTATATGTATAAGTATTTGTGTGTGTGTGTGTGTGTGTGTGTGTATGTGTGTGTGTGTGTGTATATGTATGTGTGTGTGTGTGTGTGTTTGTATGTGTATGCGTGTGTGTGTGTGTGTGTGTGTGTGTGTGTGTGTATGCGTGTGTGTGTGTGTGTGTGTGTGTGTGTTTATGAGAGAGAGCGTGCAAGTCTATGTGTCTGATGTATCAGTGTGTATCTCTTGTGTGTGTGTGTGTGTGTGTGTGTGTGTGTGCGTGTGTGCGTGTGCATGTGTGCGTGCCTTCATGTGTGCGTGCCTTCATGTGTGTGTTTATGTCAGCGTGTGTGTGTGTGTGTGTGTGCGTGTGCGTGACTGTGTGTGTGTGTGTGTCTGCCTGCTCGTCTGTCTGTGTTGGGGTTTAGCCATCTGTGAGTGTGTGGCCCAACTTTACAATGCTAATTACAGCGACGGGACGCCACTGAGAAGCCATGTGGCCTTACAGGCGCTTCAGTATCTCTTTCTTTCTCTGGTTATGCATTCATCTTCTAATCCTGCTTTGTGTTCCAAGGTAAACACGCCTGTCCCACGCAGAGGGGCTGGGGAGGTGGACGGGCAAGGCAGGTGAGCAGTGGAAAGCAGGGAGGGAATTTCCTTAATGGTTTTCCAGTGTGAAATTATGATGGTGCTGATTCAGAGTGGATTGGTGGTTTCATCTTTTCACTCACTTGCTGCAGTCTCGTTCTCGATCAAACTGTTGACTCGAACCTCCACTTTTCTAGCTCCGTCTTTCTCTCTCTCTCTCTCTCTCTCTCTCTCTACCTCTCCTATCTCTATATATCCTCTACCCCTCTCTCTCCCTCTCTCTCCCCCTCTCTCTCTCTCTCTCTCTCTCTACCTCTCCTATCTCTCTCTATCCTCTACCTCTCTCTCCCCCTCTCTCTCTCTCTCCCTGTCTCTCTCTATCTCTTCTGCTCCCTCTCTCTCTCTGTCCCTCACTCTCTCCCTCTCCGTCTCCCATCCCCTCTCCCCCTCTCTCACTCTGTCCCTCCCTCTCTCTCTCCCTCTCTCTCTCTCCCTCCCTCTCTCTCTCTCAGTCAGGCTGGGTGGCAGTAGGCTCTGTGCTGCAGTGAATACCAATGGTGAGGGGGAGCATATGTGAGCCATACTTAATCCTGCTAATCTGCCTTCAAAATAAAAAAAGAAAGAGAACAAAAAAAAGGAGAGAAAATAGAAGAGGGTGGAGAAAAGCAAGAGAACTTTCTCTTTCTGTTGTGTGGGGAGCTCAGCTGACCAGGGGTGTCCGAATGAACTGAACAACACGAAGAATGCCCCCAGTTCTCTCTCCTGGGGCTTTTCTCTCTCCAGCCTTGGAAC
>NC_137677.1:61649152-61666652 GCF_963989245.1 Nansenia antarctica | reverse complement strand
GATAATCTAGATTGCTTATGTGATATAATGGTTATGAAATAAGTATTTTGAGTTATCGTATTCGTTTTCCTTATCATAAAATGGGCCCCTTATGTTGCAGAGGGTGGCTTTATGACAAACTGTGACAGCAGCTGGAGAAACTGGGAACAAGTCGGCAACCAATGGAGCGTTCAGACTTTTATTATGAAAAATGTAAATACATTTCACCGTATTCTCGCTAGTCAAGCCAAAATATTGCAATGCAATGGATTCCGTGAGTTAGAGTGGAGTAGTGGCGATTACTCAACCGAATCCATTGCATTGCAATGTTTTGGCTTGACTAGCGAGTGTGTCATTGATTTTCAACAACGTTTACATTTATTTAAAATGTTCTGAATAAAATCTGATTGGTTGGCAACTTGTTCCCGGTTTCACCAGGTGCTGTCACATTTTTCCATTATTGAGCTTGTCAATAATGCCTCAATGTTGCAAAAGTTGGCATTAGAACAATAAGATACATAAAAGATCATTTGAGTACAATGTTTTGTATACATGGTCGCAGCAGGAATCAAACCTACAACCTCAGCAATGCCCTACCAAGTGAGCCACAGATCGTGAGCTTAGAATGATACGGTTCTATCTCCGCTTAGGGTAGTTCAGAGATATTGAGCGACAAAGTTTTTACATTCCATTATGTTTTGTCAGATGGAACCTTTGTATTTTATTAATTATTAACTCAAAAATATCAACATTTTACAAATAACACCACACAGGCATTAATAAACACCTGATGGATCAGATTATGTAAAAAACGAAATTTTGTCACAAACATTTAGAAATGGCTTATAATTCTAACGTCACGAGATGTGGTTCAGCAGGATGAGTTCAGGCTGAGGTGAAGGGAAACTAAAGCAGCTCCTCCAGTCCAGTGTTTTCGAGATGAGGAGCCCTAACTGTACCTGTCGGGGGTGTCTGGAACAGGGCCAGAGGCTATGGGCGGGCTAGGGCTATGGGCGGTGGGGGGCTCAGCCCACCCAAACGTGCGTCTTGCCAACCCCAATCAAAAGTTAAGACATTTTTCTCTTCTCTGAATTGTTGATATTCCAGGGGCGTGTTTGAATGTCTAATCTCATATTTGTATGTAGGCCCGGCCTTTCCCACCCTAAGGTGCTGGTTCTGGTGCCTGGCCTGGTCTGGTTCAGAGACAAAGCTTTCGCCTCCACTTGGAGGTGTTCCTTCAGAAGACGCAATCTAGGTGTCCACTCCTAATGTCCACTCCTAATGTAATGGTGTAGCAGGTAACCCTGACTACAACAGGAGTCTATCTACTCTGTCTCACACTCTGTCTCACACTCTGTCTCACACTCTGTCTCACACTCTGTCTCACACTCTGTCTCACATTCTGTCTCACACTCTGTCTCACACTCTGTCTCACACTCTGTCTCACACTCTGTCTCACACTCTGTCTCACACTAGTCTCACACTCTGTCTCACACTCTGTCTCACACTCTGTCTCACACTCTGTCTCACACTCTGTCTCACACTCTGTCTCACACTCTGTCTCACACTCATCTCTCAATGTGTCTCACACTGTCTCACACTCTGTCTCACACTCTGTCTCACACTCTGTCTCACACTCTGTCTCACACTCTGTCTCACACTCTGTCTCACACTCTGTCTCACACACTGTCTCACATTCTGTCTCACACTCTGTCTCACACTCTGTCTTACACTCTGTCTCACACTCATCTCTCAATGTGTCTCACACTCAGTCTCAAACTGTGTCTCACACTCTGTCTCACACTCTGTCTCACACTCTGTCTCACACTCTGTCTCACACTCTGTCTCACATTCTGTCTCACACTCTGTCTCACATTCTGTCTCACACTCTGTCTCACATTCTGTCTCACACTCTGTCTCACATTCTGTCTCACACTCTGTCTCACACTCTGTCTCACACTCTGTCTCACACTCTGTCTCACATTGTGTGTGTGTGTGTGTGTGTATGTGTGTGTGCGTGTGTGTGTGTGTGTGTGTGTGTGTGAAGCTAGGAATGGTGTGAGCAGACGCTGGGATGTCGGCCTACAGGTAACTGTTACTGGAGAGGTAGAGGAGGAGGAGAGACCCAGACTGTGTGGAGAGGTAGAGGAGGAGGAGAGACCCAGACTGTATGGAGAGGTAGAGGAGGAGGAGAGACCCAGACTGTGTGGAGAGGTAGAGGAGGAGGAGAGACCCAGACTGTGTGGAGAGGTAGAGGAGGAGGAGAGACCCAGACTGTATGGAGAGGTAGAGGAGGAGAGGAGAGACCCAGACTGTGTGGAGAGGTAGAGGAGGAGAGGAGAGACCCAGACTGTGTGGAGAGGTGGAGGAGGAGGAGAGACCCAGACTGTATGGAGAGGTGGAGGAGGAGGAGAGACCCAGACTGTGTGGAGAGGTAGAGGAGGAGGAGGAGAGACCCAGACTGTGTGGAGAGGTAGAGGAGGAGGAGGAGAGACCCAGACTGTGTGGAGAGGTAGAGGAGGAGGAGGAGAGACCCAGACTGTGTGGAGAGGTAGAGGAGGAGGAGGAGAGACCCAGACTGTGTGGAGAGGTAGAGGAGGAGGAGAGACCCAGACTGTGTGGAGAGGTAGAGGAGGAGGAGGAGAGACCCAGACTGTGTGGAGAGGTAGAGGAGGAGAGGAGAGACCCAGACTGTGTGGAGAGGTAGAGGAGAAGAGGAGAGACCCAGACTGTGTGGAGAGGTAGAGGAGGAGGAGAGACCCAGACTGTGTGGAGAGGTAGAGGAGGAGGAGGAGAGACCCAGACTGTGTGGAGAGGTAGAGGAGGAGGAGAGACCCAGACTGTGTGGAGAGGTAGAGGAGGAGAGACCCAGACTGTGTGGAGAGGTAGAGGAGAAGAGGAGGAGGAGAGACCCAGACTGTGTGGAGAGGTAGAGGAGGAGGAGAGACCCAGACTGTGTGGAGAGGTAGAGGAGAAGAGGAGAAGAGGAGAGACCCAGACTGTGTGGAGAGGTAGAGGAGGAGGAGAGACCCAGACTGTGTGGAGAGGTAGAGGAGGAGAGACCCAGACTGTGTGGAGAGGTAGAGGAGGAGGAGGAGGAGAGACCCAGACTGTGTGGAGAGGTAGAGGAGGAGAGGAGAGACCCAGACTGTGTGGAGAGGTAGAGGAGGAGGAGGAGAGACCCAGACTGTGTGGAGAGGTAGAGGAGGAGGAGGAGAGACCCAGACTGTGTGGAGAGGTAGAGGAGAAGAGGAGAGACCCAGACTGTGTGGAGAGGTAGAGGAGAAGAGGAGAGACCCAGACTGTGTGGAGAGGTAGAGGAGAAGAGGAGAGACCCAGACTGTGTGGAGAGGTAGAGGAGGAGGAGGAGAGACCCAGACTGTGTGGAGAGGTAGAGGAGAAGAGGAGAGAAAGAGCAGGATCTCTGACTGTGTGGAGAGGTAGAGGAGGAGAGGAGCGAAAGAGCAGGATCTCTGACAGGCCCTGACAGCGTTCCGGTGGGAGTGTTGCTGGAGGAGATTTTTGGCTCCCTAGCAACTCACCGCTGGTCCTCTTTCAATTCTTTGGCAATTACGTTGTCATCAAGCCATTTTGCGGCTTTAAGAATGAGAAGAGGAGGCTAAGAAAGGCGCAGGCTGATTTAATTAAAGTAACACCAATTCAGGTTCCGCTGAGGAGGTGGGGGTCTTCATTAGGAGCAGAAAGAAAAGGCTGTGCTGTGTGTGTGTGTGTGTGTGTGTGTGTGTGTGTGAGTGTGTGTGTGTGTGTGAGTGTGTGTGTGTGTGTGCGTGTGTGTGTGTGTGTGTGTGTGTGTGTGTGAGTGTGTATGTGTGTGTGTGTGCGTGTGTGTGTGTGTGTGTGTGTGTGTGAGTGTGTATGTGTGTGTGTGTGTGTGTGTGTGTGTGTGTGAGTGTGTGAGTGTGTGAGTGTGTGCTCCCTCACTTCAATCCGTTGAGATTGTGTTGTGTCCTCCCTGCCAGTCTGTTCCCCAGTGTTGGGTCAAGAAGAGGGGAGAGAGCTGGGAGAGATGGGTGTGTGTGTGTGGGGGGGTGACATAGAGGAGGGGTGGAGTGGAGGAGAGGAGAGGAAGGGTGGTGGTGGTGGAAGGCGGCTGGGGGGTGGGGGGGGTGGGTCTGGTTAGAGGGGCTGTTTGTCACAGTGAATCGGCTCAGGGTGGTTCACATCATCGGGCCATTGATGGCGTCCCCTCCCCAGTTGTAAAACAAGGTCCAGTGTGGCTGGCTGAACACTGGGGCATTGTGTCCCCCCTTCGCAGGCACCATACCACCCAGAGTGTCCCCCCCCCCCCCCTCCCCCTGCCACCACCCATCCCCCACCCCCTCTCCCCCCCTGTGCCCCCCCCCCCACCCCACTCTCTCCCACCCCTCAGCCAAGGGAGTGACCCACAGGCCGCCCCAGGCTGTCTGGAGCTGGATCTGGGAGGGGGGGGTGGATGCCTGGAGGAAACCTCCCCAGGAAGGAAGTCAGATCTGGGGGGGGGGGGGGGGGGGCGGGGGGGTTCGGATGGACTGATGGAGGGATTTTGAGGATAGAGAGAGGCCAGAAAAGAAAACAGTTACTAATAGAGGAAGAGGGAGATGGGAGGGAGGGAAGGAGGCAGCGTGGGACTGGAGGGGGAGAGATGGTGGTGGTGGTGGGGGGGGGGGTTAGGAGCTGCTGTGGAGGGGGCGTGTCCCTAAGTTTCCCGTAACACGGTAGGTTAACGGGAAGATTGATGGATGGAGACGGCGAAACAAAACAGGGGGAGGTGATAAAAAGCAGAGGAGGGAGAAAGGAGAGAATGGGAAAGGGGTTGGAACGGTGGCTTGTAGCTTGTATCTCAGGGAAATGTGTGTGTGTGAGTGTGGGCAGGGAAAAGAGGAACATTTACTACCGTGGGGGGGGTGGGGGGGGGGGGGGTTGGACTCATCCCCTAATTACCAGGGAGGCCTCGGGGGGGGGGGGGGGGGGCAGGACAGAGGGCAGGACAAGTGTGAGGGGAGGGGAACGGAGACAGGATACATAGAGGTTAGCGGAGGTCAATGCTGACCACCTAAGATGTCCCCCCTCCCCTCCCCACAAACCCAGAGCCCCCCCCTCTTGCCCCTCTCTCTGTCCCTCCCCATATCCCCTCCCTCCCCCCCCTCACACACAATGATATAAATAAATAACGTGTCCTCTCTCTCCTAAAGCTGATAATTTACTGCCTGCCCATTCGGCGCCCATCTCTTCTCCATTTTTCAGCCCTGTTGCCAGGGTGTGAATAGGCAGGCTCCTTTGAGTTTGGAGGGCCAGGCCCTGTGTCTGTAGAGGGGGGGTCCTCGAGTCCTGGAGCACCTTGAAGAGGATCCCACCATAGCTACGACCCCCCCCATACACACACACACACACACACACACACATACACACACGCACACACACATCATACCCCTATCAACCCTACCATACCATCATGGCACGTTGAGGTCGTAGTGGAACATGTGGAGGAATGCTGTTGTCAACCCGCCTCTATGCCACACACACACACACACACAGACACACAGACAGACACACACACACACACACACACACACACACAGACACACAGACAGACAGACACACACACACACACACACACACAGACACACACACACCCACACACACACACAGACACACAGACAGACACACACACACATACACACACCCACACACACACAGACACACAGACAGACACACACACACACACACACACACAAACACACAGACAGACACACACACTGGCCCCCTGTGTGAAGAGAGGAAGAGAGCTCTCTCCCTGTTTCTTCTCTAATTACGTCGGAGGTTAACGAGTGCTTCAGGAGTCTGTTGTCTCGGAGCCTGAACCTCCATACCTGAACGCTGACAGCCACCAGGGTCAACATCTGACCCTGACACCTCCCTCCCTCCCTCCCTCCCCCCTTTTCTACTGGCACCTCTCTCCTCCTCCTCCTCCTCCTCCTCCTCCTCCTCCTCCTTCTCCTCTTCCCTTCGTTCCTCCTTACACACACACACACACACACACACACACACACACACACACACGCCACACCTCCCTCATCCCTCCTTCAGCTGGGGGTCAACCCACCCTCATGCCCAGCGCTTAGTATTCTCCACAGGCTCTCCTCATGATGCTGCTTTGTTTTGCTTTTCTTTCTTTTCATTCTTTCTCTCCATCCCCATCTGCTCTCCCTGGCACCCTCGACTGACATTCACCTTGAGAGGAGAGAGTAAAAGAATGAGCAAAGTAACGAATGGCAGAGAGAGAGAGAGGGGGGGGGGCAGAGAGAGAGGAGGGGAGAGAGAGAGAGATAGAGATAGAGGGGGGATAGAGGGAGAGAGGAGGTGAGAGAGAGAGAGAGATAGAGAGAGAGGGGGGTAGAGAGAGAGGAGAGAGAGAGAGAGATAGAGAGAGAGGGGGGTAGAGAGAGAGGAGAGAGAGATAGATGGAGGGGAGAGAGAGAGATAGAGAGAGGAGAGAGAGATGAGAGAGAGAGAGAGAGAGGGAGAGAGGGGTGGGGCGGGGAGAGAGAGAGGGGGGGTAGAGAGAGAGGGGAGAGAGGAGAGAGAGATAGAGGAGGGGGGAGAGAGAGAGATAGAGAGAGAGAGGAGCGAGAGAGAGAGAGAGAGAGAGAGAGAGAGAGAGGCGGGGAGAAAGAGGGGGGTAGAGAGAGAGGAGAGGGGAGAGGAGAGAGGGGGGGGGAGGGGGGTTGAGAGTAAAGAGAGCGTGCCACTATACCACGGTGCCAGTGCTGCCATGGCAGAGCCAAACAGACCCTGCTAAGACATCTAAACTGCAGCATTGTAAAGAATAGGGGATGGAGGGATGGAGGGATGGAGGGATGGAGGGATGGAGGGATGGAGGGATGGAGGGATGGAGGGATGCAGGGGAGGGCGAGAGTCTGCTCCAGGGAGGAAAAATAGTCTCTCTATTCCCCTGTAAATCAGAGCCCTTGTTGAACACAGACAGGTCTAAGAAGCTCCCGTCCTGCCAGTACAGAGAAGGGCCAGCTGCACACACGGCCATGGCTGCCACTCAGTGTGTGTGTGTGTGTGTGTGTGTGTGCGTGTGTGTGTGTGTGTGTGTGTGTGTGTGTGTGTGTGCGTGTGTGTGTGTGTGTGCGTGTGTGTGCGTGCGTGTGTGTATGTGCGCGTGTGTGTGTGTGCGTACGTGTGTGTATGTGCGCGTGTGTGTGCGTACGTGTGTGTATGTGCGTGTGTGTATGTGCGTGTGTGTGTGTGCGTGTGTGTGTGTGTTTTTAGTGTGTTTACCAGGCAGGTGGTAATGAGGGGGACTGGGCTGTGCTGGAGGCTGTAATGAGGTGACAGAGAGGGGGGAGGGGGCGTGGTGGGGGTGGAGGGGTGGAGGGGTGGCGGGAGGGCTGGGGGGGGGCGGGGGGGGCTGGGGCCAGTGTAGCTAATGGGCCCCATAGCCTCTAATGGGCAGTAATTACAGTGTGTGTTTACACTGAGGCTCCAACACTGCAGGAAAGGTTACCTTCACACTTCTCCACTCACAGCCCTCCCCTCCCACCACACTCACACACACACACACACACACACACACACACACACACACACACACACACACACACACACACACCACTGAGTGACAGGCACTGGCTCACTTCACCTAGCCACAGGGAGTGTGTGTGTGTATGTGTGTGTGTGTGTGTGTGGGGGGGGGGGGGGGATTTGTGTGTGTGTGTGTGTGTGTGTGTCTGTGTGTCTGTGTGTCTGTGTGTCTGTGTGTGCGTGTTGGAATTTGTGTTTTTGTGTGTTCACCGGTCACAGGTGGATGATTGTGCTCATTGCTTGTTAAATTGTAGTTCTAATGTAGAGATGACAAGTGTTAAAAAGTTTTTATTATATCAGCAATTAGCAAACAGACAACGAATAACATAGACGTATAGTTAAAAAATGTATGATGCCTGTACAGGTAAGAAAAAAAGAATATTGTCAGTTTTATGATAGTTTTCCCACAATAGAACATTACTCTTACACTCACAAGGGTTATATAAGACACAAGGACAACACAGTAGTGATGGCTGGGATTTATGGCTACGGGGGGATTTATAATGTGAATTTATATACTGTAGACATAAACCAACCTGGTCTCACACGGCAGACGGCAGAATTCGACGTTTATGGACAAACGTCGAATTCTGACGTGAGATTGGGGTAGCTCGTTCTGAAAGCGCAGGGGTGCGCATGCGCCTGTCGGGGCTTCTCTCGGGATTATTCCATTTTGAATTGCACTTGCATTAATTAGTTAGGCCACATTTAGCCTAACCCTAACCCTAACCCTAACCCTAACCTTAACCCTAACCCTAAATGTGGCCTAACTAATTAATGCAAGTGCAGCCCGACAGGCGCACATAACAGGCGCACCCCTGTGCTTTCAGAACGAGCTACCCCAATGTCACGTCGGAATTCGACGTTTGGATGCAATCTCACGTCAGAATTCGACGTCTGTCCATAAACGTCGAATTCTGACGTCTGCCGTGTGAGACCAGGCTGCATAAACGTATATAACATATAACATAAACGTAATATGAACATATATAGATTATAATATGAATGTAGTATTAGAATATTAACATATATAGATTAGAATTAGAATATGTTACACGGTCTGGTGAAAAGGGCCGCATGTCGGCAATTCTCAAGCCGCACAAAAAAAAATCTGTTTTTTTAGGGTTTTTTTGCATATTACGAAAGTGTTGAAGAGCCCACTAGATATAACAAACAACAGTTTTAGGATCACTAAATACATATCATTTGTAAATTGGATTTACAAATGGTCTGCCATAGGCTACTGGGTAAGTGATACATGGCTTGTAAACAAACTTAGGTTTTAGGACGTGTTCAAAAGCAAGGACTGTGTGATCATCTAATTATGTGTAGTTATGTGTTTTTAGCTTATTGATGTTCTGTCAGCATGTTGTGATGTGCTAAACATGCAGTAAGATGTTCATAGCAATGTTCCTTTTTAGCCGCTAGCTATTAGTAGCTGTTTTGTGTGTGTTTTCATTCAGAGCAATATTCTCCGGTATTATGGTTTGAGGTGTACCAACATTCACATCTTCTTCAACTATTTTCGACTACTACTTCTTACTTATCTGGTAGAAAATAAAAAATGACCAAACCCTACTTGAGGACTTTTTAACCAGACCCCTGTCATATATTATGTTCATATATGAACGTATATAGATGAACATGACTGAGGCTACAGGATATGGGCTCTCGTACTTCATTTTAGGGGTTGAGGGTAGTAGATGAACACGTTTCATAATCAAAACACACATTTTCATAGAAAGGAAACAGGAAATGTGTTACAGGAGAGGCTGTTGGTAGGTAGAAAAATCGGAGGCTCATTCTAATGCATGGAATGGACTGTGTGAATGGCAAATGTCAAACACACGTGTTTGATACCGACACCATTCCTTATTACATTCCAAGCATCACAATGAGCCCGTCCTGCGATTTACACCTCCACCGGCCTCCCCTAGTGTGATATAATAACCTGTCCTGTCTCTAACCTCCGCACGCCCTCTGACCCCTGCACAACCTGGTGGCGACCTCCCGGGGACCCCCTGGGCTCGGAGGAAGCCCCCTCTATGACCTCATCCTCTATGACCTCATCAATTACAACTCCAACTTCTCTTCCTCCTCCCCTCCCTCCGCTGCATTGTCCTCCTCCTCCTCCTCCTCCTCCTCCTCCTCCTCCCTTCATCGACATGCCAGCCTCGTCCTCTCTCTCTCTCTCTCTCTCTCTCTCTCTGTCCCTCGCTCCCTTGTTCCACTTCCCCAGCCTGCCTGCCGCCTGCCTCTCTGAGTTTGATTGGTGAGGCCTGCCGGAGGTGATGGATGATGGCAGGCCTCTGCAGCGCCGTGGTTGTTCAGATGTGTTGGGTGGGGCGTCTCCTTTGTCCGCGCGGCGTCGTTCACTCCTGGTTCACCCCCTCACCTTAGAGCCACCCCGGAAAACACTTCCTGTGTGATGACCTCCTCCCTCCTCATTTGCCCTGCCTCCTTACACACACACACACACACACACACACACACACACACACACACACACACACACACACACACACACACACACACACACACACACACACACACACATACATACAGAAACACACACACACACACACACTTTCTCTCTCTCTCTCTTTTCTTCCTTCAATCCATCTATCATGGTACAACGATAGCACAATCCTGTCTGGTGATTCTCTGTCATTAGACCATCATGTGACCATCAGTATGATTATGAGTGAGATGCTGTAGATCCACAGACAGACAGACACAGACAGACATACAGACAGACAGACACAGACAGACAGACAGACAGACAGACAGGCAGACAGGCAGGCAGGCAGGCAGACAGGCAGAAAGACAGGCAGGCAGACAGACAGACAGACAGACAGGCAGGCAGGCAGGCAGAAAGACAGGCAGGCAGACAGACAGACAGACAGACAGGCAGGCAGGCAGACAGGCAGGCAGGCAGACAGGCAGACAGGCAGACAGACAGACAGGCAGACAGACAGACAGACAGACAGACAGACAGGCAGACAGGCAGACAGACAGACAAGCAGACAGACAGACAGGCAGACAGACAGACAGACAGGCAGACAGACAGACAGGCAGACAGGCAGACAGCCAGACAGACAGGCAGACAGACAGACAGACAGGCAGATAGATAGACAGACAGACAGACAAGCAGACAGACAGACGGGATTGACAGTTTTTCTATGTTCTAATCCTCGTTAGCTGCAAGCCTGATTGGACTCTGGTTTCATTGAGAAGCTGTGTATTCTACTGGTCGTTGGCCTCATGTTTGATGTTGTAGTGAATGGGTTGTAGTGTTGGTCCACTGTCTCAGTGTCCTTTCACTTCTCCTGAGAACAGCATTGTACTGGCTTTAATCTGGTGCCCATGCTGAGACTGGGCCATGAGATCGCAGTCACTGCACTGTGTGTGTGTGTGTGTGTGTGTGTGTGTGTGTGTGTGTGTGTGTGTGTGTGTGTGTGTGTGTGTTTGTGAACCGAGACAGAGGGAAAACTGTTTTTTTCTTCGTAATTTCTTTTCTATGATTACAAAAAATAAATGTTTATTTTTTATTTTTTATTGTTCATAGTGTTTTTGTGAAAGAGAGAAAAAGAGAGAAGGAAGTACCTTCGCTCAGAGAGAGAGAGAGAGAGAGAGAGAGAGAGAGAGAGAGAGAGAGAGAGAGAGAGAGAGAGAGAGAGAGAGAGAGAGAGAGCTATAAGAGTCTTGATCTCTGATTCTGTTGAATATGTAAATCCTGCTGGTGGTCTCTGTCTCCAGGACACCCCCACTGTCCCACTCTGCCTCCCCAAGGAGGGGCAGGGGATCTGGGCTACTTTAAACAGGCTTAGTGGCCTGAAGACTTCATCCCCTGGTTGATTATGTGGGGTGGAGGCGAGGGAGGAGAAGAGATGCAGGGTATAATCCTATTGTCCAAGCCTGTCCCATATGGTGAACGCACTGGCCTCTCCATCTCTACACACCACAGTGGCTCCTCCAACACACCTCCTTATTGTGTGTGTGTGTGTGTGTGTGTGTGTGTGTGTGTGTGTGTGTGTGTGTGTGTGTGTGTGTATGTGTGTGTGTGTGTGTGTGTGTGTAGCTCAAATCTGATAACCATGTACTGTTCATATGTGATGCAATGGATTCGGTGAGTAATCCCCACTACTCTACACTAACTAGGTAGTAGTGGGTATTACTCACTGAATCCATTGCATTGCAATGTTTTGGCTAGTTATTGATTTTCAACAACGGTGAAATGTATTTACATTATTTACAGTGGGCTCAAAAATGATTGGCACTCCTGACAGAAAATGAACAAACAATACAAAAAATGTTTCGCATCAATATATTTAGAGACAAACTCGCAATACCAACGTGTGATAAATACTGTGCTATATTAATGTTCTCTTCAGTTGATATGCACAAACCCAAGAATGTGAAGGAACTTGAAAGAGATATCGTGACGTTAGAATTATAAGGTTCTATCTCCATTTTTGTCAAAATTGAGTTTCTTACATAATCTGATACATTAGGTGTTTATTAATGCCTGTGTGGTGTTATTTTTTTAAATGTTGACATTTTTGAGTTAGTAATTCATAAAATACAAAGGTTCCATCTCACAAAACATAATGGAATGTAAAAGCTTTGACGCTCAATATCTCTGAACTGCCCTAAACGGAGATAGAACCTTATCATTCTAAACGGAGATAGAATCTTATCATTCTAAACGGAGATAGAACCTTATCATTCTAAACGGAGATAGAACCTTATCATTCTAAACGGAGATAGAACCTTATCATTCTAAACGGAGATAGAACCTTATCATTCTAAACGGAGATAGAACCTTATCATTCTAAACGGAGATAGAACCTTATCATTCTAAACGGAGATAGAACCTTATCATTCTAAGCTCACGAGCTGCCAAGAGGAATGGTCCAAAATCCCTCCAAATGTGTTCCTTAACCGTGTAAAAAATGACAGGAAGAGACTCCGTGCTGTTCTCCTTGCCAGAGGTGGTTGCACTAAGAACTAGGTGACGGGTGCCAATCATTCTGAAACCTTGATTTTGTTGAAATATAAAAATAAATAAAAATATTCTTATGATTTTGGTTGTTTCCATTGAAACATAAAGTACAGTATTCGGCACATGTTGGTGTATTCTCTTTCTCTATAATTATGTTGTTTAATTTTTTTTAAAGTATTGTTTGTGCATTGCTGGTCAGGGGTGCCAATCATTCTTGAGCCAACTGTTTGTCTGAACGCTCCGTCTGTGACTTGTTCTGTGTGCACGCTAGCGTGTGTGTGTGTGTGTGTGTGTGTGTGTGTGTGTGTGTGTGTGTGTGTGTGTGTGTGTGTGTACGAGAGGTACTCACACAGCAAGTCACTGATTATAAACAATGGTTTATAGCCACTACCTCGCTCTCTTGTCACTGTGTTTATATCTAATCATATCTGAGGGGGGCTGGGGTGTGTGTGCGTGTGTACATGCCTGCGCGTATGTGTACGCGTACGTGTGTGTGTGTGTGTGTGGGAGGGGGGGGGGCGGTCTCGCCGTGTGTCAGCAGCAGATCGCACGTCTGTCCCCTCCTGGCCGAGGTGTGGGGCCCCCACGGGGGGCTTTCTGTCCAGAGGGAACTGTTACTACCCGCGTCGCCCATTCAGCCCCGCAATGTCAATCGGCATATGGTTGATCCACCTCCAATGGGTTCATGTAACCAGAAAATGCTGCTTTTCAGGCCAGCCATTCTCTACAGGGCCAGGGAGATTAAGATGTGATGTTCCTCTCGCTCTACAAGGCAGGGGGGGGAGGGAGGGAGGGAGGGAGGGAGGGAAGGAGGGACGATTAGGATACATGAGCCTGCTTGAAATGCCCCCAGGGGAGAGGGGAGGTGGCAGGGGGGGCGGGAGTTTAATATGATACTGTTGTGGTGTTTCTCTGTGTCAAGACCATTGTCTATGACGGTGAAAAAAAACAAGTTAACACTCCAGTGGCTTCATAAGTATGGAAATTAAAGTCTGTCGGCAGAAAGGAGGAAAGAACGGAACGAACCGAGGCCTCGACATGGCCTCCTGACCCGAGGCCAGAGAACGTAGAGAGGGACGAGCTATTGTGAGATCGCCTTCTCCGCCAATGTCTTTCTTTCTCTCACCCCCACCTCCCCCATCACACACACACACACACACACACTCTTCTCTACCGACCGCAGTGAGCCTAATGTAGTTGCAAGTAGCCTTGAGTAACTTTCCCACTATACGAGCAGCCTATAGTGTGTGTGTGTGTGTGTGTGTGTGTGTGTGTGTGTGTGTGTGTGTGTGTGTGTGTGTGTGTGTGTGTGTGTGTGTGCGCAGTGCTTACTCATTAGGGGTGGCGGAAACTAGGACTCAGTCCCACAGTTGTACTGTCCATCACCTCGGCAGAGCTGAATAGAGAACCCCCCCCCCCGACCCCTCTCTCTCCCCCCTCCCTCACCTCTCTCTCCCCCCTGTCACCTCTCGATCAACCTAATCTGCTACTGACATGGAGAACAGGCACACCCTCCTCTAATGAGAACAAATCCTGCTCTCTCTCTCTCCCACTCACTCACTCTCTCTCTCTCCCACTCACTCACTCTCTCTCTCTCCCACTCACTCACTCTCGCTCTCTCCCACTCACTCACTCTTGCTCTCTCTCTCTCTCTCTCTCTCCTTTTCCTCCCTCCTTCTTTCTGTCTGCTATTCTCTCCGGCTCCCCTCCGACCTTCACTTCCTGCCTTTTGATACCGTGGCCATCTCCCTCACGCCACCAATTAGCAGCATAATAGAGCAGCGGGTCCTAAACCTGCTGATCGCCTGCCTGCTAATGATCCACCGCCACCACCGCCACCGCCACCACCACCACCACCGCAGCCTCGGTCGCTGGAGCGGAACGACCCCGGGACCGGGAGGGAAGGAGGGATGGAAAGATGGATGGATGGATGAGATGGGAGGGAGGGAAGGAAGGAGGGATGGAGCGATGGAGAGTACAGCACAGTTGTAGAACTTGTGTTCCTGAATAGTCTCCAGGTGTACGGTGTCTGGTGTCTGCATAGGAGCCAGCTAAAGGGCAGGGGGCAGGGGGGTGGGTCACTGCTGATCTTCAAAATCTGTCAGAGGTCCCTACAATGCATGCATAGTATTGTGTGCATGTAGATAATCAGCGCCATGCTTGAGTTAACAACCACTGTTGTTGTCACTGCTTAAAGGGATAGTTCACATTTTTACAACTCGTGGTGGTCCAATGGTTCCTTACCCTGAAGGTAGTCCACAGTCCAGGAGGAACTGTAATCCGTGGTTCAGATTAGTTTCAATATACAAAAAGGTTTAAACAACTCTGAACGATGGATAACAGTTTCTCCTGGGCCATGGACTACTTTCAGACTAAGGAACCATCTGACTATAATGTGTAAAACCTATAAAAACCCTTTTTATTTAAAGTTGGTGATGATCTCATCATGTGACAAACATCTTCTCTGTCATCGCGTGGTTGGTTCAGTCATCTAACCGTCATGGTTGGTTCAGTCATCTAACCTTCATGGTTGGTTCAGTTATCTAACCGTCATGGTTGGTTCAGTCATCTAACCGTCATGGTTGGTTCAGTCATCTAACCGTCATGGTTGGTTCAGTCATCTAACCGTCTTTTCATGCTCCGTCAGGAGGACATATGGAAGGGACACATCTTAAATGGGTTAATACACAATACACCATGACAGCTTATACAGACAAAAAGCTCCACTCAATCAGGTCCCATATGTCTGTCTGTGTGTGTGTGTGTCTGTCTGTCTGTCTGTCTGTCTGTCCGCACGTATTTCTGTCTGTCTGTCTGTCTGTCTGCACGTATGTCTGTCTGTCTGTCTGCACGTATGTCTGTCTGTCTGTCTGCATGTATGTCTGTCTGTCTGTCTGCACGTGTGTCTGTCTGTCTGTCTGTCTGCGCAAATGTCTGTCTGTGCGTATGTCTGTCTGTCTGCAATTATGTCTGTCTGTCTGTCTGCATGTATGTCTCCCTGTCTGTGTGTATGTCTGTCTGTCTGTCTGTGTGTATGTCTGTCTGTGTGTGTGTATGTCTGTCTGTCTGTGTGTGTGTGTATGTCTGTCAGTGCAAGTGTCTGTCTGTCTGTGCGTATGTCTGTCTGTCTGTCTGTGCAAGTGTCTGTCTGTCTGCACGTATGTCTGTCTGTGCGTATGTCTGTCTGCAATTATGTCTGTCTGTCTGTCTGTGCCTATGTCTGTCTGTCTGCAATTACGTCTGTCTGTGTGTATGTCTGTCTGTCTGTCTGTCTGTGTGTATGTCTGTCTGTCTGTCTGTCTGTCTGTCTGTGTGTATGTCTGTCTGTCTGTCTGTGTGTATGTCGGCCTATCTGCACGTATGTCTGCCTGTCAATCACTGTTGGTCAATGTGGCAGCTATTGTCCTCAATTTCCTTCTAGAAGAGTGTACGTGTCACAGTTCAAATCAACACACACCCATGGAAGTCTCTCTCTCACGAGCCTCGTCCCAGACTTCTCCCTCCACACTGTCTGCCCGTCTCCAGCGGCGACGACGGTGTCATTAAAAGGAATCATTGTTCTTATTAATTAATGAGCGTTTTTTTTCTTTTCGTGATAAACTAGGATTAGCATATTCATGAGGGTGGACAGCTTTCAGACAGCTTTGAGCAAATCAGACGGGGCTGTTTTCTCCCTGTGTTTTTGTTGTCGCCCATACGTAACCCCATTTGTCGGCCAGCCGCGGTCACAAAGAGAGAGAGAGAGAGAGAGAGAGAGAGAGAGAGAGAGAGAGAGAGAGAGAGAGAGAGAGAGAGAGAGAGAGAGAGAGAGATTGGGGAGGAAGAGAGTGAGTGAGAGAGAGAGAGAAATAGGGGGGGAAGAGACTGAGTGAGAGAGAGAGAGAGAGAGAGATAGAGAGAGGAAGAGAGTGAGTGAGAGTGAGAGAGAGAGAGAGAGAGATAGGGGGGAAGAGACTGAGTGAGAGAGAGAGAGAGAGGAAGAGAGTGAGTGAGAGTGAGAGAGAGAGAGAGAGATAGGGGGGGGAAGAGAATGAGGGAGAGAGAGAGAGATAGGGGGGGGGAAGAGAATGAGGGAGAGAGAGAGAGATAGGGGGGGGGAAGAGAGTGAGTGAGAGTGAGAGAGAGAGAGAGAGAGAGAGAGAGAGAGAGAGAGAGAGAGAGAGACAGGCAGGGGAGAGTATGAGACACAAACGTCTACAGTTCATGCCAGAGTGAGCACCCCCCCGGATTAGCAGCTAAATTGGTCGAGGTTACAAACTGATTAACATGCCGTGTTACAACTTCATTCACACACAATAAACAATGAGTAACTATTAAAAACATGTTGTACTCAATGCCCCCCCCCCCTCCACCTCCTCAACCCGCTAACCCGCAAACCCCCCTCCCCCACCAAACAATGCTTTGAACATTAAGTAATAAACTACTACCGTTAACATGTTGCAAATTTCAGGACCCCACAGAAAAGGTGTCTTGAAGATGTCCTGTCCAAAATAACAAATTCATGTATCTATATATAGTCTAAAGTTTGTTTGAAAGATTTGACTACTCTCTACTCTCTGGTGTGTGTGTGTGTGTGTGTGTGTGTGTGTGTGTGTGTGTGTGTGTGTGTGTGTGTGTGTGTGTGTGTAGTAATTAGACCATTTCTCAGTCTTGGTCAACCTAATGGGCACTGCTTGTCTGAGGGAGTGAGAAAGGCCACGTCTGAGTGACTTCTTGTTCTCTCTCTCTCTCCCTCCTCCTCTACCTCTCATCTTTACACAGCATAAAGCAATCACTTCCCTTATTAGTTATGTCCATCAATGTTCTGTCACTTTACAGTTTTACCCCCGGCAACTCTTTTCACTGCCCCCCTCACAATCACACACACACACACACACACACACACACACACACACACACACACACACACACACACAGACACACAGA
>NC_137677.1:61609152-61644152 GCF_963989245.1 Nansenia antarctica | reverse complement strand
TCGGAACGCGCCAGCCGGTTCCAGACTTGGTTCGCGAACGCAGTTCCTTGGCCGTGTGAAAGCCCTGTCCTTTTCTGGAGCCAGGCTGGAAGAGTAGAGAAAGACTGATGCAGGCAGACAGACAGACAGACAGACAGAGAGGCAGGCAGGCAGGCAGGCAGGCAGGCAGGCAGGCAGGCAGGCAGGCAGGCAGGCAGGCAGGCAGACAGACAGACAGAGAGGCAGGCAGGCAGGCAGACAGACAGACAAACAGACAGAGAGGCAGGCAGGCAGGCAGGCAGGCAGGCAGGCAGGCAGGCAGACAGGCAGGCAGGCAGACAGACAGACAGACAGAGAGGCAGGCAGGCAGGCAGGCAGGCAGGCAGGCAGGCAGGCAGGCAGACAGACAGACAAACAGACAGACAAACAGACAGAGAGGCAGGCAGACAGACAGAGAGGCAGAGAGGCAGGCAGGCAGGCAGGCAGGCAGGCAGACAGACAAACAGACAGAGAGGCAGGCAGGCAGACAGACAAACAGACAGAGAAGCAGGCAGGCAGACAAACAGACAGAGAGGCAGGCAGGCAGGCAGGCAGGCAGGCAGGCAGGCAGGCAGACAGACAAACAGACAGAGAGGCAGGCAGGCAGGCAGACAGACAGAGAGGCAGGCAGACAGACAGACAGACAGGCAGGCAGGCAGGCAGGCAGGCAGACAGACAGAGAGGCGGGCAGGCAAGCAGGCGGGCAGGCAGGCAGGCGGGCAGACAGAGAGGCAGGCAGGCAGACAGACAGACAGAGAGGCAGGCAGGCAGGCAGGCAGGCAGACAGACAGGCAGGCAGGCAGGCAGGCAGGCAGGCAGGCAGGCAGACAGGCAGACAGACAAACAAACAGACAGAGAGGCAGGCAGGCAGACAGGCAGGCAGGCAGGCAGGCAGGCAGGGAAGCAGACAGACAGAGAGGCAGGCAGGCAGACAAACAGACAGAGAGGCAGGCAGGCTGGGAGGCAGGCAGGAAGGCAGACAGACAGACAGACAGGCAGGCAGGCAGGGAGGCAGACAGACAGACAGACAGACAGACAGGCAGGCAGACAAACAGACAGAGAGGCAGGCAGACAGAGAGGCAGGCAGGCAGACAGACAAACAGAGAGGCAGGCAGACAGACAGGCAGGCAGGCACGCAGGCAGGCAGGCAGGCAGAGAGGCAGGCAGACAGAGAGGCAGGCAGGCAGGCAGGCAGCTGTGGCGTGGTGTGGTGTTGAAGTGCACTAATGTGACAGGAGAAGGCTGGCACGGGGAACCTTCCAGACAAAGGAGGGAAGGAGGGAAAGGAGGGAAGGCACCACACTGGGCCTGCAACTCTGCTCTTTTACAGCCCCAGACAGCAGAGAAGACAGGCTGAGACTCAGAGGCAAAGTCCCTTTAGATCAGTGGAGGCTGGCGGAGGTAAAAAAAACAAAAAAACTAAAAAACACACACAAATGAATGGAATGGAATATGAATTGGTTTCAAACATGTGACCTTGTTACCATTTCTCATTTCGTTCTATGCAATACAATGAGCCCATCCTCTCATTTCTATCTCCACCAGCCTCCACTGGTGTTGATTCATCGAAGTGGGTGTACCCGTAGAGGTCTATGGTGTACCTATGGTTGGCCTAAGGGGAATGAGTAACGTTGTTTTGTTGTACTGAACTAAGACTCCTCTGTCAGTGACCAATGTGGTCGAGTTTAAAACTACTGTTTGTATTCATTCTTTTCAGATCTTAATCTTTTTTTCATATTTTTCAAAGTCTTTGCAATTGACATGTATGTTTTCAAAGAAGACTGAATATCAACATACAGTGCAGTACAGTTACATGGCGTAAGTAATGGGACAGTGTTTAGTATTTGGTCGACAATCCTTTGCATGCAATAACTGTCTGAATCTGCAACACCATTGACCCCACCAGATGCTGGGTTGTTTGTTTAAAAAAAAAAAAAAGACCTAAAATCTTTAGGTCATCAGGAAATAAAATCCATGTTAAATAGGATTTAAATCTGAAGATTGACTTGGCCAGTCAATAGTTGGCCCTGAAAAACTCCTGTAGTTTCTATGGCAGTATGTTTTGGGTCATTGTCTTGAATTTGGAGGAGTTTGCTTGTATTTGAGCAGACATGGTGTTTATTATGTACACTTTAAAATACATTCTGCAGCTACCATCAGCAGCAAAAAGGCAGTTTTAGTGGCAGCTTTACATATTAATATGAATGTTTCACAGATGAGGTGGTATTGTGTAAATCTTGGGCAGATTCTTTTTTCCTCAAACCTTCGGTGGATGGCAGTCTCTGACATGTTCACACCTACCCCATGGAGAGTATGGCTGATCAGTGGGACAGTTGTTTTGAGTTTTTTTTTTTTAAATGATGGTCAGCATTATTTGGTCATCCACTGTACCGGTAAATCTCATTTGGCTTACATGCCCGTCTGCAATTGCTGAGCTCACCAGTCCCAATGTTGTCTTCTTTCTAATGATTTCTAAGCTCCAAACTGCTGATTTGGGCAAGCCTTAGATTTTGGCTGTTTCTTTGATTTTTCAGCCTTCATAAAGGCGTCCTTGACTCTTATTGACACCTCTTTGGTCTCCATGTTGACAGACATGACTAGCAGATTGCAGAGGCGAACACAAGGCCTAGAACAGAAACACCTGTGAAGTCAATTGTCCCCATTACTGTTGGGTACCCTGAAATAATAGAGGGACTATGCATAAAAAGTGTTGCAATTTCTGAATGGTAAAAACCAATATGTAAACAAATACCAACACATCAAAGCAGATAATCTCTACTTTAACCTCACCGTAATCCAAACCTTTGGACTATAGAGACAAAAGAAGAAAACGTGCTTGCCACTGTTCCATTACTTACACAGGGCACTGTATATCGTGACGTTAGAATTATCAGGTTCTATCTCCATTTTTGTCAAAATTGAGTTTTTTACATAATCTGATCCATTAGGTGTTTATTAATGCCTGTGTGGTGTTATTTTTAAAATGTTGACATTTTTGAGTTAGTAATTCATAAAATACAAAGGTTCCATCTCACAAAACATAATGGAATGTAAAAACGTTGACGCTCAATATCTCTGAACTACCCTAAACGGAGATAGAACCTTATCATTCTAAGCTCACGATATGTTAAACTGATTTAAGAGCCTCCAAATAATCAGAAACCACACGGTATGTTAGTCAAATCATTTTTCAAAGGTTTATTATCTTGGGCTTGGGTTGAGTGTGGCGCGCCGGGGGGGGGGGAACGCCATCCGTGCCATTCAGCTACACGGCAGCAAAAAGACGAGGGCAATAGAAAATAAATGTAAAAAGGAGGAGAAACAGGATGGCTGAAAGGTGGCCATGGGGATGGTAGAAGGATGGGGGGATGTGTGGGGGGGGAGTGGCGAGGCAACATGCATTCAATTCCCAATGAATAAAGCGACTCTACACAACCATATGCTAATGAACGCCGTTCACCATTTAATGTGTCAGATTCACAACCAGCGTCTCCTGGCCCTGTTCCCTCTCCTCCTGCTCTCTTTTACACCCACGCTAATTGCTGCACGTCTTCTTCTTTGATAGAGGGGCTCTGGTATGAATTAAACCCAATATTGTAGACCCCCGCCCCCCCCCCCCCACGACACACACACACACATAGAGACACACACAGAGACACACACGTGCACAGAGACACACACAGACACACAGACACAGACACACAGACATATAGACACACACACACACACACACACACACAGACACACACACACCTCCCCGTGCCTGTTGCATTGGGCCACCTTGCACACGTTCTGGCTCCTCTCCTCTCTAATGCTAGTCAGCAGTATGCATATGTAGATTGGAGGTTCCATTTTATCTGCTAATGTCCTGCCGCCTCCCCCATTCACTCACATGAACAGCCCCCCCCCCCCTTAACAGCCCTGGTGGCTGCTGGGACCCCCTGCTGAGGCTAACAAGGCTGGTGGTGGGGGTGGGGGGGTGGGGAGGTGGACTGTGCAGGAAGGGTCAGTACAGAGGAACATTCAGAGACCCCCCCTCCCCCCTCCCTGTCTACTCTGGAACTGTAATTGTTCAGCCCGCTCTGCTGACCAGCTGCCTTCTGATCTGAGGGCGGAACCAACCACAAGGGGGGGGGGGGGTTGGGGGGGCTCACAAGGGCCTTGGTAGGTGTAGGAATGGATTTGTATGTGTGTGTGTGTGTGTGTGTGTTTGCGTGTGGGTGTGTTTGCGTGTGTGTGTGTGTGTGTGTGTGTGTGTGTGTGTCTATGTGTGTGTGCGTGTGTGTATGCAGTACGTGTGTGTGTGTGTGTGCATTACGTGTGTGTCTGTGTGCGTGTGTGTGTGTGTGTGCATTACGTGTATGTGTGTGTGTGTGTGTGTGTGTGTGTGTGTGTGTGTGCATTACGTGTGTGTGTGTGTGTGTGTGTGTGTGTGTGTGTGTGTGTGTGTGCAGAGGGCTAAATCCCTCTCTCCCTGAGTCCTTTTACAGGTGTATGGTGGTTCACCAACCTGTGGCATGACCACACATCGTCTGGCCACAGCCCCTCCTTCTCCCAGCTCTAGCTGTCATAAAGTCCCCCGAACTTGATTCACCTCAGACATCACGTCATTACACCTCCACTGCCCAGGTGTGAAGTCTCAACTTACGTAGCCAGTGCTACGTAACCCAACGTCATCTCATTTGAGTGAGGGGAGAAGGCCTCTTCAAGGAGACGGACCAGTATGACAGACCCTCATACTGGAACTCTGTAATCAGGCCTGAATGGCTGCCGACGGGGCAGGCAGGAGACCAGATGGCAACCCAGGCTTGGATCATGCCACCGTATTATCCTGCAACACAGAGACACAACAGACAAGTGGCTGTGGGTGGTGGTTCTGCGGGGGGGGGGGGGGGTGGTGAGGGAGAATGTGGCTGTTCTTCAGTGGTGGGATTGGCGGTTTTCCTCGACCCCCCCCCCCCCGCCCACATGCCTTTCCCTCCCTTTCATTTTCTGCACTCTCTCTCTCTCTCTCTCCCTCTCTCTCTTTCTCTTTCTCTCCCTCTCTCTCCCTCCCTCTCTTTCTCTTTCTCTCCCTCTCTCTCTCTCTCTCCCTCTCTCTCTTTCTCTCCCTCTCTCTCTCCCTCTCCCTCTCTCCCCCACGCTCTTGACCCACTGCAGCCGCAGGGTCTTAATCCCCTGATCAGCATGCTGGGGGGAGGCCCGCCACCGCCACCGCCGTCTCACCGCCGCGCCCAGCGCCCCCGGCCCAGCGGCCGCTCAGGTTGTCCCAGCCACTTGTACTAATACACTGGGGCCTCGGCCTATTGTCGCTGGGGAGGGAGGGAGGGAGGGAGGGAGGGGGGCAACTCCCTCCCCACACACACACACACACACACACACACATACACACATAGACACGTACAACTCTTACAGCCACCCACCCACCCACTCGCCCACCCAACTCAATTGAGCTGAGAACGAGGGGGTGGAATTACATGATAAAGTGGAAAGAGAGACAGAGAGAGAGAGAGAGAGAGAGAGAGAGAGAGAGAGAAGAAATTGAATGAATCACATTTTTGTTACATTTCACTTTCTGTGGGCGACGCCATGACCCCACTCAGCGTGAGAGAGGAGAGGAGCGATGAGGAAGAGGGAGGGAGGGAGTGATGAGGAAGAGGGAGGGAGGGAGTGATGAGGAGGAAGAGGGAGGGAGGGAGTGATGAGGAAGAGGGAGGGAGGGAGTGATGAGGAGGAAGAGGGAGGGAGGGAGTGATGAGGAAGAGGGAGGGAGGGTGTGATGAGGAAGAGGGAGGGAGGGAGTGATGAGGAGGAAGAGGGAGGGAGGGAGTGATGAGGAGGAAGAGAGAGGGAGGGAGTGATGAGGAGGAAGAGGGACGGAGGGAGTGATGAGGAGGAAGAGGGAGGGAGGGAGTGATGAGGAGGAAGAGAGAGGGAGGGAGTGATGAGGAGGAAGAGGGAGGGAGGGAGTGATGAGGAAGAGGGAGGGAGTGATGAGGAAGAGGGAGGGAGGTAGTGATGAGGAAGAGGGAGGGAGGGAGGAAGTGATGAGGAAGAGCGAGGGAGGTAGTGAGAGAAACGTGTAATAGTATCCTGGTTTACGCTGTCTTGGTACAGGTCACCAGCCTCAGGTTCAAGTTTTCACCCACCCCCATCAGACAAAGGGCCTGATGAATGGACTGACTTGGGGAGATCAGAGGGTAGGGGGGGGGCGCTTGGCACACAAGCACTTAGCCCTCGTCCCCGCCAAGCCTGCAGAGGCCCCAAATCCCCACATTTGTCCGAACAAATTGGCTGTACCCAGGGTCTTGTTTGCCTAGCTCTCTTGGCGTGATGAAGAGAGGCGGGGGGGGGGGGGGGGAGCAGGGGAATGCCCCATCCACAGACCACAGCCCATGGGAACAGAATAAATACATGTCCTGGTCTGAAAACGGGCCTCCCAGGAGTCAGGACCCCCCTTAGATGTATTGTAACCGAATCCGAATGCATCTGTTCATCTTGGCAACAGAAAAACAACCACCTGTTGAATCGTGGGCATGTTCTCCAACTCTGTGATATCCATCCAAGTAGTATGGACCCTGTAACCAGGACTGTTTACAACGCACACATGGAGGGCAATGTGGAAAAGCTGTCCAACTGTTTTGTTAACCTCTAACTTTGTTACAGTTTTTTTATGATTGCTAAGTCGCAGTGTTCAAAACTGAAGTCACATTGTCAAAACTGTTCATACAGTCAGCGAAACGGAATTCCATGTGGACAAAACTGTGACTCGTTTTACATTGCTTTCACACAAAATGCTTTCAATGACCACGTTCTCCAAAATCCATGAACTCTTCTCTCATTCAAACTCCACCACTTGCAAAACGTTATGTATTTGCAGCACATTTTTCCAATGTTAACACACTGTTTTCCAAACTGTGAAGAACACATTCAAAACAGAATAATTTGGTGAATTCTTGCAGTAATCATATTGAAATGTCTAGAAAATATTTGCAGAATTTATACAATGAAATAAAATAGACTAGCTGCATTGCCAGGGAAGACATTAGATGTGACCAGATGCAGACCAGAGGGTGGACCAAAACCCTCAGGAGTGAGACATTGTTTGTGATAGCTAATACCTTCTGTATTTTGGGGGGGTTTGAACTTTTCATTTTCCACTTTATTTTCCACTTTTCACAAGTAAATGTAGTGCACTTTTGAAGTTACCGTTTTTTACGGTCGCTAAGTCACAGTGTTCAATACTGAAGTCACAGAGTCACAACTCTTCATACAGTCAGCAAAGCAGAAGTCCATGTGGACCAAACTGTGACTCTTTCTCTGTGATTTGTGCATTGCTGCTTTCATACAAAATGCATTCAATGACCACGTTCTCCAAAACCCATAACACTTCTCTCATTCAAACTCTCCCACCTGCAATTTTTTGGGTGTGATTGCTATTGTATTGTAGCCCTGGAATTACTGTTTTTCTTTTTTCTTTGAACTTTGTGAGCATTTTCCACTTTATTTTCTACTTTTCATTTTACACAAGTAAATTACTTACTTTCTGCAAAGATACTGAAAAAACAGTACAGAAATACACTAAAGGATAGAAGCAAATTGTGGCATTTCTGATTCACTCTTGTTGCCTAATACTTAACAGTTGTACAGTCAACTATTCTTTATGATTACTATAAATCAAACCATTCTTATAATGAAATATTTATTCTTGTGAAAATCATTCAAACTATTTAATGTTCCCTGTTGTTAGTGTTTTGTATAGGTCAGAGTGTTATGAGTGAACATTGTTGCCAGTGTGTGGTTGAACAAGCTTCTTTTGAGACATGTATGAAGCGTTTGGCCAAGATGCATGTTAGTAATGACAATGTGACTTCAGTATTGAACACTGCGACTTAGCAATCGTAAAAAAAAAAAACTGTAATGTCTAACGACGAACCAAATGGAACTTAATAAAGCATATTTATAAACGGCAGGCGTATGAAGTCAACTGGTTAACAGGCATATACACAGCCTTTCACCAAACAGCTGAAACCACTGACTTTCTGTGGTCTTTAAAGCACATGGATCCACAGGAGGGGAGGCTTGGATCTGAACCCTCTCATGCTTAGCAGGGACCCCAGGACTAGGCCTGGCTGTCCTGGGCACCAATGGAGGCTCAGTGTCCTGGGGAGAACAATTAACAGAAACGCCACATGTTGAGGAGTGTGTGTGTGTGTGTGTGTGTGTGTGTGTATGTGTGTATGTGTGTGCGTGCATGTGCGTGTGTGTGTGTGTGTATGTGTGTTCTGCCTGTATGTGTTTTAAAAGAACTGGGAGGAACCGTCAGGAAGTGTTGGTACGGGTGGGCTGTACCGGCCTTCCTTTGAGCTCAGGCCAGCGTAGCATGGCGCCATGCGAACAGCGGCCCTGAAGCTCTGCTCTGTGACTAATCCTGTTTGGGGATTCCATGCCCCACCATGGGGGCTCGTACCTCCCATCACCCCCAAGGAGGCGCTACCCCGTGGTAGAGATGAGATGAAGCTTGGTGCTGAACAAGAACTGTTGAGTGATGCAGGTCAGGAGAGAGAAGGCTAGGAGAGAGGAGGCTAGGAGAGAGGAGGCTAGGAGAGAGGAGGCTAGGAGAGAGGAGACTAGGAGAGAGGAGACTAGGAGAGAGGAGACTAGGAGGGAGGAGACTAGGAGAGAGGAGGCTAGGAGAGAGGAGACTAGGAGGGAGGAGACTAGGAGGGAGGAGACTAGGAGAGAGGAGACTAGGAGAGAGGAGGTTAGGAGGGAGGAGACTAGGAGAGAGGAGGCTAGGAGAGAGGAGGCTAGGAGAGAGGAGACTAGGAGAGAGGAGACTAGGAGGGAGGAGGTTAGGAGGGAGGAGACTAGGAGGGAGGAGGCTAGGAGGGAGGAGACTAGGAGAGAGGAGGCTAGGAGGGAGGAGGCTAGGAGAGAGGAGACTAGGAGAGAGGAGGCTAGGAGAGAGGAGGCTAGGAGAGAGGAGAGAGGAGACTAGGAGAGAGGAGAGAGGAGACTAGGAGAGAGGAGACTAGGAGAGAGGAGACTAGGAGAGAGGAGAGAGGAGACTAGGAGAGAGGAGAGAGGAGACTAGGAGAGAGGAGACTAGGAGAGAGGAGGCTAGGAGAGAGGAGACTAGGAGAGAGGAGGCTAGGAGAGAGGAGACTAGGAGAGAGGAGGCTAGGAGAGAGGAGGCTAGGAGAGAGAAGACTAGGAGAGAGGAGACTAGGAGAGAGGAGACTAGGAGAGAGGAGGCTAGGAGAGAGGAGGCTAGGAGAGAGGAGGCTAGGAGAGAGGAGACTAGGAGAGAGGAGACTAGGAGAGAGGAGGCTAGGAGAGAGGAGGCTAGGAGAGAGGAGACTAGGAGAGAGGAGGCTAGGAGAGAGGAGGCTAGGAGAGAGGAGGCTAGGAGAGAGGAGACTAGGAGAGAGGAGACTAGGAGAGAGGAGACTAGGAGAGAGGAGGCTAGGAGAGAGGAGGCTAGGAGGGAGGAGACTAGGAGAGAGGAGACTAGGAGGGAGGAGACTAGGAGAGAGGAGACTAGGAGAGAGGAGACTAGGAGAGAGGAGACTAGGAGAGAGGAGGCTAGGAGAGAGGAGACTAGGAGAGAGGAGACTAGGAGAGAGGAGGCTAGGAGAGAGGAGGCTAGGAGAGAGGAGGCTAGGAGAGAGGAGGCTAGGAGAGAGGAGACTAGGAGAGAGGAGACTAGGAGGGAGGAGGCTAGGAGAGAGGAGACTAGGAGGGAGGAGACTAGGAGAGAGGAGGCGAGGAGAGAGGAGACTAGGAGGGAGGAGACTAGGAGAGAGGAGACTAGGAGAGAGGAGGCTAGGAGAGAGGAGACTAGGAGAGAGGAGACTAGGAGAGAGGAGACTAGGAGAGAGGAGACTAGGAGAGAGGAGACTAGGAGAGAGGAGGCTAGGAGAGAGGAGGCTAGGAGAGAGGAGACTAGGAGAGAGGAGGCTAGGAGAGAGGAGGCTAGGAGAGAGGAGACTAGGAGAGAGGAGGCTAGGAGAGAGGAGGCTAGGAGAGAGGAGACTAGGAGGGAGGAGGCTAGGAGAGAGGAGGCTAGGAGGGAGGAGACTAGGAGAGAGGAGACTAGGAGAGAGGAGGCTAGGAGAGAGGAGACTAGGAGGGAGGAGGCTAGGAGGGAGGAGGCTAGGAGAGAGGAGACTAGGAGAGAGGAGACTAGGAGAGAGGAGACTAGGAGAGAGGAGACTAGGAGAGAGGAGACTAGGAGAGAGGAGGCTAGGAGAGAGGAGACTAGGAGAGAGGAGGCTAGGAGGGAGGAGGTTAGGAGAGAGGAGGCTAGGAGAGAGGAGGTTCAACTCTGACCTCTCTCCTCACAAGACCCGCCCACAGGGTGACATCATCTCTGAGCGCCTGTCAATCACCCAATCACCTCATCCACCGACCAACCCTGTTTCACCACACATCCACATCCCTGGTCCCTGTTTCTATACTTTAAAAAGCGTCCTTCCTTCCTTCCTTCCTTCCTTCCTTCCTTCCTTCCTTGAAGTGATCACGGTTGCGCTCTGATTCTCTACTCTCCACTGGTTCCCAGAGTGTGCAGGTAGCTCGTTCACTCCCTCGGAAGTATGGGGGAGTCAGGGAGCGTAGAGGTCCCCTCGAAGCTAGCCTCTAACAGAACCTATTCATGAGCCAACATGGCTGCTCTCCCACGATGAGCGTAGCTTCAACATAATCGTCCCATACAGACTGATAGACCAGACAGAGAGATCCACACGCAGACTTTAAGCTCCGACTCTTTGGACGGTATGTTTGTGAGAATTAGGTTAGGATGCGTAGAGTGGGGGAATGTGGGGCAGACAGACACAGACACAGACAAACACACACACCCACACCCACACCCACACCCACACCCACACCCACACCCACACAAAGGTCTCCTCAGATAACTCAAGTAAAGATTCAGTGTGAATATTCTAATCCTAGTCCCCCCCCCCCCCCCCCTCCCCCGAGTTCAGTCAAGCAGAAGGGGTCGAACAAACAACACATTTAGGTCCCATTTCAGTTCCAACCACTTTTAATGCAACCAACATTCACTTCAATTGTTCAATTCCCTGCTGTAACGTGTCTCTTTCTGTCCTCGAACCCAGAGAACACAGACGTTCACAAAGAATACAGCCTCCTCGCTCTCTGTCCTCTCATCATAGGAGTCTGCATGAAGCCTGCTTTATAAAACAACATTTCAGCAGTTGTGACATCTACAGCGTATTGGCCTTGAAACACTGTGGTCGCTTGCTTGGTTCATATCATGAATATTGGTTGTTATTGATCCAAACGGCCTAAATATGGGAGATAATCTAGGACAATCAATGTTTGTACTGGTGTTGGTGGACTCATGATCTGGGGGTGCCCTCTACTGGACGATACAGGAAATGGTAGTGCTTGTCTGCACAGGCACTGATGTTTATTTTGTGCCTATGAAATATATTAAATGTACTAATATACAGTATCTTTATCAGACTGATCTTGCATACATGCATATTGATGCTGTATTCGCATCCTCTCGATTTTTTTACATTTTTAACAATACAAGAATAACATTGTTACATCTTGCACTGAATACTACCACTTCAAAGTACATCTAAAAGCTTTGATTAATCAGTTGTCAAGTGCTGTAACTTAATGAACTGTAACTGAAAAGTCAAAAAAAAAAAGCTACAAAACTGACTGGAGATCAGACGGCCTTGATTGGACCACAATGCAGGACACCTGGTTGCTATGACGGCGAGGACGACGCTCTCCTCACTTCCCGCTGAGTTTCAGGACGTCGGTAACCATGGCGCCGATGCCGTCGAAGATGAGGTGCAGCTGCGTCTCGCACATGAAGGCCGGCGATGTCACCACTTTGTTCTTCTGGTCCACATGGGCCTCGTGACACACACACACAGGTCAAGGGTCACAGACCACAAGGTTGGGCAGGGTACTCACAGATCAAGCTGCTGAAGCCAGGGGAGGCTGGTGGAGGTAGAAATCGGAGGAGGAGATTTTGTTCATTAGTAAGGGATGGAATGGAATGAGGTATGGTATGTTTGATACCATTCCTTACTCCATTGTTCCATGCATTACAATGAGCCCGTCCTCCGATATCTACCTCCACCGACTGAACCAAAAATGGGGAATGTGAGCATTGTGTTGAAAACATACAGTACATTAAAGGGAACCCTGGTTATTAAGACATGTAGGCCTTAATACGCTGGAATTGCGCCTTCGGGGGTGCCCTGGCTCGGCCTTTAACACTGTTTTTCCATAACACTGTGTTTTTTTTTTGTGTACATTCTTTTTTTTTTTTTTTTTTTTTTTAAATGACTGGACTTTTTAAATAGGCACTACATTTTATAAACACTGCTATGTCTGTCTGTTTTTATTGTATGTATTAATGTATGTGACCTATGTGTGTTTTTAATGTGGAACTGTATTCTTGAGCTGCTTTGACCAGGTAATCAGTATACAGGAGGTGCTGGCTTGTTGCCGCTGGAAGGCAGACTTGATTACTGCTTTCGACAATAAAACGATGTCGTGCCATACACGAGAGAAGACATAGAAATAAAACAGCTGTAGATATCCAATTTTGCGGTAGAATTGGAGGACTTTCGATGGCTTTAGGAGGTTTTGGGAGCGTCCAAGCAGCACCTGTCTCGCTGCATCAAGTATCTTTTAGTAGGAGATGGAGATTAGAACGTATTAAGGCCTACATGTCTTAATAACCAGGAATCCCTTTAAACTCTTTATGCATAGAGACCCTGAGAAGACTGCAGTGGACTTGCTACCCAGCCTGGGGGGTATTCCATCAACCCTCTCTATCTCTATCTCAATTAGAGCCTGGGGGACGGGTATTTCATCAACGTCACGCGACTCATCAAAATAAGTCTGGATTTTCCTTTACATAATTATTGTTCTATTGATCTTTTTGCCATTTGTCTTTTTACAATTATTTTTGCTCATATTGTTGTTGTTCTTTTTATGTCCTATGCATCAACCTCACCAAGTCAATTTCCTGTAGGTCCAAATATATTTGGCAATACAAATAATTAAATAATTAATAAATTTCATTTAAAAAGAAAATGACATATTTCCTCTTAACTTCATAAGACCTACTTTAAAAAAGTACACAAGTTCAGGCATAGGTAAAGGATATGGTGACCTCCTTGACACAGTGCTTTGCCCCCAGAGCTTTGATGGCCTGGGCGGTGCCAGCGTAGGGCCACCTGCCCCCCTCCTCCTCCTCGTGTCCCACCGTCACCTCCACCCCCGGGAGGAGCCTGGCCGCCAGGACCGGAGAGATGCAGCACAGCCTACAAATACACAACCACAACAATAACCACAACAATAACCACTGTTGCCTAGTAACCTGAACACAAACATCTGCAGGCTAGCTATAACGGTCATTTCGGAGTGATACATAATAGTTAAAAGTCCCAGTGATGTTATACTGTACATCAGCACTCATGGGATGCCTCTTGTCCAATCAAATTACTTGTTCGGAACTAACTGTTGTATATCAAACTATCTATCAAAATCTCGTAAAAGGTGGGAACTAATATTTCCAAAAAGACACTTGACGGGAACTATCGTTCGAGATATAGTTTCCGCCTGTGAGACATGTTTGACAGACTTCTTACTTAAACCCGACCGTAAACCTGCTCGCTACCAGGTTCGTTCTGAGGGATTGGTTGCATAGCGAATTATTTGAGCCACATTCATGGAACAGAACTCGAGCTGAAATGATTGCAAATGATCAAAACTAGGTAGTCTGAATTGGCTCTAATCACGCTTTGTGGAACAGGGCCCAGTACAGCAGTTAGGGTTAAGTCTCAATAGCATACACCATATAACCCAACACGACAGGAGACAACACAACACTACACAACACAACAGCATAGAGGACACTTTAGACACCACAGGAGCCACACTCAGGCAGTAGTCCACTCACCCGATGGGTTTGCCTGCTTTATGGAAGGCCTTCACCACACGCTCCACATCTGTGTTCACCCTGCAGTCTGCCCCGTCCACAGCAAACGTTGACCTGCCCAACAACAAACGCAGCAGAGGGGAGAGAGAGAGGGTACAGAGGGATGAGAGAGAGGCACGAGAGAGATAGAGATAGAGAGGGATGAGAGAGAGGGGTGAGAGAGAAGGATAGAGGGGTGAGAGAGAGGTAGAGAGGGATGAGAGAGAGGGGTGAGAGAGAGGGATACAGAGGGATGAAAGAGAGGTATGAGAGAGAGATGAGAGAGGGATAAAGAGAGATGAGAGAGAAGGTTAGAGGGATGAGAGAGAAGGATAGAGAGGGATGAGAGAGAAGGATAGAGGGGTGAGATAGAGGGGTAGAGGGGGATGAGAGAGAAGGAGAGAGGGATGAGAGAGAGGGATACAGAGGGATGAGAGAGAAGGAGAGAGGGATGAGAGAAAGGGATAAAGAGAGATGAGAGAGAAGGATAGAGGGGTGAGAGAGAGGGGTACAGAGGGATGAGAGAGAGGGGTAGAGAGGGATGAGAGAGAAGGATAGAGGGGTGAGAGAAAGGGGTAGAGAGGGATGAGAGAGGGATACAGAGGGATGAGAGAGAAGGATAGAGAGATGAGAGAAAGGGGTAGAGAGGGATGAGAGAGAGGGATACAGAGGGATGAGAGAGAAGGATAGAGAGATGGGAGAAAGGGGTAGAGAGGGATGAGAGAGAGGGATACAGAGGGATGAGAGAGAAGGATAGAGAGATGAGAGAAAGGGGTAGAGAGGGATGAGAGAGAGGGATACAGAGAGATGAGAGAGAAGGATAGAGGGGTGAGAGAGAGGGGTACAGAGGGATGAGAGAGGGATACAGAGGGATGTATGCATTTCTCTGTATAGCAGTTATGTCTGTTTCTGATGATTGTTTTACTGGACACAATCAAAGATAAGCACTTGATTTTTCCACACAAACAACAATAACAATATCAGTTGATAAGTTGTTCCACGTACAGGTTTTTCGCCGCCCCAAAGCCCCCAGGGAAAATGATGGCGTCATGGTCGCCGACATTCAGTTTGGCCAGATCTGTGATGTTGCCGCGAGCGATGCGCGCCGACTCTGAAAGGACGTTCCTGATAGGCCAGAGAGACAGAGAGTCACCTGTCACATGATTAACCCTGTCACATGATTAACCCAGTCACATGATTAACCCTGTCACATGATTAGATTAGAACCAGATTGTAGCCTATGGTTGTGTGTTGCAGTCTATAATGAGCACATTCATACGGAGCCCCCCTGGGGTCACATGGTAGAAAAAAGTATTTGATGTGTGAATCCGTTCCCTCAGTTTTGTAATTCGTTAGGGTTAGGGTTAGGGTTAGAATCCTTACGATCGTTCTGGCTCGTAGGGCCTAACCCTAACCCTAACCTTAACCATAACCATAACCATAACGAATTACTAAACCGAGGGAACGGATTACTAAACCGAGGGAACGAATTACAAAAACGAGGGAACGGATTCACATTTGTTTTCTACCATGTGACCCCAGTCCCAGGGGGGCTCTGTACATTCATGACTACACGACTGTTATTGAACTGATTCTGACCGGGTCTCGCCCTCTGCTGGCTGGCCCTTGCCGTGGTCGATCACATGCATCTGAGAGACGTCAGGGGCGAACATCTGGACCTCGGCCCCACCCCTACTCAGGTGAACCAGGATCCTGACCAGCACAAACAACATCATGCCCAGAGAGAAGCTTGTTAGGTAGCTGTTTGGTTTGGTTGCTGTAAGGACTAGTAGGTCAAATTGGAATAGCCACTGTCTTCACTTGTGTAGGTGTACATTTTGCATCAAGCAAGAATATTGAAATACTGACGCTGAGGCTTCATGGATCTCTGTTCCGTCATACACCCCACAGCCAGACAGCACCTGTCGACATGACAACAGAACTACTGTCAGCTTCTCTTGTGGGAAAAAAAGTATTTGTATTATTATTATTATTGTTATTGTTAATATTATTATTATTATTATTGTTAATATTATTATTATTGTTAATATTATTATTATATTATATATTACTTAATTGCTTTATTATTACTTTGTTATACTGTATTGTTGATTTACTGATGTTTACTGATTGTTACTGTTGTAGGAGGAGGTAGATTCAAAAATAATTTCACTATATCACTTACACGTATGCGATACAATTTGATTTGATTTGATTTGACTTGACATATATCTAGACAAGATTATTCTACATGCTGGCACGATACAGTAAGTAGCCTATTTATTGCTCTTGCAAACACGATTTAATGCACACAAACTAGAATGTTTCATTGACCGGGCACTGACTCTATTTGCACGAACAGCACCGGGCCAGCTGGACGAGGCTGCCTGTCAAACATGAGTTTTTGCAGTTTTATATTATTATCTACAATAATTTACTTACAACTGCAACTTTTGCCCCACTGCAGCTGGCGGTAGTATGGAGCCCCGTGTTTGCAGCCTGTGTTTTCACCAGATATGGTAGCGGTCTGAAGGCTAGTGATCTTAACGCGAACATGTTTAGACAAACGTACGTTTATTAAGCTCTGGTGTGGTGACTGACAGCTTCAGACAGACAGACACCTTCAGACAGACAGACCGCTATGCGTGTCGCAGACTCAACCAAGCAAGGTCATGCAATATCAAAATGGGTCAAAATGACAAGGAGTATATCATGAAATGTCAAGCATTTGTATCGTCACCTCTGTCACCATTAACTTTTATAAAGGTTATTCATGTCATTTAAAATAAATGACATTAATAAAGTAAAGTCAACACAATATGTATAATAAGCATTTCCGGGTCACGGAATTTCGGAATTTTTCAAAAGTAAAAGTCCTATAGTAATAGATTTTTATTTTTTTTATGGATGTCAAAAATATATAATAGTGGAAAATACAGTATTATTGGATTAATCGCTAATGTGGCTGCCATGACCATAGATATATGATTCATTTTCTCCAAGTACATTAAAAAACAAAATGTAACCTGGAAGACGTTTCGCGATTACCATCGTAATGCTTGTAAACCAAACGTAATCATAATATGATTATTAATATTATTCGTATCAAGTCTGAGAGCAGATTCAGACAGCGAATAAGCATATTATTACGGTATATCCTTCCTTGAGGTTTTGTGTATGGAAATTATCTTACAGCGCCCTCGTGTGGCTCGTTTGGTAAACTGGTCATTTGTCAGCATAACTTGGCATTACAGTATATTCAATGAAATAAGCAAGTGATTGAATTCGGGAAATTCGGGAAAAAAACACTCTAAAGAGAAAATATTTTCTGGTTGTTATTATTTACATCTTTTGTATAACAACACACAAAGTACAAAATGAGTGAGGAATCAATCGATAAGGAACACTGTGCTTTTGAATTAAACTCAACCAAAGTGGCAAGAAGGGGATTGAGATTCAATTCATGAATTGAAACATGCTCTAGAAAATGTTCGCTTTGTGTGATTTGGAGTGATTTGAGATTCGAATCGACCGACCTCTTACCTACCCTGTTGGAGATGTACTGTACAGGGTTGTTGATCCTCTCTTTCTATAATGACTCACCCTTGAAAAAGTAAGGGATTACGACCTAGTTTACGGCCACAGTGTCCATCTCCATGCCTTCACAGCGGTCGTGGACGGCTCCGGCATGCTGGGGGGGTGGTCATGTTTTGCAGATGCGTCTGTTTTAAAAACATGACCAATCAGCTCCCCGAAAAGGCAAGGAGGAGGTTGGTTAAAAGGCCAGAGAGTGCCAAGGAAACAAGGCACCCCCAGCATGGCACCCTCGGTGTGTTTTTATGCTAACTCTTATGCTAATATTTGCTAATGCCTTCCCCCGACAACTTACAACCCTAACCATAACCACTCAAAGTTAGTGCCTCATACTGCCTAACCGCCACACAATTTGTGATTTGCGTGGTCAAGCGTACATATTGGTAGTTTTCTGTGGCATGAATAATCAGAGCATGCAGCCGTATCGGCATGAGATCAGGCTGTCAGGGACACAGAAATGACTTCCTGAAACTCACCTCCGTGTTCATGTTCCCCTCCATGGTGCCTACGGCTACGAGCATGGCTGAGAGCCAGAACCAGGGCCAGAACCAGGGCCAGACACAGAGTCTGGGAGAGCAGCTTCGTGGTCAACAGTCCTCTGGACCAGGAGGAAAGGAGAGGAGAGATAAGAGAGAGAGAGACCGAGATCGGTGCCCTGGGTGGAGCTGGGAACTGGGCCTTTATATCTGCGCGGGGGTGGTGGTGAGGTGTGGTGAGCCGTCACATAACAGGCGGGCATCATCGCTGGAGGAGGGGAGAGGAGCAGCCAGTGTTGCAGAACTGCTGGCACACATGACACAGCGTGCCTAGAGGACGCCCACAGTCTACAAACAGCAGAGCGGAGGCAGAGGCGGGACCCCTGGGGCATCCCGGGTGGGTGGCCAGACAGGACCACACAGAGGCTGTAGGCCCACGGGTCAAGATGAGTCACTGGTAAGGCTGGTTGTTTGGAGGAATAGAATAAACAGATCTCTGCCCTTCCCTCGAACATCAAATCAATACTGGTAGGTGTGTAGGACCAGCATGTCCCACTCAGGTCAAAAGCAATGTGAGATTGTAGGAAGTGTGTTTAATATAATATATAATATAGTAACAGGATATGCCATTTACTGTAGGTGACGCTATTATCCAAAGCGACATCAAAAGCATACATGTCAGTATATATGGTCCCAGCAGGAATCGAACCCACAACCTAAGCGTCGTTAGCACCATGCTCTACCAACTGAGCCACAGCGGACCACAATGTGTGTATGTGTACTATGAGACATTCAGGCAAACACTATGAGAAGACAGTGGCCGCGTTCGTAAATTAGCTCTGAGAGCGCCGGAGCGTCCACGTGACTGCCCTCTTGTCCAATCAAATGACTTGGTCCCTTTATGACGTTGAGCCCAGTGTGCGCTCCGGCGAATTTACGAACGCCACAGACTGTTTGCCCTCCTCCCATCCAGGAGGCGGGTCAGGTGTCGACGTTTCTGCACCACCAGGCTAAGTAACAGCGTCTTCCCTGCAGCTGTTACTCTGTTGAACTCAGAATCCCTCACCACCCGCAGTGAATCTAGGCGTTGATAGACATCCTAGTTCATGTTGTGACTAATTGCATCAAAACAGGCAAGGTCACAGTATGCAGGGTACCTGGCCAATGATAGGTATCAGTGGTCTGGTATTAAGACAATAAGATAAACCCTGATTGAGTGGTGTTGGTATTTGGATGTGAGAGCTTTCAGAATCAGAATCAGAAGACTTTATTGCCATGACATGTAAACATGTTAGGAATTTGGTTTGGGACAGTGGAGCACGGTTTACAGCAGGACAGGTGCAAGACAGGACAAGACAGTGCAAACCAACATCATAGTGCAAGAGTCATAATTAATATAAATATAAAGTGCAGAGATCAAGTGTTCAAGTGTTCATATCCAGACAGTCCAAAGCTCTCTGGGTGGGGGTGGAGGGAGGGTAGATAGATAGGGGTCAGGTCAGGGGGGGGGGGGCAGCGGCATTTAGGAGCCGGATGGCTGTGGGGAAAAAGCTGTGTGCATGTCGGGCCTTCACAGTTTTTAGGGACCGCACCCTCCTGCCTGAGGGGAGCGGGGCGAAGAGACCGTGTCCTGGGTGTGCGGGGTCAGCCATGATCTTCCTGGCCCTGCCCAAAGCCCTACTTTTAAACAGGGCCTCAAGGGGGGGCAAAGGGCAGCCAATCACCCTCTCCGCCGAGCGTATCACCCGCTGCAGCTTGGCCTTGTCCTTGGCCGCTGCAGCGGGGAGGGGAGAGCTCACTGTATCACAGCTTAATGATTAGCAGGATGTACAACATTACGTTTATATTTACATGTTTGGCATTTAGAAGAGGCCTTTATCGAAAGCGACTTACAACAAATAAATTTGTCTAAGTAAGTGAATCATCTATCCGTCAGTCATCGCAAGAAAAGCGGTCGTCGCAAGAAAAGCTCAGGCTTGGGGCCATTGGCAGTTATGGCAAGTTTCAAGTTTCATGAGTCTTCTGTTTGATTCAGGTTTCATAAAAATGCAAAGCACTACCTGGCCTCTCTCTCTCTCTCTCTCTCTCTCTCTCTCTCTCTCTCTCTCTCTCTCTCTCTCTCTCTCTCTCTCTCTCTCTCTCTCTCTCTCTCTCTCTCTCTCTCTCTCTCTCTCTCTCTCTCTCTCTCTCTCTCTCTCTCTCTCTCTCTCTCTCTCTCTCTCTCTCTCTCTCTCTCTCTCTCTCTCTCTCTCTCTCTCTCTCTCTCTCTCTCTCTCTCTCTCTCTCTCTCTCTCTCTCTCTCTCTCTCTCTCTCTCTCTCTCTCTCTCTCTCTCTCTCACAAGCTTGTAGAATAGGGTTCCATGCAGCTGAGAGGAAATTCCCAGATTAGCCTTTCTGATATGGACTGGGAAGCTTCCGGAAGATTCCTTACCCCCCCCTTCGGAAGGTAAATAACACAATGCAGAGACCAAAATAAATAAAAGTGCTGACCATTGCACTCTGACCATTGACACTCTGTATATGGCTGTGGTATAACAGTTATACAGTGAATATTGACAGATAGGCTTGACTTCAGGACTTCAGGTGGGTTGTAGGTCACACTGTAGGTCACACTCGCACTCTCAGGGGACTCTGGTGAATAGGGCCATGAGTTTTCCCTGACCACAACACCTGACTAAAACTCTGGGCCTTAGTTCCCTGAGCCCAGAGGTTTTCTTGGTCAAATGTGGTCAGGAAAAAAATACTAGAGCTATTAAAGCTTTCTGTGAAGCCTCAGTTAAAGACTTGTTTATATGTTATGATATATTATATTCATATTACTCCTCCTCAGGATGGCGATGTCAATGTATGCTAATTCATGCTAATTCATGCCAATTCATGTTAATTCACACTGGACTGTTGACACTATCTACAGTAAAATGTTGATTTCTGACGTCTATTTTATGGCTTTTGTATTTGTATTTGTATTTGTATTATTCAATGGCCACTTTATTTTGTTGCTGCTGTTGCGGTGTGATCTTCTGTAACACCTTAATTTCCCCTTGAGGATCAACAAAGTCCCTATATATATATATATATATATATACATGTTACGGTACATGGGAAAACTAGGGTTAGGGTTAGGTGCTACGTCGACTTGGTACATGCTGGCATGTCTAGCCCTAACCCTAACCGTAACCCTAACCCAAACCCTAACCCTACCCCTAACTCTAACCCTAACCTTAACCCTAGCACCCTAGCACCTAACCCTAACCCTAGTTTTCCCACATGTACCGTATTCCCACATGTACCGTAACATATATATATATATATAAACTTGAATGTGTCTTCAGTCTAGTTCAATGGGTGGTGACCATAGCTAATCAATAGAGTTTGTGAGTAACTCAACTAACTAAATCACAAACGATATGGAACAAACAAATCAATTCAGGAGACAAATATCAATTCAAGTTGATGTCTCCTCCTCAAAGCCAAATGCCTGTCCCCAGAGCTGCCGAGGCATATGTTGAAATCTGTAACCCCTACGGTTTGCCAAATAGAGCCACTATCATCTTGATTGATTAGTCACTTCTGGCACTGCTATGGCACCATTTTGCCAATAATACCAAGTGTATCACACAGCTAAAGTGGTATTAGCGACAGCTTGGTGGTCTAAAACATAATCATTTGTGGGTGTTGTGTTAAGGTTGGATTCAGAACTGGGTCAGTCAAAGACAGAGTCTTGCCCCAGGAAAGAGGGAGGCAAGTGAGAGGATAGACACAGAGAAGACAGCCCTAAGGGATGTGTGTGAACCATAGGCTGCCTTGACCACTAGACCACTTTCTTCATTGTTAGAAACTTGATTCATTGTGTCCTCTCCTCCGTCCTCCGCTTACATTTTACATTTACATTTTTGGCATTTAGCAGACGCCTTATTCCAAAGCGACTTACAATCAATACATTTGACTAAGCAAGTGAATCATCAATCCACCAGTCGTAGCAGGAAGAATAATCCAGCTCAGGCCCGGGGGGCCATTGGCAGTCTCTGTGCTAGAAGGAAAAAATCTACTTCTATCACCATCTTCTAAACCTAGACCTTTTTAAAATTATTATTATGATATAGACACTAGAGAAACAGAGAAACAGTATAAGGGGGGCAATAGAAGTTTTAGGGGACACAGTAAAGGGGAAAAAACGGGTGTCTTCAGGGGACGCAGTGCTGGGGGGCAGTAGAAGTCTCAGGAGGAGCTTCCTACTCAAAACGCATTGGAGACCTACGTATGTCCTTCCCTAATAAGATACAACCTCTTGGTGTCATTTGAGGTTCCTCACACAGCATCAATCAATCAAAGTCATTCATTGAATGCAACTCCAAGTGCTGAATATAAAAACAATCATAAATAAAATACAGCACATTAAAACAAGAGGTAGGAGATAAGAAATAGATAAAATACAATAAAATACACTGATATATAATATAGCAGTGCCCCAGTCTCTCTCTTATCTGTGCATTGACGTAATGTTTACATCCCCACGTTTTAGGACTATGCTCTGCTGGCCAAGGGAAACATTAGGCCTTCCCTATAATTTAGGTCCATAGTTGGAAAAAACATTAAACGTTTCTGAGGACATGAAGACAGGTAAATCACTTCTTGGAAGTGTGTGTGTGTGTGTGTGTGTGTGTGTGTGTGTGTGTGTGTGTGTGTGTTGATTGGGGGAGTGGAGTGGGTGCAGATAGAGGCATGCATTTAGGTCAATAACAAACCTGGCCCCTCCAATAACAATTGAAATATTAATATGGATTGTGGACATCCCCCAAAAGTGTCAGGTATCAGGGGAGGCCGTTCCTCAGTGCATTTCATGCATTCCTCATTCCTGTCCTCCTATCTTTACCTCCACTAGCCATCCCTGGTATCTACGTTGGGCACTGCAAGAGTCGACTTTGTCCCCTGTGTTCAGGACCAGTGGTGGACTCAGGCTGTTTGAAGGGCAGGGGCGAAAAGGAAAAAAGGGCACCTACTGCACAACATGGGACTCCAAGTCTAGACCATTGGAAGGGCAGCCAATAGGGCACATCCGCTAATTTCACCACTCAAAAGGGCACTTTAGTGCGACGCTTTTCAACTGTAGGGGCACATGGTCAAGTTTAGACCATTGGAGGGGCACCAATAGGTGCCACTCAAAAGGGCATTTTTGACACACAAAAGGTCATTTTTGCCACTCAAAAGGGCACTTAAGAGAGACGTTTTTCAACCGTGGGGGCACCAGGAGGGGCGGTCGCCCCCCCCTGCCCCCCCCCCCTTGAGTCCGCCAGTGTTCAGGACCTCTGTGGAGAAGCCTTTTAATACAATGGACGACATCTTACCTGGGTAATATTAAAAGAGTGAAAGTGCACTTAGGTGAACTTAATCACTAACTGTGCTGGCAGAGTCACTGACCTGTCTGCTCTCTGACACCCTGTGGACCCAAGGTGAACTGGAGGTCAAATCTGACAGTTGGGCCTATATCTCTTACAGCGCCCCCTGTGCCTACTGCACAGGTACTACTTGTGTTTACATTGTCCAACATGGAAGCGTTATGTTTTGTCATATTAAATTAAATATACATTGCTATATCCATTTCGATCCAATTTCCCCCACGGTGAACGTCAGATATATACAACCAAAGCAACATAAACAACACATATTGTTCACCTACATATCAAAACCATGAATATAAGTGCAGTCCATTTATGTTCTCAAATCTCAATTACAAAGCAGTTTCACGAGTCTACTGTTTGATTCCGATCAAAAATCCGATCAAAATGCAAAGCACTACCTGGCCTCCTCTCTCTAACGCTCTCTCTCTCTCTCTCTTCCTCCCTCCCTCTCTCTCTCTCTCTCTCTCTGACAGCGCTCTCTCTCGGCGTGGTTACTAAGGCGATCTGAACAGAATAGAAAAGATTTGAACAACTTAGTTCACAATAACACTACTTATGTCGTCAATGTGGTGGAGACAGTTCGGATTACATTTGATGATTACAGTACCGTATATGGTTATAGTCTAGAGTTAGCTTTGATCATCATAGTTCACAGAGACAGTATGAGAGGTGACTCCACTACTATGACTAAAACCAGGAAATAACAGAGCATGTGTAACGCGCTCCTAGGCTGTCCATGCAACCTTGTAGAAAAGAACTCCGGGTAGCTGAGAGGAAATGGAGAAAAACTGGTCCTGATGACGTAAATCCTTCTCTTTCTCTCCTCCTCAGCTACACCTCCTCTGCAGCAGCTGCTAAAGCTTCTTACTACCGCTCCAAAATTCAATAGTCTTCCTCTGACCCAAGGAAACGGTTCTACACGTTGTCCTCACTCCTTAACCCACCTCCTCCCCCCTCACTCCTCAACCCACCTCCTCCCTCCTCACTCCTTAACCCACCTCCTCCCTCCTCACTCCTTAATCCACCTCCTCCCTCCTCACTCCTTAATCCACCTCCTCCCCCCTCCCTCCTTAACCCACCTCCTCCCCCCTCACTCCTCAACCCACCTCCTCCCTCCTCCCTCCTTAACCCACCTCCTCCCTCCTCACTCCTTAACCCACCTCCTCCCTCCTCACTCCTTAACCCACCTCCTCCCTCCTCCCTCCTCCCTCCTTAACCCACCTCCTCCCTCCTCACTCCTCAACTCACCTCCTCCCTCCTTAACCCACCTCCTCCCTCCTCCCTCCTTAACCCACCTCCTCCCTCCTCCCTCCTCACTCCTTAACCCACCTCCTCCCTCCTCACTCCTTAACCCACCTCCTCCCTCCTCACTCCTTAACCCACCTCCTCCCTCCTCCCTCCTTAACCCACCTCCTCCCTCCTCACTCCTTAACCCACCTCCTCCCTCCTCACTCCTTAACCCACCTCCTCCCTCCTCACTCCTTAACCCACCTCCTCCCTCCTCCCTCCTTAACCCACCTCCTCCCTCCTCACTCCTCAACCCACCTCCTCCCCCCTCACTCCTTAACCCACCTCCTCCCTCCTCCCTCCTTAACCGACCTCCTCCCTCCTCAACCCACCTCCTCCCCCTCCCCCTCCTCCCTCCTTAACCCACCTCCTCCCTCCTCCCTCCTTAACCGACCTCCTCCCTCCTCAACCCACCTCCTCCCCCTCCTCCCTCCTCAACCCACCTCCTCCCCCTCCTCCCTCCTCCCCCCTCACTCCTCAACCCACCTCCTCCCTCCTCACTCCTTAACCCACCTCCTCCCTCCTCCCTCCTTAACCCACCTCCTCCCTCCTCAACCCACCTCCTCCCCCCTCACTCCTTAACCCACCTCCTCCCTCCTCCCTCCTTAACCCACCTCCTCCCTCCTCCCTCCTTAACCCACCTCCTCCCTCCTCAACCCACCTCCTCCCCCTCCTCCCCCCTCACTCCTCAACCCACCTCCTCCCCCTCCCCCTCCTCCCTCCTCAACCCACCTCCTCCCCTTCCTCCCTCCTCAACCCACCTCCTCCATCCTCCTCCCTCCTCCCTCCTCAACCCACCTCCTCCCCCTCCTCCCTCCTCAACCCACCTCCTCCTCCCTCCTCCCTCCTCAACCCACCTCCTCCCCCTCCTCCCTCCTCCCAGTCTGCGGATGACTTTGTCACCTACTTTGAAAAGAAGGTTGATGACATTAGCAGCTCTTTCTCTCTACCTCTCGCCAACACTGCCACCGTCCCTCCCAAATCCCACTGTCATTACTTTTTCTCATGATGAGGAGGATAGACGATTCACTTACTTGTGAGTCGCTTTGGATAAAGGAGTCTGCTAAATGCCAAAGATGTCATGTAAATGTGTAAGCACACTTCAAACATGGAAACTGCAGGGAAGGCAGGCAGAGGTAGAAATCAGAGGCCGGGGCTTATTGTAATGTATTTGACACCATTCCTCATTCCATTCCACGCATTACAATGAGCCCCACCTCTGATGCATACCTCCATCAGCCTCCCCTGGTAAACTGCCCACTCAAACGCTGCAGATTAGATTAGATTCAACTTCATTGTCATTGCACAGAGCACAGAGACAACCAAATGTAGTTTGGCATCTATCCAGACACTGTAAATAGTGGCATAGTGCAAAAGACATGATAATGTAATGTGACGGTGCAAGGTATTACAGTATATGGTATTACAGTGAGTTTAATAAATGAATATAACAGTGAATATACATGAGATGAATATCAATATGATATGTACAGTTATGATATGACATGTACAGTATGATATGACATGTACAGTATGATATGTACAGAATAAGGGCTGTAGGTATGTAGCGTATACTGTATGTAAGATATACTGGAACCATGTATAATGAAAAATGTATGCACTCACTGCAATGCAAGTCGCTTTGGATAAAAGCGTCAGCTAAATGGCGTATATATTATTATATTATATTATATATAAGATGTATAATTAGAGACTAGTATATAAATATGGTATGTGCCATATCATATGTGAGTGCAGAGAGAGGGAGGTAAATGCTGTGTCACGTCTGCGTGTCTATATGGAAATAACACACCCCAGGGTTGACGCTCATCATGTCTTTAGTTACCCTTAAAGAAGCACGTGAGTCTCTTGTTGTCAGGGGCGACGGCGTCAAACTCTCCCCCCTCACAATGCTCCATCTGGGCGTCATGGTGAGCTGTGAGCACGGCCCTCGTAAAGGTCTGGATCAACCAATCAGGCTACACGTTACTGACCAAACAGGGTACGCCTCTGAATGAATTCATGAATCTTAAATCACAGGCATTGCTTTCTTGTTTCTGACTCTCAGAATGCGCTGCTTTTATCCAGGCGGTATTTTTCGTTTGATGGATTAGTGTGTTTACTATTCCCCCGAGGTCTCTCTGTGTGGATAATACATTACGAAACCAATACAGCCCTCTTGTGGTCATGTTTTTGCAAAGTGCTATCCTGCAGAAATTCTGCTGAGTTGACGATCCCTTGCCCCAGTTAATATAATGAGTGGATTTGTACTATAGTAGAGGCACTGTAGGGGTTTATATACTGAAAGATGTTTTCATACAACTCATTCTCCATACAACTGACACGGTACATGCTGTACAGTACAGTTTACTATTATGTTTACTGACTGTCCTTGTGGGAATCGTGATATCTGGGTGTCTGCAGAGAGATCAGAACAACTCAGTCGTTGTGTTGTGTTCAACAATGTATTTGTTGACACCATTCTGTTGAACGGGCAACATTTCAACATTGAAGGCTACATCCCTAGTCTCTGACGTAGAGACAGCGTGAACAATTATAACATATAGGGCTGGTTTCACAGACAATGCCTCGAATGCAATGGAAAACCTCCATTGAGGATGTTTTTGAGTCTAGGATTAGTTTTAATCTGCGTCCATGAAACCAACCCATTTTGTTGTATTATTGTTACAATAATATCTCATGTGTCTCAAGAATCTCAAGAAATACGCCCTTGAAACGTTTTATTCAATGCACCGGTGGTCCACTGGATGTAACACAAGTACAGTATTGTTTATTGTCTCCTCTACATGTTTGTACTGTAAACTCACTACTGATGCTGGACACAAATGCAAAGACCTGCTTCATAAGAGAGCTTGGCAGCAATCACTCATTAGATAACCTGGCCATGAGAAACTTGACCATACAGTGTGCACAGACCAGACCACTGTACCCAGTGCTATTGACATCCATGAACAAACACGTGTGAACACAACGCTTGAGCACCATACTGTACACTACAGACAGGCAAACCACGAGAGACCCTGGCAAACCCTCGGACCGGGACCAGGTACTGTGCATGGATATACTCAGGGGAGGCTGGTGGAGATAGAAATCCGGAGGATAAGCTCATTGTAATGCATGGAATGGATTAATGGATTATTTGACACCATTCCTCATTCCATTCCAGGCATTCAAATGAGCCTCCCCTGGGATACACACTATGGATATGCATGCCACAAACCTCCTGTGAGAACTGTATCATAAAACACTCTCAGAGGGACAGGGGGAGTGGATAGAGTGCATCAAAGTAGAATATTGGCAGATTACTTTATTGTCCATTATTACAGTTAAGTGGGAAACGTGTCTGTTTGCAGAATCAGCAGAGGCAGATGAAGCGGAGGGTTTCCAGAGAGAGAGTGAGTCATCTGACTGGTGTCAAGAGAGTGCACTGAAGAGACCAAACATGGCTACTTACGATGGGACGGTGTGGCTGAGAGCCAGGGCCAGGGCCAGGGCCAGACACAGAGTCTGGGGGAGCAGATCCATGGTGAACAGTCGTCCTCTGGACCAGGAGAGGAGAGGAGAGGAGAGGTCTGGAGAGGAGAGGAGAGGTCTGGAGAGGAGAGAGGAGAGGAGAGGAGAGGAGAGGAGAGGAGAGGAGAGGAGAGGTCTGGAGAGAACCCAGCAATAACACAGCAGAGCAGAGCTGGGTAACGATATTGTAGAATAGAGATGGACTCTTTATTTTAAGTATACAGTTTAAGTATAAAGTTTATACCTTAGGCTGTCATGGGGGGGGGGGGGGGGCTCTGTCAGGGCAGGGGTGGTGTGCGATGAGTAAGAGGGGAGTGTGTGTGTGTGTGTGGGGGGGGGGGGGGGGCTTGAGCCTTGAATAACAATGACAATTGATTGGTAAAGGAGATATAATTTTCCCTGTAGGAGAGCTATTGGTACATCACCTGATACCTTTAAGACTGATAATGTAATCATCGTGGCTACCTTCCAACATCTGAGCATATGAATAAAAAAATAAAAAAATAAAAAAGCACTGTGTCCCGATATAAATTCAGTTCAGGTAGACTGACTATAACGCCATCCCTGCCAGCTATTGTGTTCATCAACAATATCCCAGGTGTCCTTTGGCCCGGTTCTCAAAGTCAAAGAACCAGTTCTTCCAGGTCTGGCAGCGGGATCAGATAGGATCACAGGTACACAGCATAGCAGGCATCATGAGTGTCTACAGGGAAGGATATATGAGGCTGGTGTAGACAGGCACTCAGACAGACACGGTGTTATGTAGGCCCGGAAACTTGGACTGAGGGGAAGACGGAGTAACCCAGGGACAAGGTCAGTAATCTAGCAGACATTTACGTTTACATTTTTGGCATTTAGCAGATGCCTTTGTCCAAAGCGACTTACAACAAGTACATGAGGACCTGGAGCAGTACACGTCGTCGGTTCTGAACCACATAGTGAACTGCACCAACTCAGTCACCGTGGACAAACGGGTCCGGGTCTACCCCAACACGAAGCCATGGATGACTGGGAAGGTCCAAAAACTGTTAAATGAGAGGGACAACGCCTTCTTCGCAGGGAAGCGCACACCGCTGTACAGCTCCACCAGGGCCAACCTAAAGCGCGGCATCAAAGCGGCCAAGGCAGAGCACAGAGAGAAGATTGAGGAATGCCTCCTGAGCAACGACTCCAGGCGGATGTGGCAGGGGGTTCAGCAGATGACAAACTTCAGAGCCAACAGGCTCACAGCCGCAGAGGACGACCCCCTGCTGGCGGGAAAGCTGAACACCTTCTACGCCCGGTTCGACGAGGGGCGAACGGAGGTAACCACAACACAGACACCACTCTCTCCAGCTCTCAGCAGCCTCACCCTCACAGAGCACGAGGTGAGACGCGTACTGAAGGCGGTGGACCCCAGGAAAGCCTCGGGGCCGGATGGCGTCCTGGGACGGGTGCTGAGAGACTGCGCCGACCAGCTGGCCGGGGTTTTCACCAACATCTTTAACCAGTCCCTGTCCCAGGCCACCGTCCCACCCTGCCTGAAAACCTCAACTATCATCCCAGTCCCGAAGAAAAGCACGGTGAGCTGCCTAAACGACTACCGCCCGGTGGCACTCACACCAATCATCATGAAGTGCTTCGAGAAACTAGTCCGGGCCCACATACTCACACGCCTCCCGCCCAACCTGGATCCATACCAGTTTGCCTACAGAGCCCACAGGTCCACAGAGGACGCCATAGCGACGACTCTCCACGCCACTCTATCCCACCTGGAGAGGGGAAACAGCTACGCGAGACTGCTCTTCGTGGACTTCAGCTCCGCCTTTAACACCATCCTTCCAGACAGGCTAGTGACCAAACTACTAGACCTGGGTCTATCACACTCTATATGTGCGTGGATCAAGGACTTCCTGACCAACCGCCCCCAGAGGGTGCGGGTGGGCCCCCACACCTCCACAGCCCTCAGCCTCAGCACTGGGTCACCCCAGGGCTGCGTGCTAAGCCCCATCCTCTACAACCTCTACACCCACGACTTCACCCCCATCCACCCCAGCAACTACATCGTAAAGTTTGCAGACGACACCACCGTGGTGGGATGTATCTCGGGGGGGGACGAGGCGGCGTACAGGGATGAGGTAGAGCAATTGAGCAAGCTGTGCAAGGTAAACAACCTGCTGCTAAACAAGTCAAAGACCCAGGAACTCATCGTAGACTACAGGAGGAAAAAGTCCGAGATCCTGCCCCTGCTCATCGACGGAGAGAGCGTAGAGATGGTCTCAAACCTCCGTTTCCTGGGACACATCATACGGGATGACCTGGCCTGGAAGGACAACACTAAAGGCACCATCAAGAGGGCACAACAGCGGCTATACACCCTGAGATGCCTCAAGAAACAACACAGCAAGCAGGAGATGCTGGTGGCCTTCTACCACGGCGCAGTGGAGAGCATCCTCACCTTCGGCATCTCCAACTGGTACCACAGCTGCACGGCAGCGGAGAGAAACGATCTACAGAGAGTCGTGAGAACAGCACAGGGGATCACCGGCGCCACCCTCCCCTCTCTGGAGAAGCTGTACGAAACACGCTGTCTCAGGAGGGCCTCCAAGATCTCCAAGGACCCGACCCACCCTGGGCACGAACACTTTGTCAAGCTGCCCTCGAACAGGAGGTACAGGACCCCGGCCGCTAAGACAAACAGACTGAAGAACTGCTTCTACCACAGGGCCGTCAAGGCCCTGAACACAGAAAAGGCCTAAGTTCTGGGCCCAGGACAAGTCCGGACGGATTGTAATGGCAGCTAGTGCTGAGGCACAAACATGTACATTTTCAAGCCTGCAAACTGTGACACTTTAAAAAAATGTGAAAAAATACTTTCTTGTGCAATATGACAACCCTAGTTGACTATCTGTGCAGTATAGTACAGTGGATTGTGTACATAGCCTCTATTGATGTAAACCGGCTCTTTATCTTCTTGTGATTTTATGCATCTATGCTTTTTCCAAAATGTGTTTCTTTTTCCTTTCTTAAACACCAGGGGAGCCTCCCCTCCTAAATTTCGTTGTTTGGTACCTGTACTGTAACAATGACAAATAAAGTCTATCTATCTATCTATCTATCTATCTATCTATCTATTTGACTAAGTAAGTGAATCATCTATCCACCACCAGTCCTAGCAGGAAAAAGTAATCTATGCTCAGGCCAGGGGCCATTAGCAGTCGTCTATGCTCAGGCCAGGGGCTACTGGCAGTCGTTGGCAGTCAGACAGTTAAGGTGTAGCCTGAAGAGATGGAGGTCTTCAGTCTCCGGCAGAAGATGGGGAGTGATTCTGAAGTTCTGACAGCGGTGGGAAGCTTGTTCCACCAGCAGGGAGCCAGCAGATCACTTTGGACCAGTTTACATTACATTTGGTCTGACTTTTAACACATTAGAACTTTGAAGGTTGAAGCATTTGTAAACTCTTCGTGAGATGTAAATATGCTCAAATGATCGCATTTCGCCTGTAGACTAAACTCTGCTGCTATACTGTATCTCTGATATGGCCTGTCTGTCCGTTGAGTAAACCACAGAAGAAATGGTAAACAAGTGTTATACATATGTTCTTAACTTGTCCAAAATTGCAGTGGTCCAAAATTCAACCAACATTCAAAATGACCATGAACCTCTTGGTAAGAACTGTAATAATAACTGACATATCGTGACGTTAGAATTATAAGGTTCTATCGAAAAATTCTAAATTTGACCATGACCAAAATTTAGTTTTTTACATAATCTGATCCATTAGGTGTTTATTAATGCCTGTGTGGTGTTATTTTTAAAATGTTGACATTTTTTAGTTAGTAATTCAAAAAATACAAAGGTTCCATCTCACAAAGCATAATGGAATGTAAAAACGTTGACGCTCAATAACTCTGAACTACCCTAAACGGAGATAGAACCTTATAATTCTAAGCTCACGATATTGTACAGTGCTGTGTCTGCTTATCTTCATATTTACATGACCTAGGGCATAGGTTCAACCTATCCAACCTCAGCAGCCCTGACGGGTCACATCATGCAATGAAACACAAGCCTTCGGTGTAGTTCATAATGATTCAGTTATTCTTCTCAACCATCAAATCAACCTCAGAGAGAAGACGCGCAGAGTTCTGCAGAGACGAGTTTAGCGTGTCGGAGTTAATATTGATTTGTTTGGAAACAGCATTTTGATGCCTTGAGAAATCAAACTAAGCTTGAAGCCTGGATCAATTAAGACTGCTGTTGGAAAAATTGGATTTGAGCTTAGATACAATCCCAAAAAAGAGAGAACAGTAGAAAAGTAAAGTCAATTAATCTATGTGGAAATATAACATTGTGTTCTGTGTAAACATTCTGTGTAAATATGGCTAATGAAATAAGATTTAAATTTAGAAATAATAATAATAATAATAATAATAATAATAATAGATTTAATATAAAAGTGCCTTTCTCAAACTCAAAGACACTGTACAGAAAACAAAAAGAAGCAGGACAAAGATACAGAAGATAAAATCATGTCCAACACAATTCACAGAAGCTCTCAGACGTATTAAACATAGTAATCTCCTCGGGCTTGTTTGTACTCAACTGATTTTTTACTTCATTTCAGAAGCAGAAGTACAGAAGTAGAAGGAGAGTAGTAGTAGCAAAACAAACCGACACAGAATGTATACAATCTCAGAGCCTCTGCCCACAGGTCAATCAGTTTGTTTGTTTTCATCCAGAGCGGCTGGCCTGGGAAAGACGGTGGTGCCTCAGGCTTGCCTCCACCAGCCTCCCCTGGGGCACAGATACATAGATAAGATAAAATGAGAGACGGGAACATGAAATTGTGGAAAAGTACAGTCAGATAATGCAAATGAGCAGGGGCATGATGGGACCTGTTCCCACACCTCATCCTGACTGCCAGGAAGTAAAGCGGCCTTGCAGCTAGGAGCTCTGCTGTACTCTCGGTGTGCCTCAGCAAAGTGATGAAGTATCTAGGGTTGCCAACTGTCCCATATTCTGGGCTGGATGAATAATATGGGACCTCCCTTGTCCCGAATATTCATCCAATCACAGGCCCCCTCATGCGTACGTATAGCTGTATAGCTGTAATTCCAATTCCTGCAAACCCCCCTCCCCGTGCAGTGGCACGTCATCTTTTGTCCCGTATTTAGTAGTGAGGAAGTTGGCAACCCTAGAAGAAACTCTACTTCACACTGCTGAGCTGAGCTGAGTCAAGCTGGGCTGTACTGGGCTGGCCTGGAAACACATCCACCATATGCTGAAAAAGTGCCGGATAGGAGAATGAAAAAGAAAAGACCTATAAGCCTGTGCTGGCAATTCATTAATTGAATTAATTGTTTTATTTTATCATAGTAGACAATGACGAATATTTAGCAAAAACAATAATTGCTTGATTATTGTTTGATTATAGTTTTGATAATATAAGGCTTAGGAATTATTTACTATGATCATCATCATTACAATGTAGATACTGTTTGAACAGATAAGGCAATACATGTTAGAGTATAAGTATAAGGGAATACAATTCATTCAGTTTATGACGATATGAAAGATAGACGTGGACGTGTGGGAAGCAGGAGAGTGTCTGTTCCACTTGTCTTCTACTCTTCGTGTAGACTCTACTCTTTTATTATTATTTTATTATTTTATCCATCTCACAAAACATAATGGAATGTAAAAACTTTGACGCTCAATATCTCTGAACTACCCTAAACGGAGATAGAACCTTATCATTCTAAACTCACGTCTTGGCAAAGTTCTTATCTCACTGAAAAATAGGCAGAAACACTCAGAAACACTCTGCAGCCATGAGAGGATTTCCTTGTATGACACAATCCTGCTATTTTTACATCCTTTTTGCCAGTGGGAGCCAGGAAAGGCTCAGAGCAGTCCCCTGAAAGCAATCAGCCACACACACACACACACACACACACACACACACACACACACACACACACACACACACACACACACACACACACACACAGAGAGAGAGAGAGAGAGACACACACAAACAGACAGACAGACAGACAGACAGACACACACACACACACACACACACACACACACACACACACACACACACACACACACACACACACACTTTAATTTAATTTCTCAAATGAAAGCACATTTCATTTCTCTGTTGGTTAAACTGCTCTCACCGCATCCCCTTCGTCAAACGGCTAGCGGCTGTTTTCTTTCACCGTGTAAACTTGTAAACTTTGTTCTTGCCTCAAACCTCCAACCGGGAGAACCGGGCTGGTCCGTAGCCTCACACCGATGACACGTGATCCGATTTGAACGGCGATAATATTGATCTCCACTCTCCAGACTCCAGGAGATGAAAGGTAAGGCTCGGACTAATACCCCGGCTACTGTACACACAGAAGGTGATAGTGTTTTTTATGATGAGATCTGACGCGTAGTGTGTGACATGTTTATATCCGATTGCGGGGAAGTGCTTCGGAATTCCTGGATGATTTTTGTAATGAAGGAGGAAACAGCGCAGATTGTCGATTACAAACCAGACAGATCCATGTATACATACATGTATTCGGAGCAGTAGATCTGTTTTCGTATTCGTGCATTGTAATTGTATGTCTTTTATTATGTTGCCGAAAACGGGTAGATCGGTGGTATATTAGGAGCCCCGTGCACCGTAGCTACGGTTACAGCCGGGTTGTATAATGTTTGTCTGATCTGAA
>NC_137677.1:61536652-61601652 GCF_963989245.1 Nansenia antarctica | reverse complement strand
AGGTCGAGGGAGGGAGGGAAGGAGAGAGAAATAGAGCGAGAGGTCGAGGGAGGGAAGGAGAGAGGATGAAGAGAGAGATAGGTGGAGGGAGGGAAGGAGAGAGGATGAAGAGCGAGAGGTCGAGGGAGGGAGGGAAGGAGAGAGGATGAAGAGCGTGAGAGGTGGAGGGAGGGAAGGAGAGAGAAAAAGAGAGAGAGGTGGAGGGAGGGAAGGAGAGAGGATGAAGAGCGAGAGAGAGGGTGAAGGAGAGGCTGGTGGGGGTGGAGAGGCGAGCCTGAGCAGGAGGGCTCCAGCACCCACACTCTCGTCCCGAGAGCGATCGTGTTGGTTCCTGACAGAGAAAGTCACCTCCTCGTCACTCATCCGTGTCACATATATATTCTGTTCTTTCGTTTTAACGGCTCTGTTTTTACTGCTTTCTTCCCCCCCCCCCATGCTGTTTTACAGCCGTAGCCCCAGTCAGTCAATGCCAAGCCTGTTCAGACGCTGACTGAATGATGTAATTACGCACGCCTTGAAAGGCCACACAGCCGTTTTTATGCTATTCCATTATCCATATGTGATGTGATGCAATATCAGTAACATTCCACTCAACAAACGAATACTTCCTCTCTCCCCTCTCTCTCTCTTTCCTTCTCTCTCTCTCTCTCTCTCTCTCTCTCTCTCTCTCTCTCTTCCTATCCCTATTCTTCTATCCTTATTCTTCTATCCTTTCTCCTCCCATCTCTCTCTTTCCTTCTCTCTCTCTCTCTCTCTTCCTATCCCTATTCTTCTATCCTCATTCTCCTATCCTTTCTCCTCCCATCTCTCTCTTTCTCTCTCTCTCTCTCTCTCTCTCTCTCTCTCTTCCTATCCCTATTATTCTATCCTCATTCTCCTATCATTTCTCCTCCCATCTCTCTCTCTCTTCCTATCCCTATTCTTTTATCCTTTCTCCTCCCATCTCTCTCTCTCTCTCTCTCTCTTCCTATCCCTATTCTTCTATCCTTATTCTTCTATCCTTTCTCCTCCCATCTCTCTCTCTCTCTCTTTCCCTCCCCCTCTCCAGGGCTGTATTGCTCCCTCTCCTGGACCTCCCTCCCCCAGCCCAGACCCTCTTCGTCCTGGTGGACTCCCTGGACACGGGCTGTGGTTCTGGTCCTGGGCCCGGTTATGGTTCTGGTTCTGGAGCCAGACCTGGGTGTGGTGAGGGAGCTGGGGGAGCCCCAGGGAGGAGCAGCAGCTCCATAGCAGAGCTCCTCTCCAGCCATCAGCACCTCCTCCCCAGCTGGCTCCTCCTGGTCTGCTCCGTACGGCGGCAGAACAAGGCCGTCTGCAAGATGTTCTCAGGTAAATAAATACATTTTGATTTTATCGTTATTTTCTTAAAGGTCCCATCGAGGTCAGGAGAGCTCTTTAACTCATTGAGTGCCGAGGGTGAAGATACAGTTTCCCAAATTGTAAATTGGTAATGGTATTCACCCAACATGCGTACATTATGAGGTATTGTGATGCTTCGTTTTGTAGCCAATCAAAGGGTTGTTGCTAGGTAAACACCACATAAAACACTTGGGACTCTTAGGTGGGGAATGTTCCGGAAATTCTTTGGCAGTTGGTGAGTTAACAACACAATTGGAGAACAACAAATGTGTCGTTGCGTGCGAGGGGTAATATGGTAGGTTGTGTTATGTAGTAAGTGCATGATAGATTTAGATTTGATTAAAGACCCAACTCTTCAGGCTACACCTTAACTGTCCCTCCTAAGCCCTCTTCATTCCCTCTACCCCCCCATATCCATTTCTCTACTGTAAATAAAATACTTTAGTCCCGTCTTCTAGCATTATTACTGCCAATGGCTCCTCCTGGCCCCAGCATAGATTAGCCAATGACTGCAATGACTAATAGATAGATGACTCACTTACTTAGACAAATGTATTTGTTGTTGTATGTTCCTTTGGATAAAGGCGTCTGCTAAATGCCGTGAATGTAATAACAAGAAGGACGTGTGTGGGCTACAGGGCAACTCCATTCACACACACACAGATCTTCATACAAAATCAAAAAGCATGCAGAAGGTCTCCTGGCATCTACAGTGTGTTACTCCTATATGGTATTTCCCCCATGTGTCAGCATGGCGGTAGAAGAATACGTCTAGTTAGGATGGACGTAAACAGTTGTTGCGGTGTTCTCAAATGTTTACATTAACATTTTAGACATTTAGCAGACGGCTTCATCCAAAGCGACTTACAACAAATACATTTGTCTAAAGAAGTGAACCCGTCTATCCATCAGTCATCATAAGAAAAAGTATGCTCTGGCACTTTTTATTTTATTTTACAGTAGAGGAACTGTAGAGGGGATGGAGAGGTTTCAGGAGGGACAGTTAAGGTGTAGCCTGGAAAGATGGAGGTCTTTAGTCTACAGCAGAAGATAGGGGGTGACTCTGCAGCCCTGACAGCAGTGGGAAGCTCGTTCCACCAACGGGGGTGCCAGGACCCCTAGAATAGCTTAGGCTAGTAGAAGCCTTTTCCTTTCCCTTATGACAGGAGATGATATTAAGGCTGTCTGTCGATTAAACAATTAGTTGATTCATTTCTTTTTCATCATTAGTTGATTAATCTACAGATGAAGTCAATCTGGCTCTTATTTCAGTGCTTTTGGCGAATTCAGCATTACGTATGTAACAGTGGCCTCTCAACAGGAATGTATACAGATCAAATCACAGAGATTAAATCAACCCTTTCTCCCCGTGATTTAATAATAACAAACCGCCACTCATTAGAAATCTACAAACTTGAAACATTTTCAATGTGCGTCAGATACATGTATATTTTTTTGTCAGCAGACATTCAGAATAAGTAGATTTCGTGATCTTAGAATTATAAGGTTCTATCTCCGTTTAGGGCACTTCAGAGATATTGAGCGTCAACGTTTTTTTACATTCCATTATGTTTTGTGAGATGGAACCTTTGTATTTTATTAATTACTAACTACATTTTTTTAAACATTTTTAAAAATAACACCACACAGGCATTAATAAACACCTAATGGATCAGATTATGTAAAAAACTCAATTTTGACAAAAATTATAATTATAATAATAACATAATATAATATAACAAAACCTTATAATTCTAACGTCACAATTTGTTATTGTGATAAATGATGTGTATGGACACCAGAAAGTTCTCCACCGGGCCTCTAACAGCCTGGTATCACCCTCCACCACCCTGTGTGTCCTCCTGGCTCACCCCTGCTGAACGCTTGGTGCTTGCTGGTTCGCCTGCCCACATAGAAGGACCGAATTAGTCTTGGAAAAATGAGAATCCTACGCTCTCATTACCAGAGGGTGGGTGACATCTGAAGACGAGAGAGAGAGGGCTGGGGGGAGAGAGGGAGGGAGGGAGGGAGGGAGGGAATGATTCTATTAGCACTTTCCATAACACAGCTCCCATAATATCACAAGAAGGCTCGGGCACAAATTATAATAAGTACTCTTGAATGGAACTGTGAATTCTGGGAAATGTTAAAGGTTTTATTTATTTTTTAACGTGTAGTGATTGACTTGTTAGCCTCCAAACCAGCCCTTTTAGATTAACAGATCTGGCTTGGATTGATACTAGATGGAGCGTTCATGGAACTAAGAATGTGCTCTCGATTTCATTGGATGTTACTTTTCAAGAACCCTCCCCCCCCCCCCACATGCCCATAGAATGGTTTCTTGTTGTTACGTGTGTTGTCTTTTTCCGACCGGATAGGACAATTTTGAGGACTATTCAGCACTGGCGGACTCAAGGGGGGGGCAGGAGGGGCGACCACCCCTCCTGGTGCCCCCACGGTTGAAAAACGTCTAAATGCCCTTTTGAGTGGCAAAAATGCCCTTTTGAGTGGAGAAAATGAGAGGATGTGCCCTATTGGTGCCCCTCCAATGGTCTAAATTTGACCAAGTGCCCCCACAGTTGAAAAACGTCGCACTAAAGTGCCCTTTTGAGTGGCAAAAATTCCCATTTGAGTGGCAAAATTAGAGGATGTGCCCTATTGGCTGCCCTTCCAATGGTCTAAACTTGGAGTCCCATGTTGTGCAGTAGATGCCCTTTTTTTCTTTTCGCCCCTGCCCTTCAAACAGCCTGAGTCCGCCACTGCTATTCAGAGAGCTGTTGCCTATGCTAGTTTCCAATATTGAAGGAATTGGAAGGAACTTAATTACGTTGTTTTTTTTAGGTATTGGGTTTAACGAGGCATCACTCATTTCAAATGGGCTTCCACCCCTTTGTAGCTACTTCGTGACGTTAGAATTATAAGGTTCTATCTACATTTTCTGTCAAAATCGATTTTGCCTGTGTGGTGTTATCTTTAAAAGGTTGACATTTTTGAGTTAGTAATTAATAAAATACATAGATTCCATCTCACAAAACATAATGGAATGTAAAAACGTTGACGCTCAATATCTCTGAACTACCCTAAACGGAGATATAACCTTATAATTCTAAACTCACGATTTCTGCAAAGGATTTCCCCAGACTTTCTGAACTAGCTCTCAGCTTTCCGAACCTGGTCTCAACGAGGTTAGGATTGACTTGACAGTCATACAGTATATCTCCGTTTTCATCCCCCTCCCTCCCTCCCTCCTTGCCCTGCCCCCCCCCAGGTTTCCGTAAACTGTGCCTGGACGACCTGCGTAAGCCCCCTCAGGTGAGTGACGTGCAGCAGTACATCCTGCGTCGCCTCGACCAGGAGGGGTCGCTCCGCCGCCAGCTGACCCCCGAGACCGCCGACATGCTCAACCTGCTGCACATCAAGAGCGGAGGCTGCTTCCTCTTCCTGGAGCGCGTCCTGGACGGCGTGGCGGGAGCCCTGGTGGGCCTGCGGGAGATCCGGGACATTCCGGGCACCCTGGCGGGCCTCTTCCTGTGGCTGTGTCAGAGACTGTTCCCCAGGGGCGGGTTCCTGGGGGTCCGGCCCCTCCTCAACGCTCTCCTGGCCTCCCCCAGACCCCTCACCCCTCAGGAGCTCTACACGGTCACCTGGACCCAGGACACCTCCCTCACCCCCCAGGCCTTCCACGGCAGGCTGCAGACCCTCTCCCCGCTCCTCGTGGACGGGCCCGGGGGCAGCAAGCTGCTGTTCCACGCCAGCTTCTCCGAGTGGCTGACGGACGTGAAGTACTGCACCCAGAAGTACCTGTGTAGCGTGGCCGAGGGGCACACCATGCTGGCCATGGCCCTGACGCTGAGAGGCCCGCACCTGGGGAGGGAGGACACCTGCCACCTGGGCTCTCACCTGGTCAGCTCGGGTCTCCACAAGGACAACCCTGCCCTGCTGGCCCTGTGGGTGCTGTGGGCCGGGGTGCCCCCCCTGACCAGCTCTACCTTCCCACCTTCCTCCTGCTCCTCTCCCCCCACCGGCCAGGCTGCCTCGGCCCCGCCCCCCCCTGTCCTGGTGCGACAGGAAGTCCTCCAGCTGCTGATGAAGAGCGGGGTGTTCCCACCCTGCTGTCCCCCAGACGGAGGCTCCGGCGTGGGGGGGGTAGGGGTAGGGGTGCACTGCGCCAGCGGAGGGGGGACCATGGTGCGGAGGGCCCTGGAGAGGCAGGACTCTGTCAGGGTGTTGCTGGACAGCGGCGTGAGCGTCAACCGGATGGACGCCATGGACGGACGGACGCTCCTGGCCAGCGCCGCCCACGCCGGCGCGGCCGAAGTGTCCCTGCTCCTATTGGCCAGAGGGGCCGACCCGCTGACCAGCGACCACCAGGGCCAGACCCCCCTGACGCTGGCCGCCAGGCAAGGCCACGTCTCGGTCATCTCGGCGCTGTTGGACTGGGCCAGGGAGCAAAAGGACACGGCGGCGGCGGCGGAGATGGTGGAGCACGCGGACAGCGAGGGGTGGACGGCGCTGCGTTCGGCCGCGTGGGGGGGCCACGGGGAGGCCGTGAGGTTACTGCTGGAGGGCGGGGCGGAGGTGGACGGGTGCGACGCGGAGGGGCGGACGGCGCTGAGAGCGGCGGCGTGGGGAGGGCACGAGGAGATCCTGCTGACGCTGCTGGACTACGAAGCGCAGGTCAGTGTTGTTGGGTCGACTTTACCGTGACTCTGTTGAAGCCTAATAACAAGGTGAAAGGTTTGTGTGTCCTAGACAGGGATATCGTGAGCTTAGAATTATAAGGTTCTATCTCCGTTTAGGGTAGTTCAGAGATATTGAGCGTCAAAGTTTTTACATTCCATTATGTTTTGTGAGATGGAACCTTTGTATTTTATGAATTACTAACAAAAAAATGTAAACATTTAAAAGAAATAACACCACACAGGCATTAATAAACACCTAATGGATCAGATTAATGGAGATAGAACCTTATAATTCTAACGATCACGATCGTTATCGACTAAGTCACGATATATATGAAGGAAAACACTTACCCAAAATACAGCGAAGCTAATCTGATTTTTCTGACTTGGTGAACATGTCAACCTAGACCCCCGTTCACTCCTCCGTCTCCTCCCCCCCCCCCCTTCAGGTGGACAAGGCGGACCGCGAGGGCCGTACTCCTCTGATCGCCGCCGCCTACATGGGCCACCGGGAGGCGGTAGAGATCCTGCTGGACCACGGGGCGGAGGTGGACCTGGGCGACGGCGACGGCCGCTCGGCCCTCTGCGTGGCGGCGCTCTGCGTCCCCACGGCGGCCGGCGGCAGCGGCTACGGCGAGGTGGCCAGCCTGCTGCTGGAGCGCGGGGCGGACCCCGGCCACCGCGACGGAGACGGGATGACCCCCCTGCTGCTGGCGGCCTACGAGGGGCACGAGGACGTGGTGGAGCTGCTGCTGGAGGCCGGCGCCGACGTGGACGAGACGGCCGCGGCCGGGCCCCGCGGCGGGAAAGGGCCGCCCGTCTCCTCGGCCGTCACGCCTCTGCTGGCCGCCGCCGCCATGGGACACACGGTGACCGTGGGGAGGCTGCTGTTCTGGGGCGCCGCCGTGGACGGCATCGACGGGGAGGGACGCACGGCGCTCAGCTTAGCGGCGGCCAGGGGGAGCGTGGAGGTGAGCTGATGTGCTACGTAGCGTTTTTTCTTTTTTTCTATGTTCTAGCGCAGCACTTTGATATTGTTATTTATGTTAGTTATTAACTCTTCAGAAACTCTTTTCTTGACTGTAAATAAATCTAAATATATAAAATATAATATACAAAAAAATATTATATAGTAGGCTAATCCTTCCTACTTCTAGCATTGTGACAGCCAATGGCCCCTGGTCCTAGCATAGATCACCGAGGGCCTCACAAGCAAGATGTTTGTCAACAAATGCCTGTGGTACATCCTCAAGCTGTGGTGGCCCATCAGAATCACAAATGAAGAGCTGTGGAGAATAACAAACCAGGACAGCATAGCTACCACCATCAAAAGGAGAAAGTGGAGCTGGATAGGGCACACCCTTAGGAAGGACTCCAACAACATCACTAGACAGGCCTTGGACTACAACCCGCAGGGGAAGAGGAAAGTTGGAAGGCCGAAAAACACCTGGAGACGTTCCACACTCCAAGACCTGAAGAACATCGGGGTGAGCTGGCAAGAAACAAAGGCCCAGGCCCAAAAGAGAGTGAGATGGAGAGCTCTGGTGGACGCCCTATGCCCCTCAACGGGGTGAAGAGGACTAACTAACTAACCTAGCATAGATTTGTTTTTTATTATGATGACTGATGGATAGATGATTCAATTATTCTATTCATGACAAATAGTATTTGTTGTAAGTCGCTTTGGATAAAATGCCAAAAATGTAAATGTTGTAATGTTATACTATTGGATAGAGACAGTGGAGAAAGACAGCAAAGTAAGGAGGTGAGGGTAGGTCAGCAGGGCACGGGCCGTGCGAATGGCAAACCTTTAGGTGCCCACATAGTACACAGCGTGGTCCAATGGTTAGTATTGTATACTGAAGTATAGTAAGTAAGGTATTGTAACAGTATTGTTGCCTAGACTTCTTCTCTACCAGCTGTGTCAGCAAGTAGGCTAATTTAACGCATTTGTCATTCATCTTGACTTGATCATTCTAGACAGCAAAGGACAATAAAATGTGACAGCAGCTGGTGAAAGTGGAAACAAGTCGGCAACCGACCAAATCGCATTTATACTGAAAAACGTTACAAATGGGATGATCTGGCCTGGCGTTTGGTGGTTTGTTTCTTCATGATCATTTTGGCAAACTGATTTATGGGGATCATCTCCCTCACGGGTGGCACCAGTTATCTCCTCCAGGGCACTAGTATAATCCTGCCGGTTATCTGTCGGTCCCGCGTCTCGCCAGTAAAGAGATGATGTTTGTGCTTGCTGACAAGCAACACCACCATTTTTGAGGGTGTATCAGGCTTTCTCCTTCACTACAGTGAAGCCATTATTCGCTAGCTTGATATGTCCTTTGTGAACTAGCTATTAAGAAGATGTTTTTTTTTTCTCTCACTTTGAGCCCAGGGGGAATGTTTGTGAATCACACAACTGCAAGGTGCCAACAAACCTTGCAGTTGTGTGATTCACAAAAACTAAATGATGACAAATACTTGACTGAGGCCAACTGTAAGTGGTTGGTATTCCAGGCTTGTCTGCGCCGTGCGGAATAGCCCCTGGGGTGGAGTTATAGCTTTATTAATAACCAAACTGAACTCAACTGACATGGTAAAGTTCAGCCAAATGATGCTTAGTTGCTTCGGTGCCGCCTCAAAATGTTTAGCTTCTCTCGGTGTTCGACTCTGTTATGCAATAACAGTGATTACCGTGACGATTATATATTACAATTCTATGTCGACCATCTTTTGGTATCAGAATGATTTGGATGTGTGCCTGTATGGTGGTGTCTGTCTGATGTGTGCCTGTATGGTGGTATCTGTCTGATGCTGGTGACAGGTTTTCCCATTGTGGATTAATGGAGTTCATTCATTCATCCATCCGTACTTCCCTCCCTCCCCCCTTCCTCCCTCTTTCCTTCCTTTCTCCCATCGATCTCTCCCTCCAACCCTTCCTCCCACCCCCCATCCCTTCCTTCCTCCCAAACCACCCCCCATCCCTTCCTCCCTCCCTCCCTCCCTCCCTCCCTCCCTTCCTCCCTCCCTCCCTCCCTCCCTCCCTTCCTCCCTCCATCCCTTCCTCCCTCCATCCCTCCCTCCCTCCCCTCACCTCCCCCCCTCCCTCCAGGTGGTCCGCTCCCTGTTGGACCGAGGTCTGGATGAGAACCATAAGGACGACCTGGGCTGGACCCCCCTCCACGCGGCCGCCTGCGAGGGTCACCGGGGGGTCTGTGCTGCCCTGACGGAGAGGGGCAGCATGGCCAGGGTGGGGGAGATGGACATCGAGGGACGCACCCCCCTCATACTCGCCGCTCAGGAGGGACACTGCACCACTGTGAGAATCCTCATTTATCATTGTGCTCTAATTATGGGGCCGCGTGGTTGAGTAGCACACTAAGGTGTCAGCCATGTAACCAAAGGGTCTCTGGTTTGATTTGAGCCGTCGACATATCCTGCATGTCACCCCTCCTCTCTCTCACCCATCCTTCCCGTCAATCTCTACTGTCTCTATCCCAATAAAGCAGAAATGCCCTAAAAATATTTTTGAAAAATCTAAAATCATTGTGCTCTAATTATGTATAACAAACAAACCTTAATACGTCCGTTATGCCACCGTGAGGTTGTTTGATAATGATAAACACGATGCTAATACCTCAACTGTGATTGGCTGTACAGTATTTGTTATTGAAGTACATCAAACTGACAGAAATGGCGTCTCCATGACAATGATAACACATAACCTTTCATTTTGACTTTAATATGACAGTCTAAAAGTATTTTTCTCTGTTTTTTTCTTCTTCATCTTACTGAACTTTTATTGTTTTTATGATTAAAGTGAGAAGTTTGATTAAAGATCGTGAGCTTAGAATGATAAGGTTCTATCTCCGTTTAGGGTAGTTCAGAGATATTGAGCGTCAAAGTTTTTACATTCCATTATGTTTTGTGAGATGGAACCTTTGTATTTTATTAATTACTAACTCAAAAATGTCAACATTTTAAAAATAACACCACACAGGCATTAATAAACGGCTAATGGATCAGATTGTGTAAAAAACTAAATTTTGACAAGAATGGAGATAGAACCTTATAATTGTAACGTCACGAGATGATGAAAGTTTTACCGGCACACTGCTGAGTCTGACACACAACCAAAACAATCCCCAGAAGCGTTTGACCGAGGCGCCGTTCGTTCTCCTCTCTGGTCTCCTCAGGTTCGGCTCCTGCTGGACCGCCGCTCCCCCATCGACCACCGGGCGTACGACGGCCACTCTGCCCTGAGCGCCGCCGCGCTGGAGGGCCACGGCGAGGTGGCGGAGCTCCTGATGAGGCGCGGCTCCGACACGGACGTCCGCGACGCCGAGGGCCGGCCCCTCCTCTACCTGCTGGTCCTGGAGGGCCGCCTGGACATGGCCTCGCTCCTCCTAGAGAAGGGGGGCGTGCCCCTGGAGTCCCGGGACGGCGAGGGCCGCACGGCGCTGCACGTGGCCTCCTGGCAGGGGAACCTCGACGCCGCCGGCTTGCTGTTAGCCAGGGGGGCCGACCCCAATGCCCGGGACGGCGAGGGGCGACCCCCGCTGCACTCGGTGGCGTGGCGGGGCCACGCGGAGGTGGGCCGGCAGCTCCTGGAGGCGCGGGGCGTCGACGTGGACCTGGCCTGCGGCCAGCAGGGGGCGACGGCGCTGTGCATCGCCGCGCAGGAGGGGCACGCCAACATCGTGGCCATGCTGCTGGAGAGAGGCGCCGACCCGGAGCACGTGGACAAGTACGGCCGCAGCCCCGTCAAGGTGGCGGGGAAGAGGGGCCGTTTCACCATCGTCAGGCTGCTGGAGAGCTACGGCGCCAAGCCCTATCCCGGCCTCCTGCCCGCCTCCAGGAACCCACTCTCCCCCCACCACAGGTCTGCGGCGGTCCAGAGCTCCTCCTCCTCCTCCTCGGCCGCCGCCAGCCCGGGGATCGACGGCACCACAGCGCCCCCTGTGTCCGGAGGAGGAGGAGGAGGAGGAGGCACGACAGCGGCCTCCAGCTCCTCGGCCTCGGCCTCCTGCTCGCCGGGCTCCACGGCCGAGCGCTTCCACTCCATGCGGGGCTCCCAGACGGGCTCCTCGTCCACGGGCGGCCACTCCCTGGCCACCGTCCAGACGGTCCCCGCCGACAGCCTCAGCTTCACCCAGCAGATCCAGCAGCACTCGCTGCCGCGCAGCCGCAGCCGGCCCAACACGCTCCCCCCCCCCCCCGCCGCACGGGTCGGCCCAGGGCAGCGTCTACGGGAGCAGCAGAGGGAGGCACCAGTACACCAAGGCCGCCCTCCCCCCCAGCCCTCCCCTCCCCCCCAGCCTCTGCACCACCACCACGGCCGCCCCCCTGGTGCACGACTCGGAACAGCACCCCCCCCCCCAGAAAGGAGGGTTGTCCTACCCCGCCGGGTTCGACTACCCCAGTAAACACAAGGCGACCCCCACCAACCTGATCATGGAGGAGAGGGCACAGCACGGAGGAGGAGGAGGAGGAGGGGGCGGAGGGGGGAAGTGGAACTCTGTCATGGCCTCGCTGGGGGTGACGCCAGGTGGTCAGGACGGCCCAGAGAGAGCCCCCAAAAGCAGGGAGAGCCCCCCCCTGGGGTACCCCCTCCAGCTCCAGAGTCCGGCCCAGAGGGAGGCCTGGGACGGGGGGGGGCCGCAGAAGACGGGGGCCGTCTTGGGGCCCCCAACTCCTCCCTTCAGTTTCCCCAGTGCCTTAGAGGAGGACTCCTCCACGGTGGCCATGACGACCACGGACCCCCAGCTCAACCTGAAGCAGGCTATCAAGCTGCAGTTTGAGGGTCCCACCAGTGCAGCCTTGTACAAGAGAGAGACACCTCTGTGAAGTGTGTGAACACTACGGTAAGGAAAATGTCACTCAAAGAGACCTCAACTCAAAGGCGAGATCGTAATTATAGTCATTGTAAAACGCAGGGCGCCGTCTCCCCGGGTTTGTCTAATGAAAATGCTTTTAAGGTTGTTGTTTTTTTGGAGCAAACAGCATACAAGCTCAGAGTTTTTTTAAGAAATGTATTATATGATTACAGTGTTTAGAAGTTAGAACCACTTAGTTTCAGAGTTTTTCAAAAATACATTTCGTGAGTTTAGAATTATACGGTTCTATCTCCGTTTAGGGTAGTTCAGAGATATGGAGCGTCAAAGTTTTTACATTCCATTATGTTCTGTGAGATGGAACCTTTGTATTTTATTAATTACTAACTAGAAAATGTCAACATTTTAAAAATAACACCACACAGGCATTAATAAACACCTAATGGATCAGATTATGTAAAAAACTCAATTTTGACAAAAATGGAGATAGAACCTTATAATTCTAACGTCACGATTTTCTACCTCTAGTTCTCAAAGGCGACCTGTACCAAAAGCCTAAACCAGGCCTACTTCTTTCCTCTCTCCCCCTTTCTACCTCTCCTTCTCTGTCCTAATCTCTTTTAATAGGAAAGCCAAGTCTCCCTTGAGGGGAGGCTGGTGGAGGTAGAAATCGGAGAACAGCCTCAATGTAACGCACGGAATGGAATGAGGAAATGGAATCACACAAACACACAGAGTTCGATACCGTTCCTCACTCCGTTTCCGTGCGTTACGAGTCCGTCCTCCGTCTTTCTACCTCCGCCAGCCTCCCCTGAAGACACAGTCAACTCTACAGTAGTCTATTAGTATCAACCAGCTTTAGAACGACGCCAGGCACTAGTCTGTAACTAGCTTGACCTCTCCGAGATGGCATGTCACCGGCCGTAAACCCACAACAGTCTCTTTCTTTTTGAGGTGGTGGTACATCGCGAAGAATGTCAAGAATCTTAATGACAGCATTCTGTGTTCCAGGTTCGACGTGGACAGTGTTGGGGGGAGTTTGGGAGTTCAAGAGGCCGTTCACAGTGTGTGTATAATAGCTCTTGAGAGAGGGCAGATGAGAGAGGAAAGGCTCTCCCACCCCACCCTCGGACAACCCCTCTGCCCTCTCCGCCCCCCCTCTAACCCCCGCCCCACCCCCCCACCCCTCCGGCGGACCAGAGGAAGAATGGAGCAACTGAAAGACATCAAAGCTGTTTACATTCCAGCCTTTTCCTCTGCCTGTTTTGTGTGCCGGGCAGCTGTCAGTGGACGTATACTCACACATGAACACACACACACACACACACACACACACACACACACACACTCCTCCGAAAACTCTCTCTCACATGCGTGTGCACGCACACGCACGCACGCACGCACACACACGCACGCACGCACACACACGTACACACACACGTACACACACACGCTCCTCTGACACAGAGCCTCTTCAGAGCTGTGTAGACATTGTCGATGAGCGAAAAGAAAGTGGAGAAGGCAGAGAAGGGCTCATGCACAGCACGAGTTCTCCCCCCCCCCACGCTGAACATAGAACAGTAGCTGATCAGGGAGTGTTTGTCTGTGTGAGACAGCTCTCTGTCATTCCCTCGTGCCCATCAGAGGAAGAAGAAAGGCGTTGTTGTGTGGAGTCTGTTCCTCCGCCGTGCCACGATGCTCCAGTCACAGAGCCCACATCAGATGACTGCTGATGTTCTGATGGTTTTAACCAATCATCTGTCTGATGACTGCTGATGGATGTTCTGATGGTTTTAACCAATCATCTTCTGACAGAACTCGATGGGGGGCTCAGACGCTGGCTTCTGACAGAATTCTCCGTAGGCTTTTCGTCATCGGAACCCCCTTGCCGTACAACAGCCAAAACGAACTTTGTTGAAAGGGCTCTCACTCAAAAGACTAAAATGGACAAGAAGACTACATACATACACAAGACTTTTACATGTTTTATACGCAAGCTGTTTTAGTTTTTTGCTGTTTTTTTTTTGTGTGTGTTTTTTTTTTTTTTTTAAAGCAATGATCGTCTTGTTCGAGGGCACTTACCTGCGCTTCGGTTCTGTTTTCACTTCTACACCCCCCCCCCCCCCCCAAACACCACAGTTCATTGAGTTTGTTTACCAGTTACTGTTCTGTCAACATTTATCTATTGGGGAGGGGGCGGGGGGGTCCAATCAGAGACAGTTGGTCAGCAGGGCGCAGGCCCCCGAGGCCAGCCCTAAAGTATAGTCAGTGACTGATGTTTGAACACTGTGTTTACAACACACGCTCATTAGGGGCAGACAGGCCTGCGACACTGAATCAACGTCGGCCCCGCAAACACCCAGGACCGGTCAGACAGGGACGTGTGGAACTAACAACTCATTTAAAACGTGGGTCTGCCATTATGTCCCTCCTCCTTTGGTTTTGTCATAGTTTTTTTTTCATTTTGGTTAATATTTAATGGAATTCTTTAATTAAAGAAGTGGCAGACGGTGCCAGAACACATGTTTAAACACTGGGAGAGGTGTCACGTCCTCTCTTTTGTTCCTCTGTGTGTGTGTTAGTAAGTGTGTGTTTGTGTGTGTGTGTGTGTGTGTGTGTAAGTAAGAGTGTTTGTGTGTGTGTGTGAGTGAGTGAGTAAGTGTGTGTGTGTGTGTAAGTAAGTGTGTGTGTGAGTAAGTGTGTGTGTGTGAGTAAGTGTGTGTTTGTGTGTGTACGTCTATATGTGTGTGTATATCTATGAGTGTATTTGTGTGTGTGAGTAAGTGTGTGTACGTGTGAGTGTTATAGGTGTGTGTATATCTATAAGTGTATTTGCGTACTTCCGCTTGCACCTGTGGGTGCAGCTGGAGGTGTTGGAGATCGCAGGTGAGTTTGCGTCACCCAGGCAGACATGAAAGATGAGATAAGTCTACCTGAGAGACCAGCTGCACATCAGAGACTGAGAGAGAGAGAGAGAGAGAGAGAGAGAGAGAGAGAGAGAGAGAGAGAGAGAGAGAGAGAGAGAGGGAGAGAGAGAGGGAGACAGAGCGAGAAAGCACTTAAGGAGGCTTGTTCGGCATCAAAGGATGTTTATGCTCATGTAAAGAGATCCCAGTACACAATGTGAGCTCTGGAGGGGCTGGTTCATATCTCCCGTTCACTGCCCTGCTCAAACACACACTCCTGAGCCAACGTTAGTCAATCAATCAATGTGGAGCAGGGGGGAGGCTGATGGAGGTAGAAACTGGAGGTCAGACTCCAGGCTAATTTTAAGGCACGGAACGGAATGAGGAACGGTATCGGTTCCTGTGTGTTTGACACCATTCCTCTTTCCATTCCACACATTGCAATGACACTGTATACAGTTGCGGTCCCCGTCTCTACGAAGAGCGGTCTCCCTTATACATTACACACACACACACACACACACGAGGGCCAGTATTTTTACAGTAGGAGTTTGGCTGGTTTCTGTCTCTGTGTTTCAACCAGCAGGGTCGTGCGGAGGTTGCAGACAGAGGGCTCAGCTCTGTTTGTGTACGGGTGGAAGACGTCAGGCGGTGGCGTTCCTCTGTTCCTGCCCTTATTAGCACAAGCCGGGGAGGGAGAGAGAGAGGGAGAGAAAGCGGGAGAGAGAGAGAGGGGGGGGGAGAGAGAGAGAGAGACCAGATCCCTGTGAAGTCTGTGCAGCTTTCGACAGCCCCGTTAGCGCTGCTCTGCCTTCCTCTGCTGTTCAATCTCAGCAAGCCTTTTAAACGGGCAACCAACTACCACCCACATACTGTACATACTGTCGACAAAGACACACACACACGTAACTAAACATAAGCAAATAGGCACATGTACAGTACACAGGGCATTCATGTGGAGACATATTATTAAGAAATCGGAGGACAGGCTCATTGGAATACATGGAATGGAATGAACAGTGGTATCAAACACATTTTCCCATATTCCATTCCGTGCGCCACAATGAGCTCGTCCTCCGATTTCTACCTCCACCAGCCTCCACCATACACTCAATAATGTCATCCTCTCCGGACCCATCAGGGATCAAATGAAGTACTAGGAGAAGCTAATGTCACGTAGAGTCTAGTATTTAAGTCCCTGGTGGGTTTTGAGGTAAATGGGATATTGAGTGTGTATGAATTCACCTGATAACTCCCTCACAAGCATGTGTGTGTGTGTGTGTGTGTGTGTGTGTATGTATGTGTGTGTGTGTGGGTGTAGAAGAATGTAGCACACTCAACGGTATGAAAATGTGTTTTCAAATACATCACATTCCAGTTGGATGTATGTGTGTGTGTGTGTGTGTGTGTGTGAGAGAGAGAGAGAGAGAGGGCATTTCTGTGTGTGTGTGTGTGTGTGTGTGTGTGTGTGTAGAAGAATGTAGCACACTCAACGGTATGAAAATGTGTTTTCAAATACATCTCCACATTCCAGTTGGATGTGTGTGTGTGAGAGAGAGAGAGAGAGAGAGAGAGAGAGAGAGAGAGAGAGAGAGAGAGAGAGAGAGAGAGAGAGAGAGAGAGAGAGAGAGAGACACAAGTATCCCTCCTCTCCCTCTATGGTTTCTATAGTGAACACAACAGGGTCAATTGCTTCATCTCAGATTCACCCAAAAGCCATTTGTCTCACCCCCAGACAGACAGTGTGATTGTCTCGGAGTGGCTGAGCTGCAATCATGCCACTTTAAACCCCCACAAGTGAGAGAGAGTGTTGAGATGTTTACAGCAGGGGGTTTCTGAGTGGAGGCGGGCGTTTGATCTGGGTCTGTCTGTACAGGGGGGCCAGACATCAGAGGGCATGTTCTTCTTGTGCTTCTACTCAAACACCTGAATCATTCCCATCTGCTGGAGACACCTACTGCATGCAGATGCCTGTTACTTACTGTCGAAATCTGGAGGGTAGACAGACAGACAGACAGAGAGACACAGACAGACAGACAGACACAGACAGACAGACAGACAGGTACCTATTGATCCCCAAGGGGAAATGTATGTATTACAGCAGCTCCGACCACAAAACGACAACAACAACAACAAAATAAAGTGACTTGTGAATTGAATAATAGGCTAAAATAAAATAGATAGCTGTTAGTTGTAACAGTCTCCTTTCTGGTCTTCCGAAGAAAGCTATTGGCCAGCTGCAATTAGTCCAAAATGCAGCAGCGAGAGTGTTAACCAAAACAAGCAGACGAGCTCATATAACTCCTATTTTAGAAACTCTACACTGGCTTCCTGTTAAGTTCAGAATAGATTTCAAGATCCTTCTGCTTGTTTATAAAGCTCTCTGTGGCATAGCACCACATTTGAAAGACCTTTTGCTAGCATATCAGCCCAATAGAGCTCTCAGGTCTTCTGACGCTGGTTTTCTCTGTGTACCACATGTACAAAAGAAGTGATTTGGTGAGGCTGCATTCTCATTTTATGCACCCAGATTGTGGAATGCACTGCCAGTTTACATTAGGGATGCAACCTCAGCAAATATGTTCAAGTCAAGACTAAACACCCATCTTTTAAATATTGCCTTTAAATTACTAAATCATTAAATTAAGATTATAAAAACCCATCCTTTTAATATTGCCTTTAAATGACAAAATAATTAAATTAAGATTAGATAATGATTAAAGCACTTTGAGCTGCAACGTTTGAAGGAAAAGCGCTATACAAATAAAGTTGTTATTATTATTATTATTAGTAGTAGTTAGACAGTACAGTGCCCTTCGTAAGTAATAGGTTAGAGCTTCTTTTTTCTTTTTTTGTGGGAGGAGAAGAAATATATTTCTCTGCTGAAGCAGTGGATCTGTGAGACTATGACATTCACACAATAATCTTAGGATTCACATTCACATCACCGTGTCTTTCACCTTTGCAAAAATAAAATACGGGTAAATGTTAAAGGAGCAGGGTCGACGTTTGTTGGAAATCAGCCACCTCTGGGTAGGGGAGGTTTTTGGTTGAGGAGTGGGGGCTTGAGCTAAATCCATGGTGATGTGGTAGATGGCAGTTTATTTTTTTTATTTTTTTCCCAGGATCCGGAGATCCGGGGATATTCATAAAACATTCTGGGCGAGAGCTCCAGATGCCCAGGCCTAATGACATCACTGACTGTGACATCACTGCCTAACGACATCACTGACTGACAGGTGGAACCGGTTTGTGTCTCTCCCCCCCCTGCCTGACTCCCTACCCTATCTAACATTGTCTCCCCCCCCCCACCCCCTGCCTGACTCCCTACTCTACCTAATGTCTCTCCCCCCTGCCTGACTCCCTACCCTACCGAATGTTCTCTCTCCCCCCCACCCCCCCTGCCTGACTCCCTACCCTACCTAATGTTCTCTCTCCCCCCTGCCTGACTCACTACCCTACCTAACGTTGTCTCCCCCCCACCCCCCCTGCCTGACTCCCTACCCTACCTTATGTCATCTCCCCCCCCACCCCCCCTGCCTGACTCCCTACCCTACCTAACGTTGTCTCCCCCCCACCCCCCCTGCCTGACTCCCTACCTACCTAACGTTGTCTCCCCCCCACCCCCCCTGCCTGACTCCCTACCCTACCTAACGTTGTCTCTCCCCCCCAGCCAAACGTTCCACTGATGCTCAGCATATTTTCTAACACTCGCTCACCTCACGCTTCTTCACACTCCACAGGTGGAGCCCCACCTGCCAGGGAAGGTGAGGCTTGACGGTTGAGAGATCGGCTCCATTGTTCTCTGAAAGGTCATGTCTGTATTTAGCCCAGTTGGAAATCTGCAGAGGTAGAATTTTTCCCTAAGTCTGCAGAAAGTCATGTGAGGGTATACTGTATAAGAGCTATGAAACTGTAAATGAAAATCCAAGGAAATATTGTGGCAACTAAAGCTGTCGTGATGCAGACTGTGTGAAAGGGTAGTGGTTCCAATTGGCCTTAGTCATAGTGATTATGTATTACCTTTCCTTGTCTTCGCTTGTTGTTATCTGAAACTGATAAGACCAAGTGTGTTGGGTGAGAAAGAAACACGCATGCTCTCTCTCACACTCACACTCACACTCACACTCACACTCACACTCACACTCACACTCACACTCTCTCTCTCTCTCACAGACACACACACACACACACACACACACACACACACACACACACACACACGGATGTGTCATGGCTAGCTCCCTGCCGTTTATTTTCAGGGATGCAAAACCAAAAACATTTCACAGTTAATCTTTCTAACATGAGCCAGCTTCCTCTGTGAGACATCTGTCATGGTGACTTCACTGTTGATGAGTCTGGTGTCAGAGCCTTGACTCTCCACTGTCACACTTAAGTCTCTTTATTCTCTGGCTTACACAAGGGCGGAATATACACAATAAATCTTTCATAGAATGTGGGATATGGATATATAGATGTACTGTTTTCTTGTGACAGTTAGACAACCGGTGGGACTGAGTGGGAAGGGGGAATCTCCAGTCTGCCTCGGCTAATAGCTTGTCACACTGTCAGAATAGAACACTGGCAGAGTGGAACATTCTAGAACTGTCCCCAAAATTCCAGAAATAGTTGAGGACAACAGTGACTCTGCATTCCAGTTCAAGCGTTATTTTTTTACACCACAGCAAACAGGGAAATTCACATTTACAGGGACATCATTGACAGACATCAGTCGTCTCAAGTTGACACAAGCTTAAAAAAGGGGAAATCTAAGTTGATGTATTGCACTCGAAAATGCAAACTTGGATTCCAGGAATGACTTTATAATTGGGTCGTTGTTACCTCAATGCTGACATCTACAGGCCACAGTTCAATGTGAAAACTTCGGGCAAGACTGAACAGTGGTCACACAAGTTGATGTCAACAACACTGATGTCACTCTTTAAATTATAGACCTCATTTAAGGAACTCACTCATATTGGACTATTGCAAATGGAGTTAAAATACAGAATGTCTTAAATAAATTCAGGTTACCTAAAAAAGTTACTCACTTCAAAGGTGAAAGTTCACATGACAATCGGGGAAAACCCTCAGTCCATGATGACATAAGTCCTCCTTTTCATATCCTACCAATGCACGTTATTATTATATGTTATTATTACATTTAAAATATATATATTATTGAAGTGTTAGCTAGCAGAGCCTAGTGTTAGCCTAGTAGTCCTGACGACCTCATTTGTACTGGTAGATCTTGATGCAGTGGTGCATGCTGTCTGAGACCACCAGCTGGCCCTCCGGCAGTAGAGCCAAGCCTCGGGGGCTGCTCAGGCCCTGGGTGACCACCGGCCTGCCCACCCCCTGGGCCGGGTACAACACCACCCTGTGCTGCTCCCCCCAGTCCGCCACCAGGACGTCCCCGTCCCCGTCGATGCACAACCCCCAGGGGCAGGCCAGGACGGGCCCCATGCCGGAGCACACGCCCAGCACCCTCACCGTGTTCCACCCGGGTTCCAGCACCTTCACGCAGGGCTCGCGGCCCGTCTCGCTGCCCCTTTCCGACACGGCCACCAGGCCGGAACTCAGGCAGGCGGCCACCAGGTAGGGCCGGTGGAACCCGGTCACCACGGTGCGCTCCAGACGGGAGCCGGTCTTGGGGTCCAGCTTCAGCGCCACCAGGGTCCCCCTCCTGATGTCCGCCACCAGGAACTCGTCCCTGCGGGTCACCGTGACGCCCCGTGGGGCCTCCAGCTCGTCCCTGGCGGCGGCGGAGGAGGAGGAAGAGTTCGTCCCCGACCCGCCGCCGAAGGTCTCCAGCAGGCGGCCGTGGCGGCTGTAGACCAGCAGGGCGCGCTCCGCCGCGCAGCTCAGCGCCATCAGGCCCTTGGCATTGACGGCGATGTCAAAGTAGTTCCGGCAGCGCCGGGCGGCGCCCTCGGAGGCGGCGGAGGTCACCTGCTGGAGGACGTTGCCACGCGAGTCGGTCACCTGCAGTACAGGAAACAGGAAACAGGAAATAAGCCCAAATGAAATGACAGAGAGAGATGCATTATATATGGGGTTCTCTCTGTCTCACTCACACACACACACACACACACACACACACACACACACACACACACACAACTAAATTAGGCAGACAGAGTAAAAACAATATAAACATATAAACATAAAATGAGTAGAGATAAAAGTGTAATCTATGTCAATGTGGTCTGTGAATGTCGACTGGTTTTAAGTCAAGACGTGAGAGAAATACGTTCACTTTATTGAATACGGTCCATAAAGTGAACTCAACTGAACGATAACCAAGTGGTCAAAAACGGCAACGGGGAACCAGGGAATCACCTGCACGCGCGCGTTCCCGCAGTCCACCACGAACAGCTGTCCCTGGGGCGTGGCGTGGACGCCGCTGGGCAGGGTGAGGTCAGCGCGGCCCGACCCCTGCTTCCCAAACTGACGAATCAGGCGGCCGGCGCCGAGCAGGGGGGAGGAGGAATCCCCTTCCTCTTCCATCTCCATCAGAGCTGGCTCCCCCCCTCTCTCCCCTCTCTCCCCCCTCTCACCCCTCTCCCCCCGGCCTCTGCTCTGAGGACGGTCCTCCGAGCCGTCTATGACAGACATGGAGAGAGACCTGCTCACCCTGCCGGGCCCACCACCCATCCCCATCATCACCCCCCCGCCATCACCCCCCCTCCTCTGCTGTTGTGGCGGCGGCTGGGGGGGGCACCTGGGGACGCTGGAGGAGTCTCTGTGCCCAAGGCAGGAGAAGGCCCGACCGGCCTCCGAGACCCTCGGCCCCCCCCTCCTGTCCAGAACCGGGGAGATGACGGAGATGGCGGAGGAGGAGGAGGCGGAGGTGGAGGTGGAGGTGGAGGTGAGGCTGCTGCGGTTGACCCTCCACACCCCCCCCGCGTGCTCCTCACCCCTCCCTCCCCCGCCACCGTTGATGAGCGGACGACGGGTCTTGCGCGAGAGGTCGGCGGCGGACTTGGAGAGGCGCGGGCGGTGGTGGTTGAGGCCAGAGCCCCCTGTCGTGGCGGGGGTGGTGGTGGAGGTGGTGGTGGAGGTGTAGTCGCGGGGGGAGCTGACGATGAAGGTGTAGCAGGAGTCCAGACTGTCTGTGGGGGACGGGGGGCGGCCGCCGGGGTCCCCCGGGGGATGGTCGTCCGAGGAGGCGCTGAGGAGGCGTGAGCGGGGGGGGCGTTCTCTGGAAGAGGGAGAGGAGGAGGAGGAGAAGGAGAGGTCCAGGCAGCTGTGGCTGGATAGGGAGGGCTTACAGGGGGGACCGGGGCTGGCTCTGGGTCTGGGTCTGGAACCGGAACCGGTCTTAGGGGAGGACAAGGTTGTGACGGGCCTGGCTACCGCTCGAGGCGACTCCTCACGTCTCGCTCGGTTTCCTCTCCTCTCCCCTCCGTCCTGGCTGTCGTAGCTCCAGCACCGCTGACCCAGGCGACTGTGCTCACGTCTGCCCCCTTCTGCCGGGGAGGGGGGGGGCGGCTCGCGCCCGGACACCAGGACCAGGGTGCGGGGCTTCCTCTCGTTCCTCGGATTGTAGACACGCCGCGTGTCGCTGTTCACCACCCTGTAGGTCCCCAGAGACTCCTCCCCCTCCCCCTCCTCGGAGTCTCCGTTGCTGAGCGACGCGGGGACAGCCAGGAAGAGGTCCTCGGCTCGGGGTTCGGAGGTGGGCGACTCCAGCTCCTCGTCCTGGGAGGAGTCCCTGTCGGAGGGCTCTCTCTCTCTCTGGGGGGGCCAGCGTTGCATCTGCCTGGGGGAGGACAGCTTCAGCTCCTCCCCCGATTCCTCGTCGCTACGGGCCGAGAGGCGGAGCTTCCTCACCACCCGCAGGCTGCCGCTTCCTGGCGGTGATGTCGTCGTCTTCGTCGTCGTCGTCGTCGTCTGCCCTGGCCCCGCCCCGTCCGGGGTGCTCCTCCCCTCCCCTCCCCCCATCCCTCCCCCCGTCCCTCCCCCACACCCACGCTGTTGCTGTGCCTCGCCGCCACAGTGGGCGTCTCCGGAGTGCAGGGCGCACCGCTGCTGTCCCTGGGGCCCGCACCCCCCCACGGGGAGACACAGGCTGTGCTCCTGGACGCGGATCTCCCCGAAGGTGACGGCCTTGGGCTGGGAGCTGGGCCTGAAGCTGACCTTCTTCAGGGAGAGGGAGATCTCCCAGGGCTGGAGGAGGTCCGCCACCCCCCTGAGGAGAAGACCCTGGTCCCCGGGCCCCGTCTGGTTCTGGTTCTGGCCCCCACCCCCCCCCGGGTGTCCTCCATGTCCTCCGGTCCTCTGGATCTGCTGGCGGAGCCGGGCTACTTTCTGGAGCCTCTGGTCCAGCAGGGATTGGCTGACGCGCGCCGCCGCCGCGTTCTCCCTCTGCAGCTGCTCCAGGTGTCGCTGGGCGTCCCGGTGGTCCTGCTCCACTCTCTCCAGCAGGCGGCGCTCTTCCCTGCGCGCCCCCAGGACGGCGCGCTCCAGCCCCCGGGACACCCCTTCCGTCTCGGCCGACTGTCGCTCGCGGAGGCGCCGCAGGTCCGTCTCCCCCCTGGCCAGGTCACACAGGGCCTGGGTGGCCCAGCAGGCCAGGGGGGAGGAGAGAGAGGACAGGAGGGATGAGGGGGTGGAGGGGGGAGGGTCTGGGTCCTCGGGGGTGGAGGGGTCAGAGTGACCCAGGGGGCTGTTGCTGAGGCCGGGGGCCGGGATGGGGGAGGTGCTGGGGGAGGCTTTGCTGCTCATTGGGGAGCCTACGAACATCATGGTGGGTGGGTGGGTGGGTGGGTGGGGGGCTGAGGGGAGGCGTGATGATCAGAGAAGCAGTTCCCCGGTTCCTCTGGGTGTCAGTCGGAGTCCCTGGGGAGAGAGAGAGGGAACATGGGAAGAAAGAAATGAGTTAAAAGACAGTGAAATATATTCTATTCTTTTTTTTTTATTTATCTTTTTAAAATCAAACGATTACCGTACTATGAGGTTAATGTCGAGATTATCAGCTTTTTATTGGAAGGTGTTGTGCATGTTGGTTTCACCATTCCAAAATTACAACACTTTTTAGATATAGTCCCCCTATTCAGGGTACCAAAAGTAATAGGACAGATTCATGTGATGTCCAAATTAAGCACACATTGGTATCATGTGCATGCATGCGTTGCAATAACTGCCTGAAGTCTGCGACCCATTGAACCCACCAGACGCTGAGTATACTCTCTTGGACGGCAGGGAACCTAAGGGTTAGAGTGGCCAGCCAGCAATCAGTAAGGTTCGCTGGTTCAATCCCCACCCCAGGAGGTAGCTGGATGTGAGCTGGTGACTGCAGGGTTGCTGGCATCATATCTAGCCGTTGTGCCCTTGAGCAAGGCACTGTGCACGAACTCCATTCCGTTGTCTCAGTACTTTGTGCTTTGTTCAATGACGATACAAGTTTCATCTTAATCTTAGTTGAATCTGAGGTCTGTTCTTAATTAAGGAATTCCATTACGTAGGCAGGGCGTTGTACATAAACTGAGTTTGACTGATCCGTTATGGATTCAGTATGTAAATATGACATTTACGCTTGGCACAGGGGAGCGTGCATCTGTGTTTGTGTGTGTGTGTGTGTGTGTGTGTGTGTGTGTGTGTGTGTGGCTAAAATAAAAGACTTGCAGAATCCTCTTCTCTCATAGCTGACGGCGGAATCGTTATTCTTCCCCCTAGTGCCGACAGACTCCTGCATATCCGATCCTCTTAGACACCGTAAGAGACCTCGTCCAAACCTGCGTGACTGACAGGTTGGTGTTGACACTCACACACCAGACCGCAGCGCCTCAATCACTGTACTATTCGTTCGCTAGCAGAAGTCTATGAACACGTCAATAAAACACCGATACAAACCTACTCAGGAGGAGGAAGGCGCATCTGTGGGATAATGGAATGGTAGATATCCTATTATAGGAACAGAGCTGGACCCCTAATGGCTACCAGTGTCATGATGTCACCCATCATTCACTCATCCCTCAGGTCAACTGTCGCTTAGCCGGAGCCCGCAGGAGCTCTAATGGAGTCTAATTACACCACTTTTTAGCACCTGTTATGCCAACTGCTGCAGGTGCTGATATGATGATATGATGCGTAGTACGCTTCCTAGGGGGAAGTATTATATTGGAGTGGAACCACCTGTTGCTATGCCGCAGACAGAACACAGCTGGCGATGGAGAGATGGGCTAGCTGTTGATATAGACAGTGTGAGGGGCGCTTAGGTGGCGTAGTGGATTAAGCGCTGACCATGTACCGCAGGGTTCCCGGTTCGATTCCAGCCGCGGACATATCCTGCATGTCATCCCTTCTCTCTCTCTCACCCATCCTTCCTGTCATAATCTCTACTATATCTGTCATTAAAAAGAAAAATATGAGTGGGACTGCCCCACTCAGAAAAAATTACTTTAAAAAAATAAAGATATAGACAGTGTGAGAGTAGGAAGTCAAATAGAGAGGGAGGAGAGGGGGAAAAGAGTGAGAGAGAGAGCTCAGGTTTGCTCCACAGGAGTGCAAGTGAGGGGGAGTAACAGAGAGTTGGTTACCTGGGCTGAGGTAAGAGAATTCTGGTTGTTTCTTAAATCAAAGAGAGACAGAGAGGCAGGCAAGCGAAAGAGAAAGTTTGCACTGGCATTGAGATGTCTATCAAGTATTTCAAATAGAAACTAACAAATAGACAGGAACTTCTGGATGTGAGAGAAAGAGGTGAGAGGAAGTCTTTCTGCCAGAGAGAGTGTCTCTCTCTCTCTGTCTCTCTCTGTCTCTGTCTCTCTCTGTCTCTCTCTCTCTCTGTCTCTCTCTCTCTCTCTCTCTCTCTCTCTCTCTCTCTCTCTCTCTCTCTCTCTCTCTCTCTCTCTCTCTCTCTCTCTCTCTCTCTCTCTCTCTCTCTCTCTCTCTCTCTCTCTCTCTCTCTCTCTCTCTCTCTCTCTCTCTCTCTCTCTCTCTCTCTCTCTCTCTCTCTCTCTCTCTCTCTTTCTCTCTGCTCCTCTGAGAAATGTGACATTAGAAATCACTCTGAGCAGAAGGCTTTGATATTTTATTCATGAAGCTGAACAAAGCGTGTGAGAGAAACGACGGTGAAAGATGTCAGTGCCAGAAGTCGGCATGACATATCATGACAATAATGTCGCCCTTGGGAAACCCCATGTGATGGGGAGAGACAGAATTCTAAGTAGGAATGAATTATACAACTTATAGACTTTTGATTGTGACAACTCTATGTTTCATGTCCCAGTGCAGTTCTGTTCTGGTAATAAAACGTATTCAGCAGCTGCTGTGGGTGTCTCAGAGTGCTCATATCTATATATGCCATTTAGCTGACGCTCTTATCCAAAGCGACTTACATTGCAGACAGTGAGTGCATACATTTTTCAGTATATATGGTCCCAGCGGGGAACCAAACCTATAACCTAAGCAATGTTGCTTAGGTTCTATATTATATTGTGGCATGCTTACACTGGGCACCATGCTCTGCCACAGAGAACCTTGACATCTCTGTCGAGTCTAGACTGCTACAATATGCCCACTGGACAAGGACAAAATGATCTATTCAGGGTCTCTTCTAATGACATTATAATACCCGAGGTAAGGCAATATAAGCTAATGACTTCAGCCTGAATGAACATTTTCTCTTGGAGAGGAAAAACTTGGATGTGCTACCCGAACATAATTAGCAGACATTGCGGCCCCAATTTGCTTCTGCAAACGAGCTCTGCACAGCATTATGCTCTGAGTGGCCATGGCTGCTGCGATGGTAACGTCATTCAACAAAGTTTCAGGCCAGAGGCAGAGGGCAGGTCTCCAATGTTGTGTCAATATGTGTTCCCTAACAAAGCTGGTTACAATTTCAATGTTATCCTCCACAACAAGTGTGGTCTATAAAATATGTGTACCGGTATTTGAAATTAAAATATAATTTCAGAAGAATATATGAAAACATTTTTCACAACGGAATAATGTTCATCAATGATATGGAAATATGATATGCACACACACACACAACTTTTTAAAAAGAACATGGGTCTGAATGCTCAATCCAAAATTACTAATCTGATTGCAGCCTTGCCACAAAATTGGAAAAGGAAGATTGGAAAAGGAGAAGGTAAGGATTTAGTTTGTCTGCCTGACATACAAATCACAAATGTCTGAAAAAGATCAGTACACATAGATCAGTTAGATCAGTACACATCGATCACTTAGATCAGCGCACCAGTTTCATTTAAGGTCCAAAACACTGAGCGCTGTGCCAAACAGGACACAAGATTACAGATCCCAGATCAGGTTTATGAATCAATCTATAAAACAACAACTGACTCATCACCATGCTTTTTATAGTTTAAGATACTGTATAAAAGTATTGCAACCATAGGTATGGTTCACCATATGTTACATTGAACGACTGCCACTATGCAGATTATGTAATAAGGAAACCAATTGGGGCGTTTAGTGGTGTAGCACATTAATCACATAATCTCAAGGTACCTGGTTCGACTCCGGCCCTTGACATACACTATATGGACAAAAGTATGTGGACACAATTATCGTCTGGGGCTGATTTCATGGTTCGGGCTAGGCCCCTTAGTTCCAGTGAAGGGAAATCTTAATGCTACAGCATACAATGCGATTCTAGAGATCCCAAAATTCCAACTTTGTGGCAACAGTTTGGGGAAGGCATGACAAAGGCATGACAATGCCCCCATACACAAAGTGAGGTCCATAATGACATGGTTTGACGAGTTTGGTCTGGGAGAACTTGACTGGCCTGCACACAGAGCTCTGACCTAAACCCCATCCAACACCTTTGGGATGAATTGGAATGCCGACTGCGAGCCAGTCCTTCTCGTCCAACATCAGTGCCCGACCTCATTAATGCTCTTGTGACCGAAGGGGAGCAAATCACCGCAACCATATTCTAAAATCTATGGGTGTGATGTACGGGTGTTCCAATACTTTTGGCCATATAGTGTATCTTGCATGTCTTCCCTCCTCTCTCATCCATCCTTCCTGTCCATCTATACTGTCTCTATCCTTCCTGTCCATCTCTACTGTCTCTATCCTTCCTGTCCATCTCTACTGTCTCTATCCTTCCTGTCCATCTCTACTGTCTCTATCCTTCCTGTCCATTTCTACTGTCTCTATCCTTCCTCTCCATCTGTCTCTATCCTTCCTGTCCATCTCTACTGTCTCTATCCTTCCTGTCCATCTCTACCGTCTCTATCCTTCCTGTCCATCTGTCTCCATCCTTCCTGTCCATCTCTACCGTCTCTATCCTTCCTGTCCATCTCAACTGTCTCCATCCTTCCTGTCCATCTTTACTGTCTCTATCCTTCCTCTCCATCTGTCTCTATCCTTCCTGTCCATCTGTCTCTATCCTTCCTCTCCATCTGTCTCTATCCTTCCTGTCCATCTCTACTGTCTCCATCCTTCCTGTCCATCTGTCTCCATCCTTCCTGTCCATCTGTCTCCATCCTTCCTGTCCATCTCTACTGTCTCTAACCACAGACTAGGGTCTAGACAGGTGACTGGGACAGACTAGGGTCTAGACCAGCGTTTCTCAACCGGGGTGCCGCGGCACACTGGGGCGCCGCCTGGCGTCTTCAGGGGTGCCGTCAAATTATTCTATATTCTGTCTCGCACGCCCCTTTCCCATTTCACAATGTCAATACCGGGTTCAGCGTAAGGTCAGTGTGTCAAAGACATTTCGAGAGCAATGAACAAGCAAACAAGCAGAATCATGGAACATGACGAACTGACAACAGATCATCCATCACAAGCTAGCAAGGATGCTGAATATTTTGTTCGGATGAAAAGTAAGCATAGCTGTCCAGAACAGGTAATGATGAAGTGCGCCAAAGTTTCAGAGAAAGCATTGGAGGCTAGTTACCTCGTAGCCGAAATTGTTGCTAAGGCGAAGAAGCCACACACTATAGCCGAGTCCGTAATATTGCCAGCATGCACAGCAATAGTTAATAAGATGCTAGGCCCACAAGCTGCAAAAGAAATAGCAAAGGTCCCGCTGTCTGACTGTACAATTGGAAGGCAAATCAATGACATCTAAAAGGGTCCTATGTTGAAGGACCCCAACAAGGACCCCAATTGAAATAAGCCAGTGGCTTTCTTGGGTTTTTATCCTCTTAGTTGACCTTGTATGTAATATGTACTTTCATGTACCTACTTCTGCAAATCTTCTAATAAAGTTTTCAATCAATCAATCAATGTTCCCCGCTCCCGAAAAAGGGTCTGATCGGGCAGGGCAGTCTCGCTCGCCGGCAGATCGCCGGCAGTGTGGAGGTGGTTGTTCTATATGGATGATCGGTGACATTATTCTCTCGTCCGACTTCGGAAGCTAAGCAGGGTTGGAAAGTTCGCGAAATAACGCACGGTTTCGTTTTCATGCAATGAATTTAATACATCCAGACAAGGTCATGCGCGCAGCGGGAGAGAGAGACGCATTTTCTGGCTTAATAACTCTGCATCCCCGGTGTTTACGTTGAATGGACTGGATAGGTGTTTCCAATCAAATGTGGGAATATGAAAATTAATGTGTTCCATAAATTCCCACTTTTGTTCGGTCACTGTGTCATGTTTATACAGCACGGTTACGTGCCTGATGCCTTTGATGCACACTTGCCGCTTTCACTCCCTCCTCTCTCTCTCAATAATAATAATAATAATAATACAACTTTTATTTGTATCAATAGCCGCTGAGTGAGTGTGTGTGTGTGTGTGTGTGTGTGTGTGTGTGTGTGTGTGTGTGTGTGTGTGTGTGGCTGTCTGGGTGATGCAGTGTCGTTTTTGAATAGCTATATTTTAGACTGGGGTGCCTTGAGATTTTATCGACTTTTGAAGGGTGCCGTGACTGAAAAAAGGTTGAGAAACGCTGGTCTAGACAGGGGGGTGTGGGACAGACTAGGGTCTAGACAGGTGACTGGGACAGACTAGGGTCTAGACAGGTGACTGGGACAGACTAGGGTCTAGACAGGTGACTGTGGGACAGACAGGTGGGTGTGGGACAGAATATACCAGAGCCACCTGTCTGCGGTGGCAGTGTGTCCGTCCCTGTCCTCCTGTCACAGACCCAGGCCTCCTCTCACATTGCCTCTCTACATTATAGATGACAGGGTCCTGTTGCCTCTGCATCATGTGACTAATATCCTGTCACTCTAACTGCAGTGCAGGTGGAACATGTTAGATAATAACACAATTGTGACATGGTCTGGTGAATTAGGCCGCAACTCGTCAATTGTGAAGTGAAGTGCCGCAATGTTTTTTGGCATATTAGGAAATTGGAATGCAACTGTCAATTACAACTCATCATGCCAGGTTCAGGGGACAAGAGAACGGCAACAAAGATGCCAGTAATTCAAGAGTTGTTGGGCGATCTTACTTTCATTTCTTACTTTTGGTAAATAAAACAAGGTTCACCTTGCAAAATTCAACCAATGCATTCTCACATAATTTACACAAGAAAAATGAAAGAAATCAACCACTCGAAAATCCAAAAGCAATTGTTACAAAGTTATAAGTTACGTCACTCCATGAAGAAGAGTACATTTCATAAACAACCAGAATACGCTTACCTCAACCCAGGTACCAACTCCTGTTACTCCCCCTCACTTACACTCCTCTACCCCGACAGCAAACCTGAACTCTCTCTCTCTCTCTCTCTCTCTCTCTCTCTCTCTCTCTCTCTCTCCTGGAGTTTTGTTAGCTTTTGGCTGTTGCTAGGCGACGGCCAAGCTGACTCTGGTTTCCGTGGGCCAGCGTCGGTACACAGAGTAAGGGAATTCATCTAAACACTGACAGTTTGGCTATTGTCTTTTAATAGGTCTGTTTCCTTCAGTGGACCTGGCTTGGCGGGGGGGTTTGGGATGTTTGGAGAATGTTGATGAGGAAATGGTAACAACAGACAATGACTATGGACGTGAAACCTTAGTCATGTATTGTACAAGACACACACAATGATCTGTTAGTGATGGCAGCCATGTCAACAGACCAGAAAAATGACCTGCCTCATTCATCGACACCTGTTGATCTTTTTAACCTTTGATTAACTGAGAGATGATCGATAACATCATTTACAGTCTAAATCCACCTATCACATAGGCCTGCACGACAGCCAATCAGAGATAAGTATGAAGGTAATAACGATTCAAACCACTGAAGAATGGTATAATGAATACAATAAACAATAAAAGTCAACGAGAAGAACAAGAAGAATGTTTTATTTGCCATGCAATCAACTTGTCAATCAATTGTTGGAATTTAGGATTTTTTGCTCGAGGCACAGGGTCAGCCATACTAAGTCACTAACTAAGTCACTAACTAAGAAAATGCTAAGCTAAAAGGTATGCTTTAAGATGTCTTTTAAAGGTGTTTACAGATTGTGACGCCCTCAGCTCCTCTGGCCCAATAGGGGAGGCCGGTGGAGGCAGAAATCGGAGGACAGGCTCATTGTAACGCATGGAATGGAATGAGGAATGGTATCAGACACCTGTCCACCAGTTGGCAGGAGCAACAAGAAACAAGACCATCTACAGACCATCTACAAACGTGTGTTTTATATGTTTTTCATGCTGTGTTCTTATACTGTTTTTTATGCTGTTTTATGATGTGATGTTTTGTTTTATTCATTTTATGTTTCCATCGAGGACCACTTTGGAAATAAGTGTTTTAAATAATGCTTTCAAGTGCCATCCTCTGGACATTACTTAGTGTCATAATGTGTAAATGATGCTATTTGTTAATTCCTAATAAAAATCTAATCAAATCAAAACAAATGGGGCATGCACATTATCAGAGTGGAATGCTATCCAAGGACCAATGATAGAACTAGAATGCAATGAACAAAGGGATCTCTTTATGACACTGTTAATGTGCTCCTATGACACTGATGATTCCAGTAACCACCCATTCAGAATGTCTGCAGTGCAGATGGATGTCTGATCTCGCGCTGGTACCAACAGAGGTCCTACCCAGCACCCAGCCTACCTGTCTACCATCTACCCAGCACCCAGCCTACCTGTCAGACTACCTGTCTACCATCTACCCAGCACCCAGAGTCTACCTGTTAGTCGACCTGCTGTGATACAGTATGGCCCACAGCACAGAGCCTCACCTCCTGCAGATGGACAAGGCTGATGACATCTGGCAGTGTGTCAAAGGCAAGGTGAGAGTGATAGACCTAAAAAGAGAGAGAGAGAGAGAGCACATTGATTTAGCCTGGGATGTACAACATATACCGTAGGGAGATACATGGGTGAGAGCGATTGGATCCAACTTCTCAATGAATCAAAACAGAGAATGTCAATAGTGAAAAAAAAAAAAAAAAGACTTCTATCCTCACTTTCTCCTTTCCTTTCCTGAGTTTCCCGGCGGCAATTACTCAGGGAAGAAGAAGCTGAGGGAAAAAAAAAAAAAAAAAGCAATCGCTTATTGATGAAACTGAGCCCGATGTGTCAACCCTAACCCTACACTGCTGAGTAGAAACCGTAGAGCGCTCAGGCTCACTCGGACAGGAGACACCTGAGCTTTCAGGACAACAGGAAATGGGGCCACTGGTCCTCGCTCTGCTGATGACACATGCTAGGGTCCTGAGTGCCGTGTGCAAAGTATCCACTGTGATTCCATCTATCTCATCCCTCCTTCTCTCTCTCTCTCTTCCTCCATCCCATGATTACACCCCCTCGCCCACTACTCTTCCTCCCATCCCTCTCTCCCTCCCCCCCTCCCACTCCCCCCTATCCCATCTCATTTCTCCCTCTACCCAATCATTCCCAACTCTCTCTATATGCCATCCATCTCTCCCTCCCCTCCATCCATCTCTCCTTCCCCTCCATCCATCTCTCCCTCCCGCCCATCCCTCTCCTCCCCACCATCCCTCTCTCCATCAATACCCATCAATGTCTCCCTCCCTCCCCTCCATCCATCTCTCCCTCCCCTCCATCCATCTCTCCCTCCGCCCATCCCTCTACTCCCCACCATCCCTCTCCATCAATACCCATCAATGTCTCCCTCCCCTCCACCCATCCCTCTCCATTCCCCCATCCCTCTCTCCCTCCCCTCCATCCACCCCCCCATCCCTCTCTCCATCCCTCTCTCCCCTCCCATCTCTCCCTCCAGGTAGCCTCTGTTCTATGCGGCCCGGGCGTCACCGCCGTCCCCTACCTCCGCGACTCCCACATGTTCCGCCCCCTCTGCGTCATCGGCAAGCGCGTGGAGCGCTCCCTCCTTAGGCGGAGAAGGCGCAGCCTGTTCCCCTTGGGGCCACTACATGACCTGCTGGACGACCCCCGGGACCTCCCCGAGGAGGTCTCGCTGCAGACAGACGGGCCGGTGCGCTGCGACTTCCTCCACGAGGAGTTCATGCAGGGGGTGGGGCGCGTGCGCGTGCAGGTCAGTCACATCTCCAGGCAGGTGGCGGTGTGCCCACTGCCACCACAGCTGCCGCTGAAGGACGACCTGCCCTGGCTGGACTCGGTCCACCGCCTCTACCTGGTAAGACACCTGGATTAGACAGAGAGAGAGAGACAGAGACACACACAGAGAGAGAGAGAGAGAGAGAGAGAGAGAGAGAGAGAGCGAGAGAGAGCGAGAGAGAGAGAGAGAGAGAGAGAGAGAGAGAGAGAGAGAGAGAGAGAGAGAGAGAGAGAGAGAGAGAGCAGGGTACCCCTCTACCGTTTCTCTACTGTAAAGAATCCCCCACAAAAAAAATCCTAATTCTTCCTACGGTCAGCTGAGACTAATCAGCTAATAATTCCAAGAGTAAAAACAAAACACAGCTTTCAGTCACGCTGCTGCATGCTCCTGGAACAAACTCCCTGCAGAAATCAAACAGGCCCAAACCCTTAAAATATTTAAATCTAAGCTAAAAACCTTCATGTTTTGCACCAGTTATGATTAAACACAAACACTTCTATCAATGTATTTTTTCCATTAACTATTGTCTTTTTAAATGTTTTATCTATTTACTTATATTATTTGATTTTATTCATTGTCATTTTTATTTTCTTATGCTCCTCTTGCTGTCAACATAAAAAAAAAAAAAAAAAACACAGGCATTAATAAACACCTAATGGATCAGATTATGTAAAAAAAAACTCAATTTTGACAAAAATGGAGATAGAACCTTATAATTCTAACGTCACGAGTAGGAGGACTAGACTAGAGATTAGGTTGTGAAAGAGATGAGTTTCATTCGCCCCAAATGCAGAAACTGTACCTGCCCCCCACCCTCCCCTCTAGGTGAGCCACGTGTACTGCAGCTCGGACGTGCGGCTGCGTGTGCTGGGCCTGGAGAGGAGGACAGAGCTGCGTCTGGGACCCAACACCCCCCTGGCCTTCTGCTGCCTCAGGCTGTCTGCGTGCCCGTCCGGCCTGGTGGAGATGTGCGAGGAGGGCTGGCAGGTCAGCTACCTCCACCCCTGGTCCCACTGGGCCCGCTTCGGATCCCCCGGCTACAACGCCCTGGTGGCGGGGAGACAAGCGGCCGCTGAGCCCAGGGTGATGGGCCTCCTGTCTCAGCTCGGTGAGCTCCTCTCTTCTCTGCTGTACTGTTTGATAAAGCCATGTGGTATGAGGTATACATACTCTCACACAGACAAAAAAAAACTAAAACACACACGTTTAAACTGGGTAATAGCAGTTGCTATAGTCTGCGGATTCTCAATACTCCTATTTTCTAGTAAGTAAATAAGTAAGTAAGTAAAGCTTTATTTATATTTCGTACATGAAATGCAACTCAAAGCGCAGTAAGTACACTATTTTCTCATGGAATAGGTGGTATGGTATGATTTGGATAATAATCATTGTTTCCTTGTTCCCCCTCACCACAACGCAGCGTTCTCCATCTCCGACTCCATCTCCTACTCCTCTCTGTCCCTGCCCACCTCAGCCATCCACCTGGCCCCCTCCCCCAGCTCGGACCACAACCCCCACCGCTTCCACTCACGCTCTCTCCTCTCCCTCCACCACCATCACCAGGCCAACACAGAGTACAGGGAGAACCAGGTGATCGACACCCAGGCCCTGCTGCCCCTGGACGAGGAGGAGGGCGGCTGAGAGGGGGAGAGGATCTGGCTGGAGGAAAGGGGGATGAGAGGTGGAGAGGATCTGGGTGAGAGGAGAAGAGGAGAGGGGTTAAAGGGGAAAGGGTAGAGGACAGGAGGAAAGGAGAGGGACAGGGGAAAGGGATTGAGCAGAAAGGAGGAGAAGAAGAAGTTCTGGGCAACGAGAGGAGAGTGGAAAGGACGTTGTTGAGGGCGCAAGACATTAAAGATGACAAATGAGAAACACTGTGTTTTTCGTGGTAGTCTGTGCACACACCGGTTCACCACATGATCAGGAACAATACCCAAACAGGCTGTGGCATTCAAGCGATAATTGACTGGTATTATCAGGCCCAGAATATGCAAAGAAAACATTCCCCACACCATTACACCACCTGAATGAATGAGAAGGTTGTACAGGAATAAAGTGTTGGGGGAGTGTACATAAATATTCGTAGTTAAGACACACAGGACATACAGTTTTAGCTTCCTGGCTGCCCACGATAACTCCTCCTCCTTTGAGACAAAGTATTTCGTGTTGAACTAACCAGGGCCTCATTAATATTAGCAGTCGAGTCGAGTCCTTGATCTCACACCGTTACATATGCAGCAGGCACCCGCAGTCCCACTGACAGCTGTCACTCATCCACATCAAACACCAGGAGAGAGGAAGTGAAAGAGGGGAAAGAGAGGGAGAGGGGAAAGAGAGGGGAGGGAAGGAGAGGTTCGTGCAGCAGCCCGACTCAACCACCACCTTAATCTTACATCGAGAGATAGAGAGAAAGGCAGGCAGGGAGGGAAAGGGACATATAGCGAGGGACAGAAAGCGAGAAAGGGGGGGGGGGGGGTGGGGGCGGAGGGGGTCAAAATGTGAAGTACACCAATATCACACCAGCAGAAACCGGTTGTGGGTGTGTGCATCGTTGTTTGCGTTTGGTTCAGCAGCAGCGTGGCATGAAACTCCCTGCAGACCCGCGGCCCGACACACAGACACACACCCCCCCCCCCCACTCAGCGTGGAGAGGGACCGTGATCCTTAAAGGTTGGTCTCTTCTCCTCCCCGCCACTCAATGACCGTGTGGGCGGGCGCGTGGGCGCTGCACGCCGAAGATGCTAATCAGGGGAGGCCGGTGGAGGTGGAGATGGAGATGGGAGGACAGGCTCATTGTGATGCAGGGGATGGAATGGAATATCAAACACGCGTCTCTCCTGCTTCCCATGCTTGTTTTTCTTTTCAGCGTCGACATCTGGAGTCGATCAAAGGTTTATCCCCCCCCCCCTCCCTTCCCCCCGAGGATCTTTGGATTATTTCATAAACTTTCAAACTTTTGACATCAGCATGCTGAAAGCACGTACAGGAATTTACACAGAACAAATTCTCTTGTGTCCTATTCTGTCTGCCTTGCCTGATGTGTACACACACACACAGTAAACTAAAGCTGGGGGAACACAAGGAAGTGAAGGGATATACTAGTATCTCTCAGCAGATTGAAGGTGCTTCTTTGGTAATGGGGTCAATTGGTTATCCAAATAAGCGTCCTCGAGCCAAGGCACAAAACATGTAAATGCTATTACTATTATTGTGTGGCATGTTCAGTGGAACAAACAGTAGAATAACAAGCCATGTTTCGGACAATACAGACAATTACACAAAGCTTAGATAGGCTGCTATGCCCATGGGGCCGTAAGCTGTGTCTCCATTTACGTAGGCGTTCCATAAACACAGCATATTTTTGATGTCTGACGACAGTTGAATGTGATTCGTTCCCTCCATCTCGGTACCGTGGCAACAGAGTACGCCTACGGCACATGTGAGCCTGCGGCATAGAGATTACCTAGCGCAGGGCTACTAGTAAACAAACACGGACAATTTATATTATCTAGAGCGAGGGTGAAAGGGCACGTGTGTTAAAGTAAATCAATTGTCAGTGTACACACACACACACACACACACACACACACAAAGAACATGTTGTTTTGCATTCAACTAATCAATGTAGTGTAGTGTAACACAGCCAAACAGAGGGGCCTAGAACATAGGAAACTTGAGACATAAAAGCAACACTCAGACAATCAATATTGCTAGGTAAAACATTTATAAATTAATAAAAACATTCCCTTTTTTAGTGTTTCTTACAGCTTTTTCCCCACAATGTATTTTTTTGTCTGTTTGTTTTCTTTGTTTTGTTTTTTTCGATTTTAAATATAGAAAAATATTTCTGACAACACTCATCATCATTTTTGCGTGTTTCCATCATTCAGTCCTGTTGATTAATTCATATGGCCCAGTATTTCTAAGACTCGTGGGTTTATACATTATTTACATATGAACTCAGTCCATCTCCCGTTTCAGCGCGAGCAGAGCGGAGGACACCAGAGAGGGTTTGCATAGATTCCAGGAGAAGAGAGAAGAGAAGAGAGAGAGAGAAGCGAGAGAAGAGAAGAGAGGGAGAAGAGAAGAGAGAGAAAGAGAAGAGAGAGGGGGAGAGAGAGAAGAGAGGGGGAGAGAGAGAAGAGAAGAGAGAGAGAAGAGAAGAGAGAGAAAGAGAAGAGAGAGGGAGAAGAGAAGAGAGAGGGAGAGAGAGAGACAGAGAGAAGAGAAGAGAGAGGGGGAAGAGGAGAGAGAGAGAGAGAGAGGGAGAGAGAGAGACAGGGGCAAGACAAGCCTTTCACAACAATGAAAAGGAAGAAGAGATGACATACTCTGAAAAACAAAACTTTAAAAAAAGATTGATTCCAACTAAAATACAAATGGCACACATTATAAAATGTAATTGACTTCTTTTTTTTACTCAATTAAAGCCCAGTGATGAATGATCAGTTTGTGATGTTATACTGAGTAGTTCAGCCCCGTCGTGGTTTCTAGTCAGTTGGGGCGGGGGGGGTCCTATTATTTTTATTTAATTTAATAATGAATTTCGCTTGGACGGGTGAGAGCCAGATCCCATTACGTAGAGTGGTTGGCTGGCTGGCACAATGACAGTAACATGGCAGTAAGAGAGTGAGAGGTGCCTGGGTAAGACATGCCCCACCACCCCAGAGACGACCATCTCTGACAACCATCTCAGAAACAACCATCTCAGGGGTGACCATCTTAGACAACCATCTCTGACAAAACATCTCTAACAACCATCTTAGAGATGACCATCTCTGACAACCAACTCAGGGGTGACCATCTTAGAGACGACCTTCTCAGGGGTGACCATCTCAGGGGTGACCATCCCAGGGGTGACCATCTCAGAGACGACCATCTCAGAGACGACCATCTTAGAGACGACCATCTTAGAGACGACCTTCTCAGAGACGACCATCTCAGAGACGACCATCTTAGAGACGACCTTCTCAGGGGTGACCATCTTAGAGACAACCATCTTAGAGACGACCTTCTCAGGGGTGACCATCTCAGGGGTGACCACCTCAAAGACGACCATCTCAGAGACGACCATCTTAGAGACGACCATCTTAGAGACGACCATCTTAGAGACAACCATCTTAGAGACGACCTTCTCAGAGACAACCATCTTAGAGACGACCTTCTCTGACAACCTTCTCAGGGGTGACAATCTTAGAGACGACCACCTCAGAGACGACCATCTCAAAGACGACCATCTTAGAGACGACCATCTAAGAGACGACCATCTCAGAGACAACCTTCTCAGGGGTGACCAACATGCTAAACCTCTGAGGAACGGAACTTCCCAATGAAAACACAATCAATAAAGATAAAACATGATTTTTTAAATTTCTGTCGTTTTTCATTTTTCCTTGTCACAAATCATCAACAAAGTCAAATCCTCAGATCCACCCATTTAAATGACCTACCCAGTATCTCCCAAACACACACACATTTTAGAATCTCTGACAGTAGTGTTATATATAGGTACCAGTTAACATACATTGCATAAACAACATATGACTATTTGCTTATTGTGGCTATCCTGGCTTGAGAGAGATGTCAGTGAGAAGACAGATGACGCATTGGATTCATCTCTTCTCACAGACCACTGGTCAATCAAAGCGAATTCTGACATGAAATTAAACGTTGTTAATTACACAGGTATTAATTGAATGATGACTTGAAGCTTACCAATATCCGATAAAATGAATCTACTTAACATTTTATTTACAAGCTGGGAGAGATTCATCATTTGGCCATTCGTCTAGGCCAAGTGTCTTCCAATCTGATCTGCCCTGTGCACGGCAAGTTACTCTGTGAGTGTGACAGGTGAAACAGGAAGCAAACCTGTTCTATGACGCTGCAATGACATCTATAGCGGGGCCCTGCTTGAAAAAACTGCATTCAAGACAACAAGATGAAGACAACACGTTTCCTAAGTTGTACCCTGGTACTGCCTAGAAGATGGGGAAACTAGATCCAATCTGAACGGGGATGACCCAGGCACTGCCAGTGGGCAGGCGGGCCGGCGCCGATCTGTCGCTCCTATATCTAGACGGATGTCTGTCCCACTGAGAGGTGAGCCCACAGATGGGTGAAGGACTGGATGGACAGATGGAGGTACAAATGACTCTCCTTTCCTCTACTACTTTAATTAGCCACGCTAGCGACTGGCGAGGTAGCGATCCCAAACAACCAGCCGTCACCTGATCCACTGGAGGAGGGAGATTAGATAGCCCCAGACCCTGGCTTCATGTCCCTACTTCCAAACACAATTACCACATGTTGTTCTCTTCCGAAAGCTAGCCCAGGTGTTAGGATAACTGGAGACATACAAGTACGTATACAAATATTTTTGGGAATTCTTACGGTTAAAAACGGTGGATAATTACTGTAAGGAAAATATGGATACGAGACAGACAGGGAAGTGTTGTCGTGGGTTATGGCTTCTCTTCAAGTCTAGGTCGACCAGGCGTGACAGACCTCTTATCTCCAAGCGATGGCACATCCAATATCAGTTTACTGGAATTTAATTTGTGAGAAAAAAAAAATGACAGCAGGCAGCACTTTCACTGCTCGAGCTGAGAGAGTGAGAATGATGTGCAAAGTTGTTGACTTCCATAAAAGGCTGTAGGGTTACAGATGGGTCTTCCACATGCACTCATCCACACAATGTACACGTGCACACGCGCGCATACGCACACAAACACACCTAAAAAAACAACCTCTAAAACTCAAGTTGATTTATCTATAATAAAATAAAATAAAAAATTAAAAGGAAATTAAAGTGATCAAAGTGTCTTGGCAAAACTTAAAAACACTGTCTGTGTTGGGCACATCTCCTCAGCTTCATATCACAACAAATAAATAATCGACCCAGGGACTGTCCCGGTCACACTGCAGGTCTGGCTGACCCTCAACTCGCTGGTCTAACAGACAGACACATCCTGTCCCTACTTGGTACCTCAGACAGGGAAGACTAAACAGACAGCTGTTAAGTAGGTTAATGTTAATTAGTGTTTTAGACTGCAGCATGTTTGGGGATTTACCAGAGCTCTTTCCGTCTACAGTTGGGTCCCATGACAGGCTAGTAAAGGGTGGGGTTTTTTGGGCGGGAGGAGGAGGGGGTTCCATGACAGGCTAGTATGGGGTTTTGGGGGGGTGTCTGTGTCCTTCTCTTCCCACAGTGACTGAAGGAAACAGGGACTTCTTTTTCAGACAATTTTCAAGTACGTAGTGTGTGTGAAACTCATAGCAGTCTTTAAAGAGGAAGGCGCTGTATCTCAACTGGCTCTGAGAGCTCAGATCTTAACCACTTAAATGTCGGTTGGACGGAACACTCAGGAGAGAGATTACTATTTTTTTTTTTTAATCTTTTTAAATGACTGCTGCTATTGATTGAAATAATAACAGTTGACGAGTTAATTCACTTGAAACACATTTTAAAGGTTGGAAACCGCTATCTGCTTACAGACACCCGTGCAGGGAGGAGAGCCCTCTGACCTGTGTGAGGTCACAAAGAAATGGGACACTCCATCCCCGACACTCCATCCCCGCTGCTCGGGTTTCGGGTGAATCTCTCAAGACTCTTATCTCTGGGAGATACTGTAACAAGCCTTTCATAGACCCAGTCCAGTCCAGTCCCGTCCCGGGCTTACAACTCAGGACCTTGAGAACAACGACCGCCTCCTCCTTGCCCATCAAAGGAAAACACCAAAGACCAGAGACACAAACACAAACACACGCTTGCCTATTTGCAACAGGTGCACAGTGAGATAACGGACTGGAAAGTGTGTGCGTCCCCCAACTGAATGGAAGGGGGGGGGGGGGGGGGGCACTCTCTAGGTTAACACATGCATACTCACGCAAACACACACACACACACTCGCTGAGAATTGCTGCTCCCACATGGCATTGATATGTCTTGAAATGTTTCATTTATAAAAGAAATAATGACAATTTAAACAAAAAACATAAAATAATGTGAAGAGAGAGGTTGTATAAAGTGTTTCTAGTACACAGTCCAGGGGCTAATGGTTCAGAGGCATGAGGGTGTGTGTGTGTGTCCGTCCCACCTCTCCTTCTCTCCCTCCCTTTTCCAGACCTCCTCCCCTCCCTCCCTTTTCCAGACCTCCTCCCCTCCCTCCCTTTTCCAGACCTCCTCCCCTAACAACTCTCCATTGATGAGGTGACAGCGTTTAAAAACAAAAAAACATAAACAAAAGGTGTGTCCTCCTCAGATTCTGTACGCCGATTGGCCAATTCACTTCCTGTAGTTTTTCCACGCCGCTACGACTGTAGTCTCTCCGCGGTGATGTGTTTCAGAAGGGGTGTGTCCCGCTGAGAGGGTTGAGAGAGAGAGAGAGAGAGATGATTGGCCAGTTTCAGGTAAGAGTTCACTCCATCGACTTCAGCACTCTTGTTCGGTAAAATCTTCACCCAAAGGACAGACGGCATGAAGAATCTTTGTCTGAATTTTCTCAAGATTAAGCGTAGCCCCCCCCCCGCCTCCGCCCCATCTCTCTCTGTTCCCTCTGGAGATCTCCTTGTGAGCGCAGAGCCCTCCTACACCAGAGCTGAGGACAGGAGAGCGTCAACTAGCACCTTGAATGAGGATCTACTTCATGACGTCTGTGGCTGTACTTTGCCACCCTACTAAGGTATGCTATGTGTGTATATATACAGGTGCTCTCCTAAAAGCCTAGAGCATCTACTGATATTATATACACATAAATATTATATACATGATATGCACAGTATCGTAAAACTGAACCGACGCCCCCCCCCTCCGTCTCCGTCTCCCCTTATAGGTTTATATAGACTTTGTTTCTCATATAAAACTGCCATCCAATGACAAACTTAACCCCCCCCCCCTCCCTGCAGCACCAAGACTCCTCAGTGCTCCAGTCTGCCCTCTGGTGGGTGGAGGTGGTAGGAGGGGCAACAGGTGCAGGTTGCCAGGGTACCAGGGTACCAGGGCTGGTAGAGGGTCACTCCTCTGTCACGTCCTGGCCGTGAGGGAAGGGCATGGCCACGGCGTGCTCCTGGGCCAGGGACGCCAGCTCTTTGAGGAACTCGGAGAAGATGACGGCGCAGTAGACGGCGTTCTTCACCCTCAGAGCCTCCGCCTGCTTCTCCAGGCCCGAGGCGCCGCCGCCCCCCCCGGCGCCGCCGCCCCGGAACAGGGCGCTGTGCAGCGACTGGCCGCCGTCCCTCACGTGGGCCAGGGCGAGCTGGGCGGCGTGCCGCGCTCTCGTGGGGCTGTTGGTGTGGCGGAGGATCAGGTCGCCGAGCGACGGCTTCCGGCTCTTTACTGGAATGGAGAGAGAGAGAGAGAGAGACGGAGAGAGAGAGAGAGAGGGAGAGAGACAGATACAGACAGAGAGAGAGAGAGAGAAAGAAAGAGAGAGAGACAGACAGAGAGAGAGAGAGAAAGAAAGAGAGAGAGAGAGAGAGAGAGAGTCAGAGAGAAAGAAAGAAAGAGAGAGAGAGAGAGAGAGTCAGAGAGACAGATACAGACAGACAGAGAGAGAAAGAAAGAGAGAGAGAGAGAGAGAGAGAGTCAGAGAGAAAGAAAGAAAGAGAGAGAGAGCAAGAGACACACAAGGCTTTAGCTACAACAGATCCAGCTACATTGTGGCCACATCAGACGTAGTTTGGCTGGGTAGCAGCAGGTCTCTAAACGGTAAACGGTAGAAAAACTAGAGGCACTGTGACTCATCAGCCACTTTCTCCGTGCTTTTAGCCTGTAACACTTTACACTAGGGACACGGTGGGACTGGAAAAAAACCTGCTTTTCTGTCTAATTACATCCTAACGGGACGGGAGATGATGTGGGATGTTTTTTTGGGGCGGGAGATGATCTAATGTAATAATCCCAGTCTGGGGACGTGCAGCACGCACGCTGGTCCTGCTGCCAAACTATTACAGCTCAGACAGCAGCAGCAGCAGCAGTGTGTGGGTGTGTGTGTGTGTGTAGCAACACATTAGTGTGTGTGTGTGTGTGTGTGTGTGTGTGTGTGTGTGGCAGCACATTAGTGTGTGTGTGTGTGTGTGTGTGTGTGTGTGTGTGTGTGTGTGTGTGCGTGTGAGTGTGTGAGTGTGTGAGTGTGTGTGTGTGTGTGTGTGTGTGTGTGGCAGCACATTAGTGTGTGTGTGTGTGTGTGTGTGTGTGTGGAGTGTGTGTGTGAGTGTGTGAGTGTGTGTGTGTGTGTGTGTGTGTGTGTGTGTGTGTGTGTGTGTGTGTGTGTGTGTGTGTGTGTGTAGCAGCATATTATCCTCTGAGGCCTACAGTTAGCTGCACACCCGTTTATTCCCTCCCCCTAGCCTGATGTGCACAGATGGCTCAATTCCCTTCAAATCAACTCAAAGCACCCTGGCTCCGTTCCCCCCCCTGCTCTCTACCTGTCCCCTGGGCTCCCCACTGCACCACACTGCTGCAGACTGCATGTCGCTGAATACCAAAACCAGCCCCAGGCCCGCCTACCCCCTCTGGACCGGTGCGCCAGATCTGAGAGGTTTGGATTAGGCAACAAACCAAATGGAACCAGGTCCATCTTGCACTCCTGATTAAACCAGGTGGAATTGTTCATTATGTTGCTGACACATTAATTCATCCCTCTCAGGCTTGTGAAACTATCAAGGGGTTAGGGGGCTGATTTGAGATTCAGAGTGTGTGTGTGTGTGTGTGTGCATGTAGTCTATGAGTTCGCTTAGGGTCACAACCACTAGAGGGGGCCACACTTTAAAAATGTTTTTTTCTTTTTTTTGAGGACTGATGTTGGATGGTGGTGAAAGGATGGATAGCTACAGTTTCTACAGTAGACTGTTGTTTTGTTGTTAACGTAGTTGACAATTTCGTAGTGTTCACTTTATTTATTTGGAATATTTTGCACTCTTCTATTGATTGTTCATTGGTATTTATTTATTTTGGTTTTTATTGGTGTTCATTTGTCATTGTCTTTACTTATAGACCTTGTTATATGCAAGTTTGTTGCTTTTATAGTTGAACATCTTGACTTTAATTGTTATTTAACTTTGCAAATATTAATATGTTCTTTTATTTATTTATAGTGTGTGTCTGCCTTTATTGAGTGTGTGTGTGTATGTTCATCCAGAAAAGTTTGGACACACCTTCTCATTCAATGGTTTTTCTTTATTTTTATCATTTTCTACTGAAGACATCAAAACTATGAAAGAACACATATGGAATTATTTATTTGGACTCTGCAGCAGAGGTAACTCTGGGTCTTCCTTTCCTGGGGCGGTCCTCATGAGAGCCAGTTTCATCGTAGCGTTTGATGGTTTTCGCGACTGCACTTCAGGATGCATTCAAAGTTCTTGAAATTTTTGCCGGATTGACTGACCTTCATGTCTTAAAGTAATGATGGACTGTCATTTCTCTTTACTTAGTTGAGTGGTTCTTGCCATAATATGGATTAGAACAGTAGTCGAATACGGCTATTCACTATATCCAACTGTGTATTAACCCTACCTCTGCACAACACAAATGAGGGACTCACGCATTAAGGCAAGAAATTCCACAAATTAACTCTTTGACAAGGCACACCTGATAATTGAAAACCATTGCAGGTGACTACCCCATGAAGCTGATTGAGAGAATGCCAAGCATGTGCAAAGCTGTCATCAAAGCAAAAGGTGGCTACTCTAAAATATAAAGCATATTTTGGTTTGTTTGACACTTTACTACATAATTCCACATGTGTTCTTTCATAGTTTTGATATCTTCAGTATTAATCTACAAGGTAGAAAATAATACAAATTAAAATAAAACATTGAATGAGAAGGTGTGTCCAAACGTTTGACTGGTGTATATGTATATATGTGTGTGTGTGTGTGTGTGTGTGTGTGTGTGTGTGTGTGTGTGTGTGTGTGTGTGTATGAGAGAGAGTGTGTGAGAGAGTGTGTGTGTGAGAGAGTATGTGTGTGAGAGAGTGTGTGTATGTGTGTGTGTATGAGAGAGAGTGTGTGAGAGAGTGTGTGTGTGTCTCCATCGACGCCCGTCTCACCCAGTGAGTCGGAGCGTCTCAGGGTGGGCACGCCCATGGGTGAGTCGGCCCAGTCCACCCTGCCCCGGGCCGCCAGGTACCGCTGGGCCTTCCTCAGCATGGCGGGGAAGTCCTCATGGGACGCCGCGAACGCCTCGATGCGGTTCTTAACGGAGCCCAGCACCTGGAGGAGAAGAAGAAATACCTTTTGTTTGTTTTATATGACGATGATGATGATGATGATGATGATGATTCACACGCACACACACACACTCAGGTACGCAAGGACACACATGCGCAGAGACACACCCACACCACCTTGAGAGATTTTTTTCTGATATGATAAAACCAGCTGTGTTCAAAGATGAACAGAAGTAGGAGGAGGAGAGCGAGTGAGAGAAGGTAGAAAAGAGGAGGGCCCTGGTTCAGTAGTGGATGGTCAGGACCAGCAGGGGGCAGGAGAGAGCCAGAGTGCTTGGGGGGGGCAGCAGACTAGGGTTGAAATATCAAGCTGGCTGATTTCCCCAATACCCCTCAAAATCAGCCAGATAGTTCTGATCCTGGATAGCAAAAACATTTGCATTCTGATCCAGATTAAACTTTTTGTGATGCTCAAGTGATCCTACCTGGACGAGGGACTTGACGCTAGGCTAATCTAGACGCTAGGCTAATCTAGAGGGTAGTGATGTTCAGGTGGTGGTACCTGGATGAGGGACTTGACGCTGGGTTGGAAGACCATGTTGGTGTTGAGGAGGAAGGAGCGCAGTAGGGGCTGGGGGTAGCAGGCCAGCTGGCCCAGGATGCCCGTCAACAGGATGTTGACGTACAGAGAGTTCTGGAGCATGTTCTCCAGTTTGGCGAACAGGACCACCATGAACGGACCTGGGGCAGGGAGGGAGGGAGGGAGAGAAAGAGCAAAAAAAAGGTAAGAATAGAGGGAGTGCAAACCTGGATCTTAATGGCGAGCCCAATTCAACATAAAAAAACACAAAAACAAAAAATCAAAGAGTGAAGCGACCATCAAAGAGGAAAGCAACAGTCAGTGTCTCTGTCTCTGGTCTCACCTGTGTAGGGCTGGGAGCCTGGCTGTCCCAGGGGCCTGGCGGGGCTGAACACCCCCACAGCCGAGCTCTCTCCCCTGGACTCCACTCCCACTCCCACCCCGGCCCCGGAAAGGTCAGCGTCCAGCTGTGGGTCCAGCGAGGGTGGAGGGGGCTCCTCTTCCTGCCTGAGAGCAGCGGCGAGGGGGTCTGGGGTGGTGGCCTCCTCCAGCTGTCTCCCCCCCAGGGGCCCCGTCGTCGCCCTGCGCTCCCTCACCCTGTCCTCCAGCTCCCTCAGCTCCTGGCGGAAGGCCTCGATGCTGATGCCCTGGCCGTTGGAGTCTCCGGCGAGCAGCTGCTGCTGCTGCTGCTGCTGCTCCCCCCCCCCCGGTGCCCTCTCTAGGAGCTCCTCGATCAGGCTCTCCACAGACTCCAGCCCCTGGATCGGGGGGAGCAGCAGGCCGTCTGGAGGCCCCGAAAGTGGGGCGGGGACCAAGGCTGAGGCCTGGGGGGCCTGGCTGTCGTTGTTGAGGAGGAGGAGGTGGTGAGGCTCCAGGGCTGGGGGGGAGGGGAGAGGTGCCGGTTGCGGGTGGGAACTCTGAAGCGGGGGGGTCTGTTTCTGTGGGTGAGCCCTGGGCCCTTCCCCGGCCCCTAGGGGCCCACAGGGCTGGGGAGGGAGGACCCCCGTCCCCACCCCTGTCCCCGTCCCGTTTTGGCTCGAGTCCCCAGCGGAATGACGCCTCTCTCCCAGGTCTCTCTTCACCTTCTTCACCTCCATCCCTCCGTCCTGACCGTCCGAGCAGCCGCCGTCACCCCCCCCCTGCCCCGAGGTCCCGTTGTACATGGGCTGGTGGGGGGCGGAGGAGGGGGCCGCCGCGCTGGGGAGGTGGGGGGCCGCGGAGGGGGGAGGGAGGGAGGAGGAGGAGGACGACGAAGACGACGCCGAGGAGGACGGGAGCAGGAGAGGAGCGGGTTTGAGGAGGACCTCCTCTCTCTGCAGGCTGCGTTTCTTGGTGCGCGGCGTCAGGCTGATGGAGTTTTTCCCGATGGTGACGTCCCACTCGCCGCTGTCCCTCTCCGAGCTGCTCCACTCGGAGCGCGCCGCCGCCACCACCGCCGCCCTCTGCTGGCCCGGGGAGGTATTGCAGCCGCCACCCCCGCCACCCCCTGGCTGTTGGAAAGAAAAGTGCTCTGGAAACATGGTCATACTGGGGTTGGAGGCGGGGGGCGGGGGAGGCAGGGGGACCGTGTTCGGGGAGGGGTCCTCCCCGTCGTAAGGGGCCGACCAGTTCCGACAGGCCCAGGAACACAGCTCGATCCCCCGCCGGGCGTCGCGGAGGTACTCCAGGTAGCCCCCCTCCCAGTCCAGCCCCTCTGGCGCCTGGTGCATGGGGCTGTCCGGGGACAGGGGGCTGTTGGGGCCCCCGCGGGGAGACAGGGGGATGGGGTCGGGGCTGGCGTTTGTGGGGAGCCCTCCCCCCGTGCTCTGCTGGCGCATGAAGAGGGCCAGGCGGGACGGAGTGCTGGGTTTGGGGTGGACAGGAGACTCTGAGCTGGGGCTGTTCAGGCCTACAGACAGACAGACAGACAGACAGACGGGCAGACGGGCAGACAGGCAGGCAGACAGACAGACAGGCAGGCAGGCAGGCAGGCAGACAGGCAGACAGGCAGGCAGGCAGGCAGGCAGGCAGGCAGACAGGCAGGTAGACAGACAGGCAGGCAGACAGACAGGTAGACAGGCAGGCAGGCAGACACACACACACACACACAGACAGACAGACAGACAGACACACACAAGGGAGAGACAGACAGACACACAGACAGACACACAGACACACACGAGGGAGACAGACAGACAGACAGACACACACAGACACACACGAGGGAGACAGACAGACAGATACACAGACAGACAGACAGACAGAGAGACAGACAGACAGACAGACACACGGGGGAGACAGAGAGTCAACATTAGAGATTCAGTCACAATCTCACTTTCCATGTTTAGAATGAGTTCACACGTCACACCAGACTCACTATGCTGACATCACTGGCTACATTTCAGCCTCTGTATTTTAATTAATCAAGTCACTGAAATGTGAGTCAGTTAAAAGACTGAATGGTGAGTCAGTTAAAAGACTGAATGGTGAGTCAGTTAAAAGACTGAATGGTGCGTCAGTTAAAAGACTGAATGGTGAATCAGTTAAAAGACTGAATGATGAGTCAGTTAAAAGACTGAATGGTGATGAGTCAGTTAAAAGACTGAATGGTGAGTCAGTTAAAAGACTGAATGGTGATGAGTCAGTTAAAAGACTGAATGGTGCGTCAGTTAAAAGACTGAATGGTGAGTCAGTTAAAAGACTGAATGGTGAGTCAGTTAAAAGACTGAATGGTGAGTCAGTTAAAAGACTGAATGGTGAGTCAGTTAAAAGACTGAATGGTGAGTCAGTTAAAAGACTGAGCCCCGCGGTGGTGTAGCGGTCTACGCACTGGCCGCTAGTGCATGCTGCCCACCGGGGCCGGGGTTCGTATCCCGGCTCGCCAGATCCAGATATGGCCGAGGCACACGGGAAGCGGCATATTGGCCGGCCGCTTCCGAGGGGGGTATAGGAGTATTTCTGGACTAGGATCCGTCGCGCAACACCGCCCCCTGGGTGCCGGAATAACGGTACTGGGCTCGAGGAGCCAGTCAGCCTAGTCTGCCTGGCGCCCTCCTCTGGGACTGCCGGCCACGGGGTCGTGCGGCGGATCCAATGCAATAGGCAGGGGATAATTGGATGCTAAGTTGGGTTAAATTGGCTACCAAATTGGGTGAAAAAAGGGATAAAATCTGAAAAAAAAAAAAAAAAAAAAAAAAAAAAAAGACTGAATGGTGAGTCAGTTAAAAGACTGAATGGTGCGTCAGTTAAAAGACTGAATGGTGAGTCAGTTAAAAGACTGAATGGTGCGTCAGTTAAAAGTCTGAATGGTGCGTCGGTTACCTTTCCCCCAGAAGGCAGGTTCGTCCTCCCGGTCACCAGGGGGCGGTGTGCTAAGGCGGCAGCACTCTGGGACCAGAGAGAGGAACTTGTCTGCTGACTTGCCGTATAAATCTGTCTCCCTGACAGCACGCCGCTGACTCAACATGACGTGGGTGCAGGGCAGCAGATACCTGCAGGTAACACACACCTTACTACACACCTTACTACACACCTTATTAACATACACCTTACTAAAATACACACCTTACTAAAATACACACCATACTAAAATACACACCTTACTAACATACACACCTTACTAAAACACACACACACACACACACACACACACTACCTGAGAACGAGCTGCAACATGAGGTCTTCACAGTTGAGGGAGAGCAAAGTCCTGAATAAGCTCAAAGACACCATACACAACTGGGGGGGGGGGAGGGAGAGGGGGGAGGGGTAGAGAGAGAGAGAGAGAGAGAGAACACACAGGTACAATATTAGCATTACAGGTAAAACCTGTGAGACAGCAGAGTCAGGAATACAAGTGGAGGACAGATGTGGGCTCTGTCCTCTTGTCCTTACACACACACACACGCACACACCCCGCCCCCCCACCACACCCACACCCCCACCCCCCCCCCCCCCACACACACACACACACACACACACACACACACACACACACTCCCCGTGTGACTGACCCTGGAGTTGCTGCTGATGCGCGTGAGCAGCGTGTCCAGGATGGTGTCGTTGTCGTGGCGATGCATCAGGATGAAGCGCAGGAAGGTTTTGAGGAGGGCCGTCTCCGTCACGCTCCGGAGGAACAGGTCCAGGTAGGCCGTGCTGGCTATCATCTCATCCACTGACGACTGGGGAGGGAGGGAGGGAGGGAGGGAGGGGGAGAGAGGGGGAGGGGGTAGGAAGGGAGGGAAGGGGGGTAGGGAGGGAGGGAGGGAAGGGGGGGGGAGAGAGGAGGAGAGAGGGGGAGATAGGGAGGAACAGGTGGCGAAGTTAAAAAAGAAGTTAAAATGGCATCACGTCATTTAACATTTGTTAAAGTCAAGTCAACCGTAGACACGCATCATGTGGTAAGAAGAGGTTTAGAAACCTGAGCCTGCAATGTGCAAACAAACAAGACCAAAGAAGTCAGTAAACACATTCATGTTGCTCTACGGTCCTCTGCAATGTCACATTATGTTTACTGTTTTAAAGGGGAGTAGACAGTGGACTGTGGGGGTATTTACCTAGCAACAATACTTTCATTGGCTACAAAATGAAGCATCGTCATTATTTTTACGCATTTTGTATTAATAAAGTCACCCGTGGCACTCTACAATGTTGACCTAGAATGTTTTATGCTGTGTTCTTATACTGTTTTTTATGCTGTTTTTATGATGTGTGAGGTTTTGTTTTACACATTTCATTTTTTTTGCTCGTTTCCATCGAGGACCACTTTGGAAATAAGTGTTTTAAATAATGCTTTCAAGTGCTATCCTCTGGACATTACTTAGTGTCATGATGCGTAAATGATTCTATTGTAAATTCCTAATAAAAATCTAATCAAAGACCATTTGGCTGACTTTACTCACCTTATTATTACTAAATGAATTAATACGATGGAGAATGCATATTTTTTTTTAAATATGTTTCAGCATATTTCTGCTTTATTGAGACAAAGACTAGTAGTAGAAATTGACAGGAAGGATGGGTGAGAGAGAGGGGGGGATGACAGGAAGGATGGGTGAGAGAGAGAGAGGGGGGGGATGACATGCAGGCCAGGTCGATGGCCGGAATCGAACCAAGGACCGTGCGATGACGTTGCATGTGCCTTAGTAAACTACGCCATCTAGGCCACACCCCCATTTATGGATCTTTAATTAATAAAGTCACCCTGAGCACTAGAATGTTGAGAATGTGGCTGACTTTACTCACCCTCTGCACTGAATGAGTTTTTTTTCTTTTTTTAATAATAATAATATAAACTTGATAATTTTCTAAAAAAAAATCATGTTTATGTGTGTACCTTGTGGAGGGTGGGGCCCATGGTTATGTGTGTACCTTGTGGAGGGCGGGGCCATGTTTATGTGTGTACCTTGTGGAGGGCGGGGCCCATGACGGGCACCAGGAAGCCGTTGTGGACGTAGTCGACCAGCTGGTAGCGGACCAGAGGGTGGGCCACCTGGATGACGGCGTTGCAGAACTCCAGAGAGTTCATAAAGAGCACCAGGGACGACACGCCCATCCAGTCCTCCCGCCGCAGGGCGTGCCAGTCGTCCCCCCGCACCTCCATCTTCCTGGGCAGGGAGGAGTAGAGCGCACTCAGGCCTGTGGCCAGCACCTGGAGGAGGAGGAGAGAGGGAGGTTAGAGGAGATGGGGAGTGGTTGGGGGGAGGGGGAGGAGGTTGGAGGGAGTGGTTCGGGGGAAGAGAGGAGGAGGGGAGGGGTTGGGGAGGGGGAGAGGAGATGTGGGGAGGGGAGGAGGGGGAGGGGAGATGTGGGGAGGGGTTGAGGAGGAGGGGAGATGTGGGGAGGGGTTGAGGAGGAGGGGAGATGTGGGGAGGGGTTGGGGGGGAGAGGAGGAGGGGAGATGTGGGGAGGGGTTGGGGGGAGAGGAGGAGGAGGGGAGATGTGGGGAGGGGTTGGGGGGGAGAGGAGGAGGAGGAGGGGAGATGTGGGGAGGGGTTGGGGGGGAGAGGAGGAGGAGGAGGGGAGATGTGGGGAGGGGTTGGGGGGAGAGGAGGAGGGGAGGGGAGATGTGGGGAGGGGTTGGGGGGGAGAGGAGGAGGAGGAGGGGAGATGTGGGGAGGGGTTGGGGGGAGAGGAGGAGGAGGAGGGGAGATGTGGGGAGGGGTTGGGGGGGAGAGGAGGAGGAGGGGAGATGTGGGGAGGGGTTGGGGGGGAGAGGAGGAGGAGGGGAGATGTGGGGAGGGGTTGGGGGGAGAGAGGAGGGAGAGGGGAGATGTGGGGAGGGGTTGGGGGGAGGTGAGGAGGAGGAGGGGAGATGTGGGGAGGGGTTGGGGGGAGAGGAGGAGGAGGAGGGGAGATGTGGGGAGGGGTTGGGGGGGAGAGGAGGAGGAGGAGGGGAGATGTGGGGAGGGGTTGGGGGGAGAGGAGGAGGAGGAGGGGAGATGTGGGGAGGGGTTGGGGGGAGAGGAGGAGGAGGAGGGGAGATGTGGGGAGGGGTTGGGGGGAGAGGGGGAGGAGGGGAGATGTGGGGAGGGGTTGGGGGGAGAGGAGGAGGAGGAGGGGAGATGTGGGGAGGGGTTGGGGGGAGAGGGGGAGGAGGAGGGGAGATGTGGGGAGGGGTTGGGGGGAGGAGGAGGAGGGGAGATGTGGGGAGGGGTTGGGGGGGAGAGGAGGAGGAGGGGAGATGTGGGGAGGGGTTGGGGGGAGAGGGGGAGGAGGAGGGGAGATGTGGGGAGGGGTTGGGGGGAGGAGGAGGAGGGGAGATGTGGGGAGGGGTTGGGGGGAGAGGAGGAGGAGGAGGGGAGATGTGGGGAGGGGTTGGGGGGAGAGGAGGAGGAGGAGGGGAGATGTGGGGAGGGGTTGGGGGGAGAGGAGGAGGAGGAGGGGAGATGTGGGGAGGGGTTGGGGGGAGAGGAGGAGGAGGAGGGGAGATGTGGGGAGGGGTTGGGGGGGAGAGGAGGAGGAGGGGAGATGTGGGGAGGGGTTGGGGGGAGAGGAGGAGGAGGAGGGGAGATGTGGGGAGGGGTTGGGGGGGAGAGGAGGAGGAGGGGAGATGTGGGGAGGGGTTGGGGGGAGAGGGGGAGGAGGAGGGGAGATGTGGGGAGGGGTTGGGGGGAGAGGAGGAGGAGGGGAGATGTGGGGAGGGGTTGGGGGGAGAGGAGGAGGAGGAGGGGAGATGTGGGGAGATGTGGGGGGGAGAGGAGGAGGAGGGGAGATGTGGGGAGGGGTTGGGGGGAGAGGAGGAGGAGGGGAGATGTGGGGAGGAAGGCATGAGGAAATCATTTGGATGACGCTGATATAAAACATTTAAAAAGCAACAATAAAGTTACATGATATCCAACCTGGGTAGAGTTTCTACTTTTGTTTCCTCTGACACCGTAGCTCCACAACCCCTACCAGCACGCACACACACACACACACACACACACACACTACATCTAGCGTTCAAGTGTTCCATCGCCACCTTCATGACCACGGCTAGAACTGGAACAGCCCTGTTGTTCAGGGGTCATGACTCATCATATGACTCACACACAAACACACACACACACGCAACGCGCACACACACCCTCTTGTGTGAGCTCATCCCCAAGTCCATGTAATGACTGTGAGGGAGAGTCAGTGTCAGAGAGACACATCACCACCAACACACAGAGAGAGAGAGAGCATAGCACAGCAGTCTAACTATCAATCAACATACAGTGGGCGTTCTACACACACACACGCACGCACGCACGAACGCACACACACACACACACACACGCGCACGCACACACACACACACACACACACACGCACACGCACACGCACGCACACAGCCTGTTTACTGGTTATTGATTTGTGCTCTTGAGCCTGTGGGCGTCCCATGTAACTCCAACACACCGACAAACTACAGCAGCTCAATCCAGGAGCCAATGGAACTGGGTGCTGCTCCTTACATGTATACGTTGGCCAAGAGCAGAGTGTGTTACGCAACGGGCCCGGGCTAAGCCTGAGGTATAGGCTTCAGGCCCGGAGGCTGGGCCCGGCCCACCACAGAGACACACCCCTGGGACGTCTCCATGCAAACAACAAAGGAGGGAAAACATTCTGTTTTCGGTTACTAAGGAATTGCCGGGGTTTGACAGTCATTTGGGCGGACAGAGAGAGAGAGGGAGAGAGAGGGGGGGGAGAGGGAGAAAGAGACAGACAGACAGAGAGAGAGAGAGAGAGAGAGAGAGAGAGAGAGAGAGACAAACAGAGAGAGAGAGAGACAGAGAGGTTTTTAAACCAAAAAAGAAGAAGAAGATGGGAGAGAGGGAGAGAGAGAGGAGAGGAGCGAGAGACCAGATCAAAGCGTGTGTGTGTGTACTAACGCAGGAGGAGTCTCTGGAAGCAGGAAGACGAGACAAGGACAGGGGTGTATCATCAAAGACCTGTGTGTCTGGTGTTCAAACAGGAGGAGGGGAGGACGGGACTGGAGAGGAGGGAAGGCTACGCAAAGAAGAGGGAATATGAAGGGAGAGAGGAAGGGCAGAGAGAGGGAGGGAGAGAGAGGGAGGAGAACTGCAGTGGCACAGCTGGTCCTGGACGGCACCTCCACTGGTCGTGTTTGTTATGTAGGTCAGATTGACGCACATAAATAATTCTATTAGAGAGGAGAGCAGTGCCAGGACTGAGGTAGAGGAGGAGAGGAGGAGAGGAGAGGACAGCAGTGCCAGGACTGAGGTAGAGGAGGAGGGGGGGAGAGAGGAGAGGAGTGCAGGACTGAGGTAGAGAAGGAGGGGAGGAGAGGACAGCAGTGCCAGGACTGAAAAGGAGAGGAGAGAGAGAGAGGAAAAGGGGAGAAGAGCTAGTACAGAGGTGGAGAGGAGAGGAGAAGAGGACACACACGCACGCACACACACACACACACACACACACACACACACACACACAGACTACGGCTACAGTCATTCACTACCGTGAGAGCTACAGTTATTCAGAGCTAAAGTCATTCATTACCAGGAGAGATGCAGTCATTCACTACCAGGAGAGATAGTCATTCATTACCAGGAGAGCTACAGTCATTCATTACCAGGAGAGCTACAGTCATTCATTACCAGGAGAGCTACAGTCATTCATTACCAGGAGAGAAACAGTCATTCATTACCAGGAGAGCTACAGTCATTCATTACCAGGAGAGCTACAGTCATTCATTACCAGGAGAGCTACAGTCATTCACTACCAGGAGAGCTACAGTCAATCATTACCAAGAGAGCTACAGTCATTCACTACCAGGAGAGGTACAGTCATTCATTACCAGGAGAGCAACAGTCATTCATTACCAGGAGAGCAACAGTCATTCATTACCAGGAGAGCTACAGTCATTCACTACCAGGAGAGCTACAGTCATTCATTACCAGGAGAGCTACAGTCAATCATTACCAGGAGAGGTACAGTCATTCATTACCAAGAGAGCTACAGTCATTCATTACCAGGAGAGCAACAGTCATTCATTACCAGGAGAGCTACAGTCATTCACTACCAGGAGAGCTACAGTCATTCATTACCAGGAGAGCTACAGTCAATCATTACCAGGAGAGCTACAGTCATTCATTACCAGGAGAGCAACAGTCATTCATTACCAGGAGAGCTACAGTCATTCACTACCAGGAGAGATACAGTCATTCATTACCAGGAGAGCTACAGTCATTCATTACCAGGAGAGCAACAGTCATTCACTACCAGGAGAGATAGTCATTCATTACCAGGAGAGCTACAGTCATTCACTACCAGGAGAGCTACAGTCATTCATTACCAGGAGAGCTACAGTCATTCATTACCAGGAGAGCTACAGTCATTCATTACGAGGAGAGCTACAGTCATTCATTACGAGGAGAGCTACATTCATTCATTATGAGGAGAGCTACAGTCATTCATTACCAGGAGAGATACAGTCATCCATTACCAGGAGAGCTAGTCATTCACTACCAGGAGAGCTAAAGTCATTCATTACCAGGAGAGCTACAGTCATTCATTACCAGGAGAGCTACAGTCATTCATTACCAGGAAAGCTACAGTCATTCACTACCAGGAGAGCAACAGTCATTAATTACCAGGAGAGCTACAGTCATTCATTACCAGGAGAGCTACAGTCATTCATTACCAGGAAAGCTACAGTCATTCACTACCAGGAGAGCAACAGTCATTCATTACCAGGAGAGCTACAGTCATTCACTACCAGGAGAGCTACAGTCATTCATTACCAGGAGAGCTACTCAATCATTACCAGGAGAGGTACAGTCATTCATTACCAAGAGAGCTACAGTCATTCATTACCAGGAGAGCAACAGTCATTCATTACCAGGAGAGCTACAGTCATTCACTACCAGGAGAGCTACAGTCATTCATTACCAGGAGAGCTACAGTCATTCATTACCAGGAGAGCAACAGTCATTCACTACCAGGAGAGCTACAGTCATTCATTACCAGGAGAGCTACAGTCATTCACTACCAGGAGAGATACAGTCATTCACTACCAGGAGAGATACAGTCATTCATTACCAGGAGAGCTACAGTCATTCATTACCAGGAGAGATACAGTCATTCATTACCAGGAGAGATACAGTCATTCATTACCAGGAGAGCTACAGTCATTCACTACCAGGAGAGAAACAGTCATTCATTACCAGGAGAGATACAGTCAATCATTACCAGAAGAACTACAGTCATTCATTACCAGGAGAGATAGTCATTCATTACCAGGAGAGATACAGTCATTCACTACCAGGAGAGCAACAGTCATTCATTACCAGGAGAGATACAGTCACATCTGACAACCTTTACACTAAACCCAGGCTACAGACAGGCTGGAGGAGGCAAAGTGTAAAATGTAAACGCAGAGCGACAGGCCTGCTTACTGTACCAGGGGGAGGCCGGGGGAGGTAGAAATCGGAGGACGGGGCTCATCGTAACGCACGGAACGGAACGTGGGACGGTATCGAACACACGTGCCGTTCCTCGACGCATCCCACGCGTTAGAGTGAACCCCGTCCTCCGCTTTCTGCCTCACCCAGCCTCCCCCTATCGCAAGATATGACCGTCTTTAGAGTGTTGACGGCAGAGGGAGGATGTTGATAGGGCGTCGTGTCAGAGAGTGTGTGTGATGAGGAAGTCGATAAGAAGAAGGGCGTCGTATCAGAGAGGGTGTGAGATGAGGAAGTCGATAAGAAGAAGGAGAAGCGTTTGGGCAGCAGCTGTTATCTGATGTCAGTGGTCAGGTGTCTGAGTCATCTCTCTCTCCTCGACACTCTCTAATCAGACACATCGCTGGCATATCAGCCAAGTTGTCAGGGGGAAACAGAAACGCTGCTGAGTATCTCACAATATCTAAATGAAAGGCAAGCGCCTGGCTGAAAGGCGCGCACGCACGCACGCACACACACACATCTTAATATTATTATGGGGGTAGTGGTGGACTAGTGGAGAGTGAGTTGGACTGGTGATCGGAAGGTTGTAAGTTCAAATCCCGCCTGAAACACCACCACTAGTGTGCCCTTGAGCAAGGCACTTAGCCCTCAGTTACTCCAGGGGGAATGTCCGTGTAATTCGGAATTGGATTAAAAGCATCTGCTAAATAGCAAATTCGAAATTCGATATTAGTCAGCGAAAAAAGCCTTGAACTTTATGCGATTGCTTCTGTGGCGGGCAGGGTTCAGACATGGAGGACCCAAGCTTCTGTGGCGGTCAGGGTTCAAACATGGAGGACCCAAGCTTCTGTGGCGGTCAGGGTTCAGACATGGAGGACCCAAACTTCTACCATGAGGCCAAGAGGACATCTTTAAACTTCAGAGGGCGACACTAGAGGTTTAGCCAGGGCTCTCTCCTCATCACAGCTCTCCCCTCCCCTCCTTCTCCTCCTCCTCTACCTCTGTCCTGGCACTGCTGTCCTCTCTCTCCCCCACCCTCCTATGCACCCTGGTTTATCCCTGGTCCCTACACCCCCCCCCCCCAGACTCCACGGTCCATTCCTGGTACCTGCCTCCGTGCACCCCCCCCCCCCCCCCCAAGACTCCACGGTCCATCCCTGGTCCCTGCCCCCCCTGCCACCCCCACTCACCGGGCAGAAGTAGGAGTTCTCCGCGATGTACCTGGCCACGGCCTGGTGGCTGGCCGACGTCGCCATGACGAGGAGCAGGGCGTCGCGCGCCTGCTGCCCGATGGCCCCGTCCCGGTGGATGAAGGGCACCAGCAGGGAGAAGATGAGCAGGTTGGTGGGGCCCTGCTGCTGCTGCGGCGGTGGTGGTGCCTGGAGGCCCCCCCCTCCTCCTCCTCCCGGGGCCTGGCTGAGGCCCCCCCCTCCTCCCGGAGGAGGCTGGGCGGTGCCGGAGCCGCCGCTGCTGCTGCTCCCGGCCGCTCTGAACAGCAGCTCCAGCACGGCGGGCTGCCGGGCCATGGACACGCACACCTGGTTCAGCAGGAGCACCAGGCTGTTCTCCAGGGCCGGGGGGCAGCAGCCCAGGCCCTGGGGCTCGGCGCCGCACGCCCCCAGCAGTGCCAGCAGGGGCTGGAGCACGGCCTTGTGCTGCAGGAGGGGCTGCTGCGACTGGCCGATCAGCATCTCGAACAGCTTCAGCAGCGCCCCCTGGCTGTCGGGGTCCAGGCCGCGGCGCAGGTGCCACTGGACCAGGCGCTCCAGGATGTTCTCCGTCACCACCAGGTCCAGGATGGGGCCCACGGCGGGCGCGACGTTGTGGTGGGCCTCGCTGTCGCCGCCCGGGCGCTCCTCGGCCAGCAGGCACAGCATCTGGTCGGTGTAGTTCCGCACGGCGGTGAGGTCGTCGCTGGAGCCCGAGGGGTCTCGCTGCTCTAACACCCACGACACCTGGGGGGAGGGAGGGAGGGAGGGAGAGGGGTAGGGAGGGAGGGAGGGGGGGGGGGGGCGTGGGCAGAGAGAGAGAGATGGAGGGAGAGGGAAAGAGAGAGAGAGGGGTGGGGGGAGAGAGAGAGAGGGATGGAGAGAGAGAGAGAGAGTCGTGGGAAGAGACAGGGAAAGAGAGAAACAGAGTGAGAGAGAGAAATGGAGAGATAGAGAGAGGGGGGGGGTGGAGAGAAAGAGAGATGGGGACATTTATTTAGACATGCGAGTTTGAGCAGTAAAACTGCATTGAGAATCAGCCATGTTCTAGAACAGTGGCAGGGGAGTATATCTTTAGGCGGTGGGTGAAATAAAAAAACTGACAAAAAGGAGAACCAGAGTTGGAGAAATTGTGTGTGTGTGTGTGTGTGTGTGTGTGTGTGTGTGTGTGTGTGTGTGTGTGTGTGTGTGTGTGTGTGTGTGTGTGTGTGTGTGTGTGTGTGTGCGTGCGTGTGCGTGCGTGTTGATCACCATGATAGAACATGACAACCCGCAGTGGTTAATCTGCTTACTCACAGGGAACTTGAGAAGACAGCAGACAAACAGATGTCCGTCTAAAGCCTCGTCGTGTCTGTGTGTGTGTCTGTGCTAATGGCCTTGGCAAGAGCCCAAATAGCCCTGTAGAAAAACACTGCTGTCCTCAGAGGAAAGAGGAAAGCTATTTTGCTAATGTCCTCCACACGTGTCAGAGAGGTTACCTTGAGATGCTGCTAGTGCTAAAGGCACACGTACACAAGCACTCACGCACGCACGCAGAAACGCACCTGCAGTGGCAGGGTGTCAGAGAGGGACCATGAGATAATGCTAGTGTTAAACCCTGTGTATACTAGCCTGTTAACCCTGTGTATACGAGCCTGTTAACCCTGTGTATACTAGCCTGTTAACCCTGTGTAAACCAGTCTGTTAACCCTGTGTATACTAGCCTGTTAACCCTGTGTATACCAGCCTGTTAACCCTGTGTATACTAGCCTGTTAACCCTGTGTATACTAGCCTGTTAACCCTGTGTATACTAGCCTGTTAACCCTGTGTAAACCAGCCTGTTAACCCTGTGTATACTAGCCTGTTAACCCTGTGTAGACTAGCCTGTTAACCCTGTGTATACTAGCCTGTTAACCCTGTGTATACCAGCCTGTTAACCCTGTGTAAACCAGCCTGTTAACCCTGTGTAAACCAGCCTGTTAACCCTGTGTATACTAGCCTGTTAACCCTGTGTATACTAGCCTGTTAACCCTGTGTATACTAGCCTGTTAACCCTGTGTATACTAGCCTGTTAACCCTGTGTATACTAGCCTGTTAACCCTGTGTATACTAGCCTGTTAACCCCGTGTATACCAGCCTGTTAACCCTGTGTATACTAGCCTGTTAACCCTGTGTATACTAGCCTGTTAACCCTGTGTAGACTAGCCTGTTAACCCTGTGTATACTAGCCTGTTAACCCTGTGTAAACCAGCCTGTTAACCCTGTGTAAACCAGCCTGTTAACCCTGTGTAGACCAGTCTGTTAACCCTGTGTATACTAGTCTGTTAACCCTGTGTAAACTAGCCTGTTAACCCTGTGTATACCAGCCTGTTAACCCTGTGTATACTAGCCTGTTAACCCTGTGTATACTAGCCTGTTAACCCTGTGTAGACTAGCCTGTTAACCCTGTGTATACCAGCCTGTTAACCCTGTGTATACTAGCCTGTTAACCCTGTGTACACTAGCCTGTTAACCCTGTGTATACTAGCCTGTGTTAACCCTGTGTATACCAGCCTGTTAACCCTGTGTACACTAGCCTGTTAACCCTGTGTACACTAGCCTGTTAACCCTGTGTATACTAGCCTGTTAACCCTGTGTATACTAGCCTGTTAACCCTGTGTAAACCAGCCTGTTAACCCTGTGTATACTAGCCTGTTAACCCTGTGTATACTAGCCTGTTAACCCTGTGTATACTAGCCTGTTAACCCTGTGTATACTAACTAGTCTGTTAACCCTGTGTAAACCAGCCTGTTAACCCTGTGTATACTAGCCTGTTAACCCTGTGTATACTAGCCTGTTAACCCTGTGTATACCAGCCTGTTAACCCTGTGTATACCAGCCTGTTAACCCTGTGTATACTAACTAGTCTGTTAACCCTGTGTATACTAGCCTGTTAACCCTGTGTATACTAGCGTACGCTACACTCCCTGTACCGTACGTTGCTTTGGATAACGCAATCTGTAGGAACACTGCAATGGGCAGTGTTCCTACAGATATGCCCCCATAACCATAAATGGGGTGAGATTGACAGACACGGGGTAGATCTACAGACAGGTTGTAGATTGATAGATAGGGGGTAGACCTACAGACAGGGGGGAAGACCACTTTGAACTCATGAGTTGAACCCATGATATACTAAGCTATGATATTATAATAATAATATTATAATAATAATATTTGTATTAGTAGTAGTAGTAGTAGTAGCAGCAGCATTATAATATAGATAGAGAGAGAGAGAGAGAGACAGAGAGAGAGAGAGAGACAGAGACAGACAGAGAGACATAGAGAGAGAGAGAGACAGAGAGAGACAGACAGAGAGACAGAGATAGAGAGAGACAGAGACAGAGAGAGAGACAGAGAGAGATTATTTATCTTCGATGGGGAAACAAGCTCCCCTTCGTCTCACCTGTCTCCAGTGGTTCTCAAACACCATCAGGCAGGTCTCGGGGTCGGCGGTGCAGGGGCTGGAGGGCGCCGCGGTCCGACCGGCCCGGCTCCCCGGGGCCCGGGGGGTCAGCCGGCTGAGCCAGCTCATATCAGCCGCCAGCGAAGGTCACAGGTGAAAGGTCAAATATTAGGGACTAGAGGGGAGAGGAGGGGAGTCGCTGGTGCATGGACAGAGGGTAAGGAGAGAAGGAGGGAGGAGGGAGGAGGAGGGATAGAAAGGAGGAGAGGAGGGAGGAAAAGAGAGGGAAAGGAGGGGAGGGAGGGAGGGGAGGGGGCAGTGAGAGGTGGTGGGGGGGGACCAAGAGAGAGAGTCCTGATAAAAAGGGGGTTGGAAAAAGAGAGGAGGAGAGGAAGAGGATTCTGCTGAAGTCAGCGGGACAGGGATGGGGGGGGGGGGGGGGGGGTTGTCTCTTCGTGTCAGTGTCACCGTGGTAACAGTGCTGTGGCTGTGGCCAGTCAGAGGTGGGGTGTGGGGGGCGCGGGCGACGCGGCAGCTCTCCCTGAAGACCCTGTCATCCAGTCTGCAGCCGGCACCACTCCATGCCCAGGCAGACCTCCCACAGCTCTGCAGAGGGGGAGGCGACACACACCACAGGATTAGCATTAGCATTAGCACAGGAGGTGACACACACCACAGGGTTAGCATTAGCAGAGAAGGCAACTCACACCACAGAGTTAGCATTAGCAGAGAAGGCAACACACACCACAGGGTTAGCATTAGCAGAGGAGGCAACATACACGACAGGGTTAGCATTAGCATGACATTACATTACATTTTGGGCATTTAGCAGAAGCCTTTATCCAAAGCTACTTGAAACAAATACCTAGACCAGGGGTAGGCAACCTTTTTGATATGAAGTGCCATTTTAAAATGTTCTTGTTAGTCAGTGTGCCAACCACAATATCAACATTAATTATGACTCGACATCAAACCAAACCAAACAGACCAACTGATCTGCATGAACAACAATTTTCAGCAAAGAGCTATGTATGCAAAGCCATGTATGCTAAATAAACAGGCCTAACAGTCAACTAACTGAAACTTGAACAAAATGACCAACATAACATCTAAGACAACTAAACTTTGTGATGCGTAGCACAACTTTAAGCAAATTGGAGCGCTCAATTTCTACCAAAGTTGCAATGCTAACTGCGCTCCCTATGGTTATCATTTTAATAAGTAGGCCTAACTGGATGGTGATTATACAAGGGTCTTACTTGTATGAATTATACTTTATATTTATATAATTATGTGGTTGTTACTTACATTTTATTCTTTTATTCCAACCACAACAAACTTTTTTTTTTGGTTGCAAAGAGCTATGTATGCAAAGCCATGTAAACAGTCCTAACAATCAATGTGATCCCTGGCCCTGTTTTCCTTTGCTCAACTCCATTATCTGGGGGTGGTACTTGGTCACTTTAACTAACATGGCATGTCATTCACATCTACGCTCTCATCAAGTGCGAGGCTAAACACCGTCGCATCTTTCAAACCAGCGGTCTGCTGCGCTTTCACGTTTTCTGCCATTTCTCCTATTCTTCGTTCCACACTTCTGGCTGACACTGGGATGTCTTTTATTCTTGATTTTATTGTGTCTTTGTTTGATAAGCCTTCAAACAAAACATCTGAGCTACAGAGGAAAGCCTCCTATTATTCTCCATCAGTGAATGGCTTTCCACGTTTCGCAATGCAATGAGCAATGCGAAAGCTTGCTTCAGTTGCGTGATTTTTAGCAGTGGCAAATGCTTTAAAGGTGCTGGCCTGCTTCCCATACCTTGACACAGCACGTCTTATTGATTCGGCCTTGTCTGTTTCATCCTTGAAAGACTTCTGATGTTTGGTCTCTTAATGCCGTTTAACGCTTGAAGTTCGGCAAACAACATTCTCGTGACATAGGACACATACAGCACGGTCTTTCTGGGACACAAAACCCCACTCTTATTATATATTATTATTATTATATTGTTATGTGTGCTTAACAGTAACACTTGTATCGAATCGAATTCAGAATTTTACTTTGAAAATTGGCGCAAGAAATACGGCTCTCGTGGAGTGGAAGAGAGACTAGGGCTGCATTCGTAAATTCGCCCTGAGAGCGCCGGAGCGTCCCTGAGACCGCCTCTAGACTCTAGTCCAATCAAATTACTTGGTCCCATTATGACGTTGAACCCAGTGTGCGCGAATTTACGAACGCGGCCAACATAAAATAAAATAAAAACATTCTCCCATTCTCGCACTTATTGCTTGCGTGCCACTGTTTAAACTGTCGCGTGCCACTGCTGGCACGCGTGCCATAGGTTGCCGACCCCTGACCTAGACGAATGTAAGTGAATCATCTATCCATCAATCATAGCAAAAAAAAGTAGATGGGTAGACGGTTACAACCATTATTTTAACAGGTAGTCCCATTGAGACCAAGTTCTCTTTTACAAGGAAGCCCTGAATACACACAGTTTCCAACCATACATAAATCTGAGGACACGAAAACACGACATCTGAGGCAAGGAAAGGAATATGAAAATCATGGAAATTCCTATTCCTGTCTATTAACAGCCCAGGGCGAGGGACTCATGAGTCATGCCCATAGTGGGTCCGGTTGCTTTGAACAACCTATTGTACCAACAGTCAGCGATTAGTATCGCAATTAGCAAAGACATCCACTGTTAGGGGATTGACGACTTTCCCATTACCAAATACAGGACAAAAGATGGTGTGCCACTGCACAACTGAGGGGCGGCTGTGGCACAGGAGGTAGAGCCGCCGTCTAATGATCGCAAGGTCAGCAGATCGGCGGTTCGAGCCCCGGCTGGCCACATGTCGAAGTGTCCTTGGGCAAGACGCTTAACCCCAAATCGCTCCCAGTGAGCGGGCCGGCGCCTTGCATGGTAGCTTGCCACCATTGGTGTGTGAATGTGTGTGAATGGGTGAATGAGAGGCCGTTGTAAAGCGCTTTGGAATAAGGCGCTATATAAATGCAGTCCATTTACCACAAGGAGGTGGATTGCAGGAATGGAATATACAGTATATATACAGGACAAGGGAGGTCCCGTATGTTCATCCAGCCCAAAATACGGGCCATCCCGGCTAATATGGGACAGTTGGAAACCCTATTCACTGTACTAATGATTTATGCCAACTAGCCGAGGGGTTAGCGATTAGCAATGCCATCTAAAGTCAACATAGAGTAAGCATAGCAGTGCCAACTGGGCCTGAAGAGTAAGAGGAGATTTAGCCGTCGACTTCAAGTCACAAGTGCCATCTAAAATGGTAACAACAAATCCAGTACCCTTCACAGTAACAACAAACCCATTGGTCTCAGGATACCTCTAAGCCTTTCAGCCAGCTGCTGAGACAAACTAGCCTGTTTACATGTTCAGAGCTCAAGGCTGCCCTGCCGTCAGTTGTCTGCAAGGGAGAAAAGTCTCTCACAAGGGACAGAAGTGGCAGGGCTGGCCAAATACACAAAAAAACAAAACATAAAAAATGTAAATGTGTTAAAAAGGTTA
>NC_137677.1:61524152-61531652 GCF_963989245.1 Nansenia antarctica | reverse complement strand
GAGGGAGAGGCCTGGATCATGTCCCCAGCCGCCTCAACCCGTTCTCAGGGAGGGAAGCAGCCAGCCAGCGGGGGATTAGCTTAGCCCTAACAGTGTCGCTCCTCCACAGCAGAATGTCAAACCACCACCTTAGAGGGGGGGGGGGGGGGGGGGGAAAGAGAGTGAGCAAAAACAAGAAAGAAAGAAAGGGAGAGAGAGAAAGAGGAGTGAATCAGAGAGAGAGAGAGACAGAGAGAGAGTTTGGCTATAAACACTGGTAAACTGGTGTAATTGTACCACTACAAGGGGGTATTATAGCATCAATGTTGCTAGGCTTATTTTGAGTCTTGTGAGAAATAAGCCTAGATGTTTCTTTAGCGACGTTGACGGGAATACCCCCCTTGTCTGGTCTTGTCTGGCACAGAGACAAACACAGAAGTGACAGTGGAGGTGTACCGTTACCAAACTCTGGCTCGGAGTGAGCCTGACAGTTACTACGGATATGGATACAGTCCCAACACTGGGACATGGACACCGTCAGGTACTGGGAGAGACAGAAAAGCAGGGAAGAGCTGGGATTCCCATTGGTGCTCCGCTGGGGAAAACAACCGTTACTTATGAGCTTAGACAGCCGTAGACAGTGTTGTTTCACACAAGACACTTCTCCAACAAGCAACACAAGAGGCCGGGTCTCACAGCGAGACGACCGCGGGGCTCTGCGGCCCACAACACTGAGAACAGCATCCCCCTTGTGTTCTCTCGGCTGTTGTTTATTCGAGCGGCGAAACCGCAAAAACCACAGCAGGGTCCTGAGAGACGTGGGAGACATGGAGGTTCTCTCTCCAGGATCACACACACACACACACACACACACACACACAATTCGGAGGGGTATGGTCACGTGACCCAATCTCATTTGTAAAGATGTGGCGCAGATGATCCAGTTGATGCATGAAGAGGCGCCAGCAGCAAGGACGTTCAAGGTAGCAGCACACCTGGCAGAATAGATGTGTGTGTGTGTGTGTGTGTGTGTGTGTGTGTGTGTGTGTGTGTGTGTGTGTGTGGCTGTGTGCACGTCTCTCACTCACACACACGAAAAGACGTCTAATGAATGTTGTGAAATGAGGTTGAAAGTTTACCTTCAAGCAGACTATTTAAACAGCTCTTCTTCCAAGCTCTGTCTACTGTTCAACGCAGATGGGAGCCTTGTATGAATGTGTAACACATTCAACTACACTCCAACTAAAGCTAAAGCCACCGTGACTGACTCGGAATAAACGGTCACTGAACAACAGTGCAGTCCTGTTTGCTGCAAATGTGTGTCTTCATTTCCTTGTTCCGTTGTTCAGAGTCACTACCCAAGTCATTCTGTCCTCAAACTCCTAATGAATCATTAGCCAGCCAGGCAGAAAGCACAATAGCTCATGCAGTCAAATTCTTTAGGGCTGTAAAGGAAGCAAGAAGGCTCAAAGTCCCAGATCTGTGCCGACTCGAAAGCAGGATTCTACAGATAGGAGACAATACTAGATGACAAATCGGCCCCTACTACTTTAGTATAACAAAAAGCACTAATCTATACTCCAAGTAAGTAAGTAATAATCTATAAGGTCAGTTAGGGAACAGTTAGTCTACTTAAACCAGACCAAAATCTGGAAGCTTAAACCTTTCTGTAGAGCTTAACAAACCCGACAGTTTACCACAAACAAGAAATTCTACCCTGCCAGCGCACAGCAAGAGGCATGTTGGCAGCGGCTGACCCACAATCATAGGAGCTGTTTTAGCTAAAACACTGTCATGCTCTACTTATGCTGGGCTCTGCTGGTGCATTTTATGGGCTTTCAGAGGGAGGGAGAGAGAGAGAGAGAGAGAGAGAGAGAGAGAGAGAGAGAGAGAGAGAGAGAGAGAGAGAGAGAGAGAGAGAGAGAGAGAGAGAGAGAGAGAGAGAGAGAGGCCTATTCTGTCTTAGAGAATGAGAGGGAGAGTGAATAGGCCTCGACATAATTCTTCTCCCCATGTCCTCAGCTCGGGACTCTGCCCCCAAGGCAAGAGGGCCTGGAGAGGGAGCGTGTCTAGCTAGCTACATTCTCAGACCTCCCATACCCACCCAACCCACCCAATCCACCCACCCCGTCCTAAACACTCAAGACTCTGTGAAGCAAATGATCATTGATCATAGGGCCCATCTGAAGGGGAGATGGGAGAGCTCTTATACAGACAAATGGCCAGAGATGGGGGGGGGGGGGGGGGGGGGGGGACAGTGAGGGTAGTAGGGGACAGTCAGAGAGGACTTTTTTAAGGGGCTGTTCCTCTGTGTTAATTGACCACTGACAGTCCTGCTCACGTTGGTCCTGATCAATTATTGATCAATTATCGATTTGCCTGTCATGTCAAGAAGCTCATCCCAAAAGAACCATGCAGCAGCACCAGCCAAATCTGAGATGCTCTTAAGACCTTTAACTTGAGGTTCAATAACAAACAAGGGGACAGTTCATAAGAGAACCAGATTCCGAATTAAGACAGATGAGATCAGAGACATTCGTGTCTATTGTGGTATACATACATACAGACTGAGATTTCTTGAGAAGGTGTGCATAGATAGGTTGGTGCAAACTTGCATAACAAGCTTGACGCCAACACAATAATATGACTTAGCTGTTAGCTCGCTAGCTAAGGAATTGAAAAATAGAGCTAAATATTGAGCTAAAATCACAATAAAAAAGCCACATTTTGTACTTTCCGTTCAGAAAACTGTCTTGAGCTCATCACAAAAGGCTGAATTATAACGTGACCTTTATGAGACATTTACGAGTCATGCACAGTGCTGTTACTGTGTGAATATTAGCCCCCCCAAAAAATCCAACAACATCCCAATGTGTTTCAATGGCGCGCTGGCTGATTCAGCTAAGCTAAGCAAGGCTAAGCGCTGCTAGCTCCCGTTATCTGTCCTCTCATGTCTTCAATAAAAGCTCTTGTTGTGTTTCCTCTCTGGGCTTGAATGTCAACGCCAAATGTATTCGAGTTGAAAACCAAGTCACTTACTCACCTAAGTAGCACGTTTTGCTGTATCCTCAGGCAGTTTGGGGTGTTTTTTTTAGCCCACTTTAACACTGGAGGTCCCTGAGCAGTGATTTAAACCAACGGAATCAACCAACCCAGCTTCACTGACTTAGCCAACCGTTGGCTGCGTTCGTAAACACGCTCTGGAAATCCGATCAGCACTCGTGGAATGCCCTCTCGTCCAATCAAATGACTCGGTCCCCTTTATGACGTCGGACTCGGTGTGCTGTTCCGGAGCTCTCGGAGCGAGTTGACGAACGCAGCCGCCGCTCTGCTATACCCCCAGACGTCACCTGCAAGCTTCCCAGCTAACTGACTGACTGACTGACTGTGTGTCCAGATGTCAGTGTCAGACCCCAAGTGTCAGACCCCAGCTGTTTAATCCTTCGATGTTGTTGTCCGCCTATGTTATTATTCCTTCATTGAGACCTCCAACAAACCCGATTTCACAATCACTCCCACTCTCCCTCTTTTCGCAGCCATCTTATTCCTCTGAATTCCTCACAGTCACACACCCACACGCAAGGGGACGCTATGATTCAGAAGTGGCCTCTTTCTTCTTCTTCACCACCACCCGCCCTTGAAAGGAGACTGCTGCTGCATCTTGTGTACCTGTGTCAAGGTGTGCCTGACCCTTGGGTCACCTGGGATCCTCCTGGCATCGCCAGCAAATAGGATGGATTATTACTAATCCAATTATTTTTTATTACTAGCCAGCACAGTTGCCCGTTTACTTAGAATGGGGTATATAGAATATAGGCGTATTCTCATGATTATGTCCTCAATTTTTGAAGTTGGCTTCAAAGGATTCAGCTCTGCATACTTTACATTCAAAATGCATAGTGTATATTCACCCACTACATCATACAATACCAAAACAATGCAGCCTTCTTTGTTTTAAATTGAATTAGGCCCTAAAATTGAATTAGGCCCTAAGCTGTTTTTTCCCCTCTGCCATAAGGACTCTCAACACCTGACTCACTGCACTTTATAAATTGTACATTGTAAATATGTTCTTGTCTTGTGGTTATGTGTGTTCATGTCCATGTAATAGTCATGTGCAATGTGTGTATGTGTTTTTGACACTGCTGTTTGAGCTGTACCGAAAACAAATTCCACCGACCTAGGTCGTGTGGTCATTAAACTATTCATTCATTCATTCAAGCTAATAGGCCTACACGTCTCACCAATGCACTGAGAAATAGATTCTGTGTAGAACTCTGAGGATTATTTGTCAGCTAGGCTCCCTGGAGAGATTTGGATACCTGCCTGTGTTTGGGTTAGAGAGAGGTACTGTCATGGAGACCAGTAGCACCAGGTGCACTGACTGCTCAGGTAAGCCTGTCTCGTTGTTATGTGAACCAAGCGATGCTGCTCAACGTCAGCCAATAGGGCAGATCAGATGTAGGCAGATGACACTCCTAATACACCGGTCTATTCCAAACAGGTTGTCTTCAGTGGAAGGCGGACCATCGGGATACAGGTGGGACGACTTGAGAGGGGACACGGGTCACCCACGCCCAGGCAGGGCAGATGCTGGAGGCACTAAACCAATAGTAGATTGCTAGATCGATATATAACAGGCAGCATGAACCGCTGGGCCAGGCTGTTAAGGTGGCATCGCATGGAAAAGGAGAACGAGGAGGGAGAGGAGGAGAAGAAAGAGGAGGGGAAAGAAGTGGAGAAGGCGCCAGTGCTGAAGCCCAAAGTGAAGTGAGTGATGGATGGAATATAATAAGCGTTAAAACAGGGCTACATGCTCTAGGCTCTCTAGACAAATGATATACGTTCAGTAATAAATACATTTACATTAACATTTTGTGATATTAAATAGGGTAAAGGAAAATTATGCTTTGAATGCTTCTCCTTCCTCCATTACTTCATCTATCCATCTCACTCTCTCTCTTTTCTCTTTCTCTCTCTCTCTTGCTCTCTCTCTCTTTTCTCACTCTCTCTTCCTCTCTCTTTTCTCTCTCTCTCTCTCGTATTGCTCTCTCTTGCTCTCTCTCTCTCTCTTTCTCACTCTCGTCTTGCTCTCTCTTTCTTTTCTCTTCCTCTCTTTCTTTCTCTGTCTCTCTCTTTCTCGTCTTACTTTCTCTCTTTTCTCACTCTCTTCCTCTCTCTCTCTCTGTCTCTCTCTCTCTCTCTCTGTCTCTCTCTCTCTCTCTCTCTGTCTCTCTCTCTTCCGCTCTCTCTCTCTGTCTCTCTCTCTTCCTCTCTCTCTCTCTCTCTCAGCTGGAGAGAATGGGTGGTTGATCCATCTGAGGAGTTCTATTACGGTTGGCTGCAGGTGATGCTCTTCCCCATCTTCTACAACTGGGTCATTATCATCTGCAGGTTTGTTCATACAAACAGTCAGACAACTGTCTATTTGGCTATTAGGCCTACTACTGCATTATAGAATATACTCAGCAAACTCTCCCAATGCTCTTTGCTCTATGTCCCCCGTCCCCCGCCCCCAACACCAGACAAAATATCATGGGACTAATTTCACAGAGAGTTGAAATAGAATTACACATTGATAGGACAGAGTCTAAACTGAATTCAAATGTATTGCTTAGGACGTGCTTCATTGCGATTGAGGAAAAGTACCTGGCGTTGTGGCTCACACTGGACTACATCTCTGACCTCATATACGTGGCTGACACCATCATCAGAGTTCGCACCGGTACAGTTCATTCAGATTTCTTAAATGTATAAGATTAATAGATAGATAGATAGATAGATAGGTACTTTATTGATCCCTAAGGGCGAATTTAATTCAGGTATTACTGCAGCTTAGACCACAAACAACAGCAACAAAATAAAGTGTCAATTGAATAATAATAGACTCAAATAAAAAAATTAAGATACACCACCTGACCTAATAGACATCATGAAACCGACAGTAGGATTCAACTCCGTATAACCGTTTGTGTTGCGCTGCCCCCTTTAGGTTTCCTGGAGCAGGGCATCCTGGTTCAGGACAGGGCTCGTCTGAAGAAGCGCTACGTCCACTCCTCTCAGTTCCTGCTGGACGTGGCCTCCCTGCTGCCCACCGACCTCTTCTACCTCTTCCTGGGCGTCCACTGCCCCCTGGTGAGGGTCAACCGCTTCCTGCGCACCTCCCGACTCACGGAGGCCCTGGACCGCATGGAGACGCGCACCTCCTACCCCAACACCTTCCGCATCTCCAAGCTCATGCTGTACATCTTCGTGCTGATCCACTGGAACGCCTGCCTGTACTTCGCCCTGTCCAGCTACATCGGCTTCGGCGCCGACCGCTGGGTGTACCCCAACGTCTCCGACCCTGTGTTCGCCTCGGTGAGGCGGCAGTACTTCTTTTCTTTTTTTTTCTTTTTTTTTTCAAAAGTTACACAATACAATATGATTAAACATGTTGATTTTAAAAAAGAAAAAATCACACATTTCTGCCCACTCCGCCACCCAACCCCAAACATTTCCTGCAGGTGAGGCGGCAGTACTTCTACTGCTTCTGGTTCTCGGCGCAGATCTTCACCACGGTGGGGGACACCCCCTTGCCGGACCGCGAGGAGGAGTACCTGTTCATGATCGCCGACCTCCTGATCGCCGTGCTGGTGTTCGCCTCCATCGTGGGCAATGTGGGGAACGTGATCACCAGTCTGAGGGACAGGGACAACGTCTTCTTCCCCAACCACGACCTGGTGAGTGAGGGGGGCCAGGGTTACGATGTGTAGTCTGGGGGAGGGGCGTAGCAGGTAGCACACTAAGGCGCATACCACATAATCGTAACGTTCCTGGTTTCATTTCGACCCTACGACATACTGTTCCCTCCTCTCTCTCACCCATCCTTCCTGTCCATCTCTACTGTGTCTTTCCAAATAAAGCGGAAGTGCCCTAAAAAACATATTTGTAACCTTCATACCTAAAACTGTCTAGGTGCATCAACTCCACCCAAGGTAAGCGAATCATACAATAGATTGTATTGGAAGTGGAATATCCCTTTGATAAGCTCACTTGACACAGAGTTATATTCGACTCGTAAGGTGTGCTGTGACACTACTTTAAACCCAAATAAACTTGGTGCTCCTGGTGCTAATATCATCGAGACGTTCTAAAAGTATCTTGACGTTTATGCCGTCGTCGTCTATCTCACGTTGTTCTACAGGTGAAGGCGTACCTGAACAACCGCTACATCAGCAAGCAGCTGCGTTGCCGCGTGAACGACTGGTACCAGCACCTGTACATCAACAGGAAGATCACGCGGGAGAACGAGATCCTGAGGCAGCTCCCGGTCCAGCTGCAGACGGAGATCGCCGTGAGCGTGCACCTGCCCACCCTCTCCAAGGTCACCATCTTCCAGAACTGTGAGACCAGCCTGCTGGAAGAGCTCGTGCTCAAGCTCACACCACAGGTCAGGGGTCAGGGGGTCAAGGGCTCAGGTGTGAGGGTTTGGCCGCTGTCGGCACTTCGTGAGCTTAGAATGATAAGGTTCTATCTCCG
>NC_137677.1:61491652-61521652 GCF_963989245.1 Nansenia antarctica | reverse complement strand
GGTGGCGGGGAAAGTGCAGGAAGAAAAAGAGGTAGACCAGGAGAGAGGCAGTGAAGGAGAGAAAGATGCAGGAATACAGACAGATGATAAAGCAGGAAAGGGTGATGGAGTGGAGGACGTGACAAATAATCATCAGGGAAAACAAGAGATGGAAAGAGTGAAGGAGACAGACCAAAGAGGTGAGGAGGCAACAGAGGAAGAAGGAGATGTAGAAGGAAAAGAGGAAGGGAAAGATGGAGATAGAAAGGAGGAAGAGAGAGATGGAGCTAGAAAGGAGGGAGAGAGAGATGGAGCTAGAAAAGAGGGGGAGAGAGATGGAGATAGAAAAGAGGGGGAGCAGTAGGGAGGATAGAAGAATGTGGATCAAAAGCAAGCATGGAGAAAGGGAGAGAAAGGATGAGGTGGATAAAGAGGACGAAAGAGAACACTCATGGACATAAAAGTGCAGTTACATACAGTCATGGACCCCTGCACTTCTGTCAGATAATGCACCACTTCTCCAAATGCTTTGGTATTGGTTTGCATTGGAACAACACAAAAAAGCAGAGAAAAACCCCCAAAATCTGATATAATTCCACACAGAACTCAAAATGGACTGGACAAAATTATTGGAAATTATTCCAAATGTTTTGTAGGGCCCAGTGTCAGAAAGCTGGGTCTCCGTCAGAGGTCATGGGTCTTCCAACAGAACAATGACCCAATAGCACCCAGAAATGGTTTAAGACAAAGCGCTGGAGAGTTCTGAAGTGGCCAGCAATGAGTCCAGATCTAAATCCCATAGAACACCTCTGGCGCGATCTCAAAACAGCAGTTGGGAGAAGGCACCTTTCAAATGTGAGAGACCTGGAGCAGTTGGCAAAAGAAGAGTGGTACAAAATTCCAGTAGAGAGGTGTAAGAAACTCATTCATGGTCATTCATTCTCTGTTTTTTGGTGTTCCAATGCAAACAAAAGACATAAACATGTGAATATCAAAGCATATGTAATTGCAACAATTTTCTGGGAGAAGTGGTGCATTATCTGACAGAAGTGCAGGGGTGCCAACATTTTTGTCCATGACTGTAATTACTGTATATAACACAACTATAAATCTTGTAAAAACCACAAGTGCTCACTGTTGTCTTATTGATTGTATCAATGTGCAAAATTACTGTTTAAAAAATAAAAAAAACGTACTAGCCTACTTGTATAGCTCAATTTGTCTCTTGTCTTATTTGTCTCTTACAACTTGTCCAATTTGTCTCACTTGTATCTTGCCTTATTGCCTTATTTGTCTTATAAATACCGCAACTTTATTTCTCTTATTGCTGCAATGTCGAGGAACTGAAGCCTACATTTTACTCTCTTATACTTGCATAATAGGATGTAACAAAAATCTTGAAACTTGAAATGACACAGTAAAACTTTAGACCCCTAGATGCAGGGGAGGCTGGTTCATTAGGGCAATTGGACAATGCCCCACCAAAGGGAGAAGAGAGAGATTTTTTTTTTAATGACTTCTAGACAGTGTTGCTTCTGAATATCATAGTCCAATCAGCTAGTGTTCTGTGGAGTATATCATAGTCCAATCAGCTAGTGTTCTGTGGAGTATATTCCTATCAGCTTCAAGTCCCGCCCCTTTCAGTGCAACTTTCACTCTACTCGAAATTGCACTAGGCTGTTCTCGTAGACTTACATGTAAATCTATGTTGGTAACTTCAGGCCATTCGGGCATTCTCTATGGGGTTTTGGGACATGCACAAAGAATCGTACGTGCTTACGTCATGTCATACGGCGTAGGATGAGAACTTCCGGTTTTTCCTGCATCTCTTCCACGGTATCATGCCTCACGTTGACATGCTGTACCAGAAGCTGCAGAAGAAGGACATTGACGCAGTCTTCATAAAACATGCCGTCCAAACTTCACAAGCAGCATGCAGGCCAAAAGGTAAGATCAAAAAATATAGTTTGTACCTTCTCCGTAATATAGAACTTTGTAATAATCAAATGTATGCATGCTATGATGAATGGGAAAGGCGCCGGTAAAACTAGTAGGCTTATATAACAATGAGTTGAATTAAAATTAGGGCTTGCCCGAGTAATTGGAGTAGGATATTCCACTATTCATTTGGTAGGTTGCTATGCGAAGCTTCTTTTTTGCAACAAAACTTTGCATTTCATTTATTATGTTACATTATATTCATATGTAGTTACTTAATGTAATGTAGTATATTACATTTATCAAACTATACAATACATTTTGTCAGCGAATTACAACTAAGCATTTTTTTTAGATATATGTATTAGGCTAATATATAGAACATGTCTAAAAATGTCTGAGGTTTAATTTGTGAATAGATAGACCTTCATATTTCTATTCAAGAATAAGCATATCTACCTAAATAGCTCCAAGATATCTAAGTGGTCGGGAGTGACTCATGTGCACAGCCTGTTAAAGCTAAAGTCAACTGTTATACTTAAAACAGATCCCTCTCTCCTGGAGACCTTAAATCATCGTTAGACTACATTTCAGAAATTACTGTAGATACAATTACAACTACAAGACAGCAGATTGTTCAGCTACATTTTCTTATTTGAAATCTTAACACTGTTGGTCTGTCTGCCTTCAGGGACCAAAGCTCATCTCAAGAGCAGCAGCAAGAAGCCACAGGAACCAGAACATCAAGGAGGGTCTTGGGAGAAGAAGAGAAGCAGAGGCTGTCTCAAGAGGTAGGTCCAAGTTTTGAAACACAGTGTTGGAAAATCACCACCAATCAGAGTTACATTCAGGGATGGGATGGTAGCAGTCTTTATTCAGTGTTGTACTTCCAAAGTGCTTATTTCCACATTTTCTTTCACACCCCATACTTTTGACAGATCTGCGACACAATCCTGGCCCACTCCAAAGAAAGGTTTTCTTTCACCAACCACCTTGTGAGTGCCACGCTGCTCCAAGGAGAGATGTTCCAACAGCACTGCCATGCATTCCCTGTTGAGGCTCTGAACACCACTGTCAAGGCATACCCCATGCTGAACCAGGTGAAGCTCAAGACTGAGCTGTCCCTTGTCTATGAGAGTGCTGAATTCAAGGGCTGCTCTGGTGCACTGGCACTGTACCAGGTTCTACACAGGTACAACCTCCAGGAGACTTTCTCTGAGACTGTAGCTCTGTTGAACATCCTAATTACCACTCCCATGACAACAGCTGAAGCTGAGAGGTGTTTCTCGACCCTTAAGAGAATCAAGAACTTCCTGCGAAACACAATGGGCCAGGAGCGCCTGAATGCACTGGCCATGCTTTCAATGGAGAGGGAACTAGTCAGGAAGATGCCTGATTTTAATGAGAGGGTCATTGATTGTTTTTGCTGCTAAATTTCAATACAAGTGAGCAGTATGTATGCCGTCCATATTTTGTATTTTGTAGTATGTAAATAGTTGTATCCATCCATTGCACATTATCAGCCCCTGTGCCACTGCTCTTTATCCTGGATTTGCTGCACCTAAAATAAAATATGTGATAACTGAATACCAATGGCTGTGAGAGTCAATTTATTTAAGCCCGCTGATTTAGGTGAATTTACCCTTGAACATGTCACCTTAACCATCAATGCAACAATTGCCCCCCCTGATTGATTGATTGATTGAAAACTTTATTAGAAGATTTGCAGAAGTAGGTACATGAAAGTACATATTACATACAAGGTCAACTAACAGGATAAAAACCCAAGAAAGCCACTGGCTTATTTCAATTGGGGTCCTTGATTCTCAATTCATCGTTACATGTAAGACAGACAAAAAAACTAGTACTATCTTCAAGATAATACAGACAAATAACTATTACTATCTACAAGTTAAACATACATCCATCATGGGAAGAACAATACAACAAAACATAAGGTATGTACAGCGGGTAGGACAGGTGGGGACATACACCACCGGTGGGGGCGGGGGACAAAACACAAAGTATGTACAGTGGGTAGTTCGGGTCTTTTAATCTGATTTTTGATTTAGAGGGTCCAGTTACGGATTGCAGCCTCCTGTAAATGTTTTTTGAGAGTGGTTTTGAAGGTGGGCAGTGTTTTGCACTCCTTTAAGATTATAGGAAGGGCGTTCCACATTTTTACTGCATAGTTTGCAAACGAGTTTAACCCCTTGTTTGTGGTGCAACGCGGTTGAACGTGGTTCGTGGAGCTTCCTCTGGTGTTGTATGTGTGGACGTTGTTCACTTTTTGGAAGTATGTTGACAGGTACTTGGGTGTCTTTGTGGTGTAGCGTATCTTGAAGACCAGGCCCAGTGCAAGCTGCTGCACTCTGTCAACTACTCGTAGCCAATCAAGGCTCAAAAAATGAGCAGCGGTTAGATGTGTCCTAGGGTTGAGGCCTAGCAGAAGCCTAACCAGTTTATTTTGGGCTGTCTGGAGTCTTGTTTTATGGGCCTTTGTGGTTCTATAGTACCATGATGTTACGGCATAGTCGAAGTGACATTGAATGAGAGCTCCTGATAGGGTCCTCAGTGTGTTTTTACTGACAAGTGAGGATATCCTGTACAAGAATCTAGTTCTATGGTTCACTTTTTTGATTACTTTTGCTGCCATTTTATCTCCGGAAAGATTTGCCTCTAAGATGGAGCCCAGGTATGTAATATCCTCTTTTCTTGTGATATTAATGTTACCCACTTTTATTGTAAAATGTTCAGCCTTTCTGAGTTTAGATGGGGATCCGTATAGGATGGTTTCAGTTTTACCTAGGTGTATTGATAGTTTATTGTCAGCTAGCCAGATGCAGATTCTACTCAGTTCAGTGCTTAGCGCTTTTTCCACCTGCTATATGTCCCTGTCAGAGACCAGCAGAGCCGAGTCATCCGCGAACAGGAACAAATTGCAATCACATGCTGATGACATGTCATTCACATATAGGAACAGTAAAGGTCCCAATATGCTTCCTTGTGGAACGCCGCAGGTCACTGGGTGGGGGGGGGACAGTGTTCCGTTCACACTAACCACCTGTTCCCTCCCCTCTAAGTAGGATTGCATCCAGCTCACCGATGTTCTATCGAACCCAATTGCTTTCAGTTTATCTAACAATATGTGGTGATCTACTGTGTCGAAGGCCTTCTGTAGGTCCAGCATGACCATGCCGCAGTACTTGCCCGAGTCCACCTCATGGTTGATGTGGTCGTTCAAATAGAGAAGGCATGTGTCAGTGGAATGGGATGTTCTGAATCCTGATTGAAGTTCATACATCAGATTTTTTTCGGTAAGGTACCTATCAACCTGTTCATAAACTATTTTTTCCATAAGTTTCGAGATGGAATTAAGAATAGAAACAGGTCGGTAGTTGCCTGGGTCTAATTTGCTTCCTTTTTTATACAGTGGGGTTACCCTTGCTATTTTAAAGTCAAGGGGGACGTGTCCCTGTTTGATGGAGAGGTTTATTATGTGGGTGATGATTGGGGTAATGGAGGCAGCTGAGTCTTTTAGAAATCTGGCTGGAATGTTGTCATGGCCCGTGGCCTTTTCTGAGTGTAGAGCGCCCAGCTTTTTAAACACCTCATCGTTTGACACCATGGAGAGTTTAAAATCATCTTTGCGTACACCCAGTTTATTGTAGAACGCACGGATGTGCTCTACACCATAACGCCCTGAGTGGGGTGGTAGATTGTTAACTAATTTAGTGGCTATTGTTGTAAAGAAAGTGTTTAAGCACTTAGCCACATCCAGCTTGTCTGTAAGGAGAGAATCTCCAGATTTTATGCTGATGTTTGTAGACCTGGTTTTGAGTTTTTGACTGCAACCTAGTTGGCTATTAAGTAGCTTCCAAAGGTCACGTGGTTTGTTTAAGTTTTCTTCGATTTTGTTATCGAGGTATTCTTTCTTAGCAGATTTGGTCATGGTAATTACCTGATTGCATAGTTTGTTGCATTGTTTTTTAATTTTCTCAAAGTGGGTTTTGTGATCTTCGTTTAAGTGTTTCACTAATTTTGATTTGCATTTTTGAACTTCAGAGCATTTTAGGTCTCTGACTTTCATAGCATTTAGAATGTCCGAATTCATCCATGGTTCCGATCGGGCTTTAACCCTGGTGGTTCTCATGGGGGCTATACTGTCAATAATATTTAGGAATTTGGTTTTGAAACCTAGCCATGCCTCTTCAACCTGTGTGCATTTTAGTTCATCTAACCAGTCTTGATTCTCCAGTTTATGGTTTAAGGCCTCACTAGAATAGGATTTAAGGGATCTATTGGTTACAGTTTTATGACCGCCAGCCTTGGGTTTATGTTTTTTACGAGTGCAAAAGATCATGTAATGATCACTTAGCCCACATACAATAACCCCACTCTTGGAGATTTTGGACTCATCCGATGTTAGAATGAGATCTATGGTGGTTTGAGTAGAAATACACACCCTAGTGGGTTTGGTAATTTGTTGACGGAGACCGTGTAATTCAGAAAACCTAGTGAAGGATTTGAAAACGGATGCTTCATTTCTGAGCATGTCCGTGTTCAAATCCCCAATAAGAATCTTTTCCACACAGTCAACGTCATCCAAGCACCCCTCAAGAATATCATAGAAATCATTCCGATCGGGAGGTCTGTAGATAGTACCAACCAGCACCGGTTTTGCTTTGTTAAAGATCATTTCAACCCAAACAGATTCTAATTTGTCACGATTCAGGTCATACCGGGTGTTAAAGATAATATCGTTGTGAATGTACATGCAGACTACACCACCCCCATACCTGTTCCTGTCGTTTCTGATGACTGTGTAGTTAACTATTTCAATCTCTGGGTCTTTGATTGATTCATCAAACTTGGTCTCAGAGAAGCTCAAAATGTGAACCTTGCTGTCATGGAACATTTCTCTGATTTGGTCCAGTTTAGGCACAAGACTGTTCACATTAAGGTGAACAATATGCAGGCCCTTACTGCTGTGTCCAAATAGAGAGTTCATGTCCTTGACTTGGAAATAGTCACAATTCAGGTCATCGTCAAGTTGAGGATTGGGGGATGGGGGGGGGTCGCCCATTGTTCAACGGTTTCGGTAGAGAGTCTCCGGGTGGAGAAGGGGGGGGGGGGTCGTCGTCGGGTGGGGGAGGGAGGGGGGAGGGGGGGGGTCGTCGCCGGGTGGGGGAGGCCTCTGTGTTCACTAGATAGCTGGTGGAAGTTAGGTGGGGGGGTAATGTTGATAGCATAGCTACCCTTTGTTTTGTTAGCCTTGTCTGAATCCAGGAAGTCCGCTGCTGGTACCGGTTTGACCGGTTTGACGACAATGGCGTCAATGGCGTCGCTAGTAACATTTGCCTGGGAAAGGCATAGCTGCTCTCTGGCCAAACGTGTAGCCTGCCTGGTTGAGACTGGTCCGGGATTCAGCTGAATGTCTCCCGAGAGAAGTAGATAGAGACAGATCATGGTCCTTCGGTCCATTCTACCTGCCGGGGGCTTGTTTTTCCGCGTCAGATCAGCAGTCAGCGTTGTGTGAATAGCTGCCGTTCCGAAGTTTATATACTTCTTTGCGGCGTGGAGATAAAAGTCGCTATGGGTCTCATTTTTTCCAATAAAGTTTGTCTCCTTCTCCATAAGATGTAAGTTCTGTGGTGATTTAATGTATAAATCCGTAATCCACAGAAGGAACAGGAGAAAGTGTGGAATAATCCTCGCTGTTGCATTGTTGTCGGAGCAGCAGCAGGAGGAGCGTTGAGAGATGCGACCGCTCATGACCATGCCGCAGTACTTGCCCGAGTCCACCTCATGGTTGATGTGGTCGTTCAAATAGAGAAGGCATGTGTCAGTGGAATGGGATGTTCTGAATCCTGATTGAAATTCATACATCAGATTTTTTTCGGTAAGGTACCTATCAACCTGTTCATAAACTATTTTTTCCATAAGTTTCAAGATGGAATTAAGAATAGAAACAGGTCGGTAGTTGCCTGGGTCTAATTTGCTTCCTTTTTTATACAGTGGGGTTACCCTTGCTATTTTAAAGTCAAGGGGGACGTGTCCCTGTTTGATGGAGAGGTTTATTATGTGGGTGATGATTGGGGTAATGGAGGCAGCTGAGTCTTTTAGAAATCTGGCTGGAATGTTGTCATGGCCCGTGGCCTTTTCTGAGTGTAGAGCGCCCAGTTTTTTAAACACCTCATCGTTTGACACCATGGAGAGTTTAAAATCATCTTTGCGTACACCCAGTTTATTGTAGAACGCACGGATGTGCTCTACACCATAACGCCCTGAGTGGGGTGGTAGATTGTTAACTAATTTAGTGGCTATGGTTGTAAAGAAAGTGTTTAAGCACTTAGCCACATCCAGCTTGTCTGTAAGGAGAGAATCTCCAGATTTTATGCTGATGTTTGTAGACCTGGTTTTGAGTTTTTGATTGCAACCTAGTTGGCTATTAAGTAGCTTCCAAAGGTCACGTGGTTTGTTTAAGTTTTCTTCGATTTTGTTATCGAGGTATTTTTTCTTAGCAGATTTGGTCATGGTAATTACCTGATTGCATAGTTTGTTGCATTGTTTTTTAATTTTCTCAAAGTGGGTTTTGAGATCTTCGTTTAAGTGTTTCACTAATTTTGATTTGCATTTTTGAACTTCAGGGACATGGAGTCTTACTACAGTACTCTACCTGAGGTCCTAATGCACTCTGGCATATGGACTCTTACTACAGTACTCTACCTGAGGTCCTAATGCCCTCTGGCATTTACTCTCTCTCTTTCTCCCCCCCCCCTCTCTCTCTCTCTCTCTCTCTCTCTCTCTCTCCCTGCCTAACCCCCTCCCCCACCCTCCCTCATCCTTTCTCTCCACACACACACACACACACACACACACACACACACACACCGCACGACAATATGATATACCTCCGCTGCACGTTTCCCCGGTTGCCAAGGTTACCCAACGCCGGAGGTGTCACAGTCAGGGAGAGACAAACCAAAGGAGGCATTCACAGATCAAATAATGGAGTGGAGGACGACCGTTAGTGGTTGATAGCGGTTACGGTTGTTGTACTGTAACCTTGGTGTTGTTCTGTTGACCGTGTTGGCCTGTGTGTGTGTGTGTGTGTGTGTGTGTGTGTGTGTGTGTGTGTGTGTGTGTGTGTATTGAACCTAGTTCTAGTTCTGGTGCTAGTGAACCTAGTTCTGGGCTGGTGCTAGTGAACCTAGTTCTAGTTCTGGTGCTAGTGAACCTAGTTCTAGTTCTGGGCTGGTGCATCACACCCATATGTGCTTGCTGAACATCTCATTCCAAAACCATGGGCATTCATATGGAGTTGGTGTGATGTTCGGGTGTCCCAATACCTTTGTCCATATCTACACATATTATGATGAAGTTTACAATCCATGTTGATGTGTTACCTGTACTGTATGTAGCAGGGTGTTACTGAATGTTCAACATATGGGATGTTATTTGTACTTTTAAAACAATATAACTGTAATGTAAGTATTCAAAATGAAACCTGCATTTTACTAGGACATTTTGGAGACCTTGTTATCTTACAGTTTTTATTGCTGTAGTTGTTGCTACAATTAAACTTTATTACATGTGCATATTGTTCTATCCATTCTTCTGGGAAGCTGTTATAGTAGCAAAGAGGGCACCAACTCCATATTAATGGCCATGGTTTTGGAATGAGATGTTCAGCAAGCACATATGGGTGTGATGTTCGGGTGTCCCAATACTTTTGTCCATAGTGTATTATTATTATATTATATTATATATATATATATATATATATATATATATATTATACAACCACTGATGGAACGTTTACATCAATCTGTGCCATCCAAAGATGTGCCACAAGATGTACAGTAAAAAGTTGAGCATTAACTTTCTTATGCAAACAATAACAACAATTATTCTGAGAACCTTGAATATCAGCACCTGAAATTGGCAAGCCCTTGAACAATGCAACATTTTGGCATTTTAGCTATTTTTAATAGTGTCATTGCAAAGGGTCTGAATACTTATGTACATGAAGTATTTCTGTATTTCAATTTTAATACATTTACTGAGATTCCAAAAAGTGGTTTCACATTGTCATTCTGGGGTATTGTGTGTGGATTGTTGGAAATGAAATTAAATTGAGTAAATGTGGAAAAAAATTAAGGGGTCTGAATACTTTCCGGATGTACTAAATGTGACCTAGTATCAAAGAAAGAACTGCTTCAATACAAACATTCTATCTTACCATTGGTTTCACTTCAATAGTCTACCTAATACACAATTATAATCAACATTACTCAAAGATCAATGGCTTCAGCTGTTATACTTCCAGGAATTAGGCATACTACAAAAAACAAGGTACAAACCTTTCTCTGAGACTGTCACAGAGAACATTTGAGATAAAGTGCTAAATGAAAAATACCTAAGGTCCACAATGTCCTATACAATGTCCATGACCCAAATGTTGCTGTCAAGGACTCCATTGAATTCAGCTCGGAAGTCTGGGAAATGTTCTTAGCATTCAGCTAATTCTAAAACCCTGCGTCCTATTGGCCGTCTTGTAAATTCAGACATCTGTGAAAACATCACGGCTATACTGTCACATGTGATCAGATTTGATCCTGTGGTGAACCTAAGAAACCTGCCTAGTTTCTCCTCGTCCATCTCTCTGATGTAACGTTTCAGATGATGCCCTACTTCCTGTTTTTTGGTACTCATATCTGCTGGGAGATGCAGTAGTGCCAGTACTTTTTTAGGTGCTGGTTTGAGGTTTGCATACATCTCCAAAACTTCCTCACGATTCAAGGCAAACTGGCTCTGAGTAACATCTTTCCAACAGTCTATCACATACTTGGACTTTTGCACGAGCTCCTTGTGGGCAATCTCCATTAGGATCTCTGGGAGATTCTCTGCGGTGACTCTCCTTCTACAGTCGTAGTTGTCAAGGACTTCCCCAAGATCTTCTGAGTCAATGGAGGGGAAATCGACAAGGGCTCGTCGGATGACCTCACCTGTGGTTATAAAACATTATAAAGACACAGCACAAAAAGTGGTCAGTTCAAAGAATCGCCTCATAGTATACAGCTATAAATGTCTGACAATTTCACATGCCAATACAAAATGTAACCCCACTAATATAATAATCATGCATTTTTCTCAGCAATTTCGGGTCATCCATGATTTAATATTACAACCATGCAAAAATAATAATAATAGAAGAAATAATCACAAACATTCATAGTGTCCCTGGGAACATAATAGTCTATGAGTGAGCATTTGTGAACCGAATTCAAGATGCAGCAATTGATTGTGTAACCCTAATCTCACTTTCGTGGCCACTCATAAACTGCAGAAATGATTCTGTCAGGTCAGTCTGCACTACGCCATACAGCATCTCCTCCATGAAAGGGCAAACAAGCTTGATAGGGAAGTACTGACAGTCTTGATAACCTTTGAGGAGAATTCTGCCAATGGCCTTCCAAGTGTCTCCGCTGAAGTCATGCCGGATAAAAGGGACTTTTATTGTCGTTCCCAGAGTACAGCGGTCATAAAACTCTTCCCAAAAGCAACTAAACACATCTCTCTCAACTCCTGATCCACAGCCTAGTTCCTCTGAATTATCTGGGAGTAGCCTGCTTATCATGAGTGGTTTAGTGAGAATGTCTGGATCTGTGAAAGCTTTGATCATGTCTTTCAGGCAATTTCCATGGTGTATGGTTATACATTTTGTTGCTGTGATTGGAGGTGTCTGCTCCTGGGACTCAGAAATTCAGACTTTTTTCTCAGAAATTCTGACTTTTTTCTCAGAAATTCTGACTTTTTATCTCAGAAATTCTTACTTTTTATCTCAGAAATTCAGACTTTTTATCTCAGAAATTCAGACTTTTTGACTTTTTATCTCAGAAACTGACTTTTTATCTCAGAAATTCTGACTTTTTATCTCAGAAATTCTTACTTTTAATCTCAGAAACTCTGACTTTTTATCTCAGAAACTCTGACTTTTTATCTCAGAATATACCCCCCCCCCCTCGGGAAAAAAAAAACTTGTGTTGGTGGCCCTAATACTCTTCCGTAGGTCCCCTTACATCCATGCAATTATCACTGACTTTCAATAAACGTAATAATCATCTATCAGGAGCCAGGCAGGGGGAGCCAAATGCAGCAAAAACACACAACGATGAACTGATCCTGTCCCTTTAAATGACGCAGTGGGTACGTCGTCCTGCGTGAAGGTGTTCCAGGAAGTGTAAGACGACACGGGCCCCGTTCGATCCATCCTGACATGTAATAACACCATCTCCCTGTTCTCGGAGGACGTTTATGGGGGTCTAGTTTATGGGGGTCTACCGCTGACACTCTGGATCCATGGAGCCACAAGAGGAAAAGCCCATTATCTACACCATGGAGAACAAGCCGATTGTGACATGTGAGTGTTTAGTTTCATGGGTGTTGCGGTCGGATGTTCAGACGAGCTATTTGCAGCAGCTAAGCCTGCCTGGCTTGGCGGACCAGAGGATATGTATCAGCAGTAATGTCTGTCTGTGTTGTAAAAGTCAGATCAGCTTTTTCTCTCTGGACAGGACAGGTCGACACAGGCGCGATACACAACTAAAACGTTCGTCAGATTATCCACAACATGATCTAATCTAGCCGCCATTCCGTTCTTCTATGTATTGGATTGTATTTCAAGTTCACTATTATTAATATGGCCCTGATCTGATCTGATCTGATGGGAAAGATCATTTCTGTATGTCCCCTACTACGTCAGAGCTGCAGTTTCGGACAACCTGCTGTGCTTTTTATCATCACGAAAGAAAGAATGCACCTTTCTCCTGAGGATACAATGTACTAAGACATGTTTACCATAGCCACGGGTGTGTGTGTGTGTGTGTGTGTGTGTGTGTGTGTGTGTGTGTGTGTGTGTGTGTGTGTGTCTGTGTGTGTGTGTATATGTGTGTATAGTTTGTGTGTGTGTGTGTATTGTGTGTGTGTGTGTGTGTGTGTGTGTGTGTGTGTGTGTGTGTGTGTGTGTGTTTGTGTACTAGAACCCTTTCTCTCTATTGGTAGGCCTATCTCAAGTGAGCTTCTCAGAAAAAAGGTTATTTTAAGATTTGACCCTGACGGGGACCATGGTCTACTGTAGGCCTCCTCTGCTTTTAGGGATGAATCATTCGGTGTGAGGTGGAAATATTGAGCGATGGAATAAAGACAGGAGCGACTGTCTCCATGACAGGAATTGGGTCAGGAATGACCCACTGATTCTGATTGGTTTAGGATTAAAGTAGGGTGAAAAAAATAGTAGGTTTACTTGACCTCAATGGCCAGCTATTTGATATGGGTGTCTTTGCCAATGTCTTGTCGACTACAACAAACCGAAAAACATTCCCCGTTTGGGGGCTTTCTTCTTTTTTTTATTTGAGGAAATATCCTGCTGGGACTCACTGCAATGTAAGTCGCTTTGGATTAAAGCGTCAGCTAAATGGATTGTATTATTATTATTATTATTATTATTATTATTATTATTATTATTACTACTCAGTGGCGGACTCGGGCTGTTTGAAGGGCAGGGGCGAAAAGAAAAAAAGGGCACCTACTGCACAACATGGGACCCCATCAGTCAAGTTTAGACCATTGGAAGGGCAGCCAGTAGGGCACATCTTCTAATTTTGCCACTCAAAGGGGCACTTAAGTGCAAAGTTTTTCAACTGTGGGGGCACATGGTCATGTTTAGACCATTGGAGGAGCACCAATAGGGCACTTCGTCTAATTTTCGCCACTCAAAAGGGCATTTTTGACACTCAAAAGGGCACTTAAGACAGACGTTTTTCAACCGTGGGGGCACCAGGAGGGGCGGTTGCCCCCCCTGCCCCCCCCCCCCCCCCCCCCTGAGTCTGCCAGTGTTACTACTACTACCCTGGGGCTGGTTATAGCCTACCCAGTCACCTCCATTGTGGCAGTCCAAGAAGAAAACCTCACTGTCTTTTTTGTGGACTTTGTAGGCCTCTTTTTGTGGACTCTTTGTAGGCTAGTCTTTATGAGGAACCTTTGGGTCCTTCCTGAGCTGTCCTGCTCCTATAGGCAAGGCCTATCCTACGATAGACTGGTGGATTTATACAACCTTCACTTGGCTTGCTGAGTAGCTAGGCATATAGGCCAAAGTCTCAGGTTTATGGTGCGTGACACACCTAGCATACGGGCTTACGGCCGGGACACACCGGGCGCCTGTGTACACGCAGCGCGTGTGCGTGGCGGAACTGCTGTGGCTCTCACGCTTGCGGCTTCCACGCGCTTGCGGCTTCCTACTGGCTGCGGCTGTGGCGCAGGAGGTAGAGGAGCCGCCGTCTAATGATCGCAAGGTTGGCAGATCGGCGGTTCGAGCCCCGGCTGGCCACACGTCAAAGTGTCCTTGGGCAAGACACTGAACCCCAAATTGCTCCCAGTGAGCGGGCCGGCGCCTTGCATGGCAGCTTGGCCGCCATGTGTGTGTGAACAGGTGAATGAGAGGCCGTTGTAAAGCGCTTTGGATAAAGGCGCTATATAAGTGCAGTTCATTTACCGGCTCTGCGGCTCTAACTGCGGAGCTGCTACTGCCAGTCCTATCTTTGTACATTGAGATTTGCCTTTGTGAATCCGGCACGCAGAGAAAATAGGCAAGAGTCCGACTCTCTAGCTGGCGTGACGCGGCAGCCAGCGTGAGACATGGCACGTGCCCTGTATGGCTGCTCTAACCCGTTAACATGGGCAGTGCCCTGTATGGCTGCTCTAACCCATTAACATGGGCAGCGAAACGAAAAGCGAACGCGCTGCTGATGTTGCCACTTGCGGTGTAAACCGACCCGTAGAGTTGTAGAGGCCTGTGGCTGCTGGCATTCGAAGAAACATGACATTTTCTGGTCTGGTTAGGGGTAGTGGTGGACTAGTGAGTTGGACTGGTGATCAGAAGGGCATGAGTTCAAATCCCATCTGGGAACACACCACCACTAGTGTGCCCTTGAGTAAGGCACTTAGCCCAAAGTTACTCCAGGGAGACTGTTCGTATAATAATGTTTGTATAAGTCGCTTTGGATAAAAAGCATCTGCTAGGCCTAAATGGTTAAAATGTTCCCATTGCATGTGTTCATCCACCCAATTTTGGAATAGACCCCTTGTAAGTCTTGGGTGACACATTACCCTTCATGTTTCAGTCCTGCCCCTGAAGGAATGTTATCCTTGTTGTCAAGTTTATGCAATATCGTCATCTTACTGTACAGCACACCCACTGCTAAGCATTTGTGTCTCACTGTCAAATTCCTGAACAGGTGTTGCTCTACCCTCTCCAACCCGTCCCCCTTTCACCTAACCACACAGGGAGAGTTTGGTTTGGGGGGGGGGGGGGGGGTCTGTGTGTGTGTGTGTGTGTGTGTGTGTGTGTGTGGTGGTGGTGGTGGTAAGGTACCCCGCTGTCATGTCAGTAAGATTTCAACACCTGTGCTTGGGAACTTAAGGAGAGAGAAAGTGGGGGTGACAGCCAGCAGGGCTTCCCAGGGCTAAAGGACTCTCAGTCTCTACAGTACACTACTGATCCAAACCGAGCTGTGCTGTGCTGTGCTGTGTTGTGTTGTGCTGTACAATAAGCCTGCCGCAATAATAAGACTCTTCCGGCTGGCTCGATCAAGGTGAGAGTCAAGCTGGGGGATGTTAAATCATCCTGGACTGTACTGTATAAGAATACATTTTATTTGTAAAGCACTTTACATAAAGAATCTCAAAGTGCTCCAATTAAAAACAAGAAGATAAAACAATATAACATTTTCAATTCAAAAAAGCTAATAAAAGGCTCTATTAAAAAGGTAGGTTTTAAGGCCTCGTTTAAAAGCATCCACAGACTGCGGTGCCCTTAGGTGGGCAGGGAGAGCATTCCACAGCCTGGCAGCAGCCGAGCAGAAGGCCCGATCTCCCCATGGTGCGGAGCTTGGTCCTGGGGGTCTTGAGGAGGTTGGTGGCAGTAGAACGGAGGGTGCGTGAGGAGGTCTGAGGGGTATGGAGGAGTTCCTTGAGGTAGGGGGGGGGGGGCAGTTCCATGGATGCACTGGTGGGTGAGGAGGGAGACCTTGAATTCAATTCTGAGGGAGACGGGGTATAATGTTTTCAGACACTGTCTTTATGTCCTACTTTTATTTTTTATTTTATTCTATTATTCAATTGTCACTTTATTTTGTTGTTTGTTTGTTTGTGGTGTGAGCTGCTGTTCATTTCCCCTCAGGGATCAACACAGTGTCTCTCTATCCCTCCATCTCTCCATCCCTCCATCTCTCTATTTCTCCATCGGTGGGGTTACGCATCCACCATAGTTGATGTGGCTGTGCTGGAAAGGCCTGTGTGAAAGTGAAAGTGGTTGGTGTGGGTGGACTTGGCCTTGTGTGGAAAGCTCCTGTAATGTGGACGCCAGTTCGTGGAGCGGTGTATGCACATCCAGTGTGACGCAGGCTATTTGAAATGGAGACATTTACACATCATACAGTGTTGATGGGTACTTATTGGGTGACATAGGATTAACTGTTCCGTTCATCTCCCTCTACCCCTTCTCCCTCTACCCTTTCTCCCTCCCTCCCTGTCCCTTTCCTTTCTCACCCCCCCCCCCACTCTCCCACCCTCCCCCAATCAGGTGCTGGGGACCAGGCCCTGTTCACCTCTCTCTACACCCCATTGGCTCAGCAGCTTCCCAGGGAACCAATGGAGTGGAGGAGGTAAGTGCTGAATTGGGCATAGCAGGAAACGGTTGAACGTTGTTTTGCTGGAGGTGATTCTCCCGTTGGAGACGAGTGACGTGTTAGTACTACGGTGTGACTGACCTCCCAATCCACCATTAGAAATGCAACACTGGATGTACTCTCAATTTTCAGAGGCGGTAGTCATACCCTAACCCTAACCCTATCCACTGTTGGTCTACTGGACTATGAATTAGATTAGATTAGATTAGATTCAACTTAATTGTCATTGCAAGTACTTCGACAACAAAATGCAGTTTAGCATCGAAAGTGGAAATAATGGTATTGTAGTATAGTAGTATGAATAGTAAATATAAAGTGAATATACATGAGAATGATATGTACAGTTATGAGATCAATATCAATATGATATGTACACTTATGAAATGAAAAAGTACAATATGATATGTACAGAGTAAAGGTAATAGGCAATAGGTGGCGTAGTGCAAAAGACATGATAATGTAGGTATGTATGGTGTTACAGTAGAAAGCGTTAGAGTGAGTATAAATGCTATGACGTGGGTGACGGTAGCCTAGAGGTTAGAGAGGCTGGCTTGAGCAAGGCACTTAACCCCTCATTGCTCCAGGGGAGCTGAATATGTCTGACCCTGTGACTAGACAGGGTTCCCGCGCTGGTCTTAAAAAGCTTTTAAGTCTAAAATCCAGCAATCTGACCTACAAGGCCTAAAAAGGTCTCAAATGTATGTTATTAGGTCAAAAAAAGAGGTGCTAGGTCTTAAAAACGAGATTAGCTTCTCCTGCAAGGAAATCAGTCCGACCACATCTACTTAAGCGGAAATTAATCAAGCTAGAAACCAAAAAATGCCAATTCGCTGCCCCTGGGAGAAATGATTGGCGAATAAAGCTCTCATGGCAGTGAAATCCCTAATTTCATAACCTCGAGGATGACAAAAAGCTATCATATGGTGTCGCGAATAGGTCTTATATCCAAAGAGGTCTAAAAAAGGTCTAAAAAGGTCTTAGATATTTGACTTGTTGAAACTTGTAGGAACCCTGTGACTAGAGCAAAATACAAAATCCCAACAATTGACTGATGAGTTGCATGGCAATAAAACAAAACAAAAAGAGTAATTCTCTCATTATCTGTGCGTACGCACGCCTAAACTCTCCCGTTGTCATTCTTGTCTCCTGTCTACAGGACGTACGGGCGTGCCCCCAAGATGATCCACCTGGAGGCCAACTTTGTCCAGTTCAAAGAGGAGCTCCTCCCTAAGGAGGGAAACCGAGCTCTGCTCACCTTCCCCTTCCTGCACGTCTACTGGACCGACTGCTGCGTGAGTGAACTCTCTAGGGCCGACCAATTCGTGACGTTAGAATTATACGGTTCTATCTCCATTTTTGTCAAAATAGATTTGTTTACATAATCTGATCCATTAGGTATTTATTAATGCCTGTGTGTTGTTGACATTTTTGAGTTAGTAATTTATAAAATACAAAGGTTCCATCTCACAAAACATAATGGAATGTAAAAACTTTGACGCTCAATATCTCTGAACTACAATATCTTCTAGAACCTCTAGAAATTCTAAGCTCACGAATTCCCTACAACCTCCCTAGAACACACACACACACACACACACAAACACATGCACACACACACACACACGCACGCACACTCATGTGCACGCTTATTCCTGTGAAGAAGCAGGCAAAGGGTTCGACCTTTGACGCTTGTCTTTAATTAATCGAGGCTGTCGAACCAGGCTGAGAGAGTAGCGTACGAAAGGGTCCCATGAACCACGTGGCAGAAGGGTTCGAAGCTTCTGAGCTTGTGGCTCATTCTGGACTTAGTACTTTGGGTTGTGTCTGAGAATTCATTCAGCTCTCCTATTAAGTGTTTGTTCCCCCTAGCAAGTCTGTACTACTCACCTGTTCTCTGTGTGTTCAGTGTGTGTGTTCAGTGTGTGTTTGTGTGTGTGTGTGTGTTCAGTGTGTGTATTCAGTGTGTGTATTCAGTGTGTGTGTTCAGTGAGGAGAAGGTTGAGTTCAGTGGCGTCGAACACAGAGGAACAGGAACATTCCGGGTGATTGATGATCTTTGGCAAAGAGAAGGCTCATTTGTTTAAGGAAGTGCAGTCAGCGACTCGTGACCGACATGGGGGGGGGACGTCGTTGCATAAGGGATATTCTGCAGGCTTGTGCAGGATAAGTAGGTTAGCCCCGGCTCATTAAAAACCCCGGCGACGGTTTTTGTTTCCGAGGCCTTAAATGATCCGGGTGTTATCTATCTGTCGCCTAGACGAGACTCCACCAACATTAATCCACAGACATTCATTCAGGCCTTTGACATGAATGTGAGTGGTGACGGCAGGGTTTCCGTTAGAAAAATTTGCCGTCGGACATCGTGTCCGGGAAGAATTCGATTTACCGGACAAACGTGATATATTCCGGTCATCATATTAAAATATAATATTTTTTTTTTTTTTCAAAATCATATTTTTTTTCTTCTCCAAATCTAATATAGCTGTTTGTCGCGGTGATTACTGTTGTGTAGCGGCCTATATATGCCATTTAATGTCTATTTCTCATCCGATACGATTAGATGCGAGCTATATAATATATAATAATATAACATGATTTGACGCATGCGCGCTATGCCATGCGTCAAATCCAGCGCTGAACGGGTCCAGCGCTGAACGGGCGCCTCACTGGGAACTGAACAGACAGCATCGATCAATGAACGGACTCCACATTACGTTAACTGAAGTTTGTTAAATTGTTTGGGATTAATGTGAGTTTTCTATTTTCTCTTTACAGTTTTACCCTTTTTTTTAAAAAATCAATAAAACAACGTCATTTCTATAAGTCTCGCTGGTTGGGAAGGCATTTCGTTTAGCTCGGAAGTATGACAATGGGAAGAACATAACTGTTTGTTGAGAAACAATTGATAGGCAGTCTGGGATACGTATATAAAGAAATACCACAATGTCTAGATGTATAACATTTTATTGAACAGTAACAGTGCAAGCATGTAGGCTACGGGGAACAGGGATTTTGGTCAGTAGGTCCTTTGTACAGAGGGCGTTTCTCTCCGACAACGCGTTCCCAGGTACCATGGAAGTCAGACTTGAAGTGGCTTTGCTTGATTTCCATCACAGATTCAAGGATTGAAACACTGATGAAAATAGGGAGTAATAGTGATGGGATTATCTTAGATTATTTTAGATTAGATTAGATTAGGTGAGATTCAACTTTATTGTCATTGCAGAGTACAAGTACCAGACAACAAAATGCAGTTTAGCATCTAACCAGAAGTGCAAATAGTGATATAAAAACAAACACTTAACTTTCGGGGAAACTGCTAAAATAAAATAAATTAAATTAATTAAAAAAGAAAGCGACTATTAGCACCGCCGAATGACAACAAACGTATGAGTAATGAGTAAAACAATGTCACTTTTATAGTATGTTGTTTAATTTGCCGTTCGGTCGCCATGGCTCTGGTGTGTGTAGCAGCTTCAGCTAGCTGGCTGGAAACTTCTAGGGGTGCGTTCGTAAACACGCTCTGAGAGCGCCGGAGCGCACGCTGGCTTCGATGTCACAGAGCGACCGAGTCGTTCGATTGGACGAGAGGCGTTCCGCGAGTGCTGATCGGATTTCCAGAGCGTGTTTACGAACGCACCCAGCCAGCTTTAGCGAATTGTATTCAAAGGGAATTATTTTCACCGGACAATATGTCCGACGACTTTTCCATTTGTCGGACTTCACCAAATTTTACCGGACAAAGACCGGTAATTGCCGGTTAACGGAAACCCAGGGTGACGGGTGTCGTCAACGTGCTAAATATAGCCCGCTGTGGCAGGGTTGGTAGTGTTTGCAGTTGTACCCTCCTCTCATGTCCTGCCGTGGAGAGGGAGTTACTGTGAAGGCCGATTATGTGAAACTATTTGAATTCTCTTTATAGGTTGTGAGTTGTAAGTCGCACACAGAAACATCTTATTACACCGAATAAGGGCTTTCAACTGATTGTCACTGAGCCTGTATAAACACACCTTTCTCTCTCTCTCTCTCTCTCTCTCTCTCTCTCTCTCTCTCTGTGTGTGTCTGTGTGTGTGTGTGTCCGTGTCCGTGTGTGTGTCTGTGTCTGTGTCTGTGTCTGTGTCTGTGTGTGCGTGTGCGTGTGTGTGTGTGTGTGTGTGTGTGTGTGTGTGTGCGTGTGTCGACCCTCCAGGACACGGAGGTGTACAAGGCGTCAGTGAAGGAGGACCTGATGAAGTGGCAGACCAGCCTGCGGCTCCACGGCTCGGCCGATTGGGTCATCGTCGTCGTGGAGACCAGCGACGCCAAGAAGAAGAACAAGACCAACATCCTGCCCCGGTCGTCCTTGGTGGACAAGATCCGCAACGACTTCTGTAACAAGCAGAGCGACCGGTGAGGCGCCATTCAGCCACGGAGGCCGGCGGAGGGAGGGATCGGAGGACGGGCTCATCGCGTCAGATTCCATTTAGATTAGAGTCAACTTTATTGTCATCGCAGAGAGTACAAGTACCAGACAACGAAATGCAGTCAATGTTTCCGTCACAATGAGCCCGTCCCCCCGATTTCTCCCTCCACCGGTATGACCGTGTCCCACCTGACTAGGTAGATACGCCCGGCCACTGACTGATACATACACTGTATGTGACGGCAACTGGTGAAACCGGGAAACAAGTCGGTAACCAATCAAATTGTTCTGAACTTTTTGTTATAAGGAGATGTCCTCCTCAGTCAGGTTGCCGGAGATGATATCGATGACTCAGAGAGAAGATTCTGTCATTATTATCATACTTTTATGGTTCTTTTTTTTTGTTTTGTTTTCTGAGTGGGGCAGTCCCACTCATATTTTTCTTTTTTATTGACAGTTACAGTGAAGATTTAGACAGGAAGGATGGGTGAGAGAGAGAGGAGGGATGACATGCAGGATATGTCCCCGGCCGGAATCGAACCGGGGACCCTGCGGTTACATGGTCAGCGCTTAACCCGCTACGCCACCTAAGCGCCCCAATTTTATGGTTCTTTAATCCTCTGTATAGATGTTTATACGGCAGCATGCTCTGTTATTTGTGTGGCTGCGGCAGTCTGAAGCCGAGCGAAGTATTAAAGAAGTCGTCTCCCTTTATACTAGTTCACAGAGAGAACGTCTGTCTGTCGTAACTTCCAATATTGACATTGGTTCCTTACATGGCTCTATCCTATGGAAGTCTAGTCCAATCAGATGTGTTCTGACTCATTGCTGACCATTTACGCTTGACCACTAGGCAAGGCTATATCCTAGTCTGGCTCTGTTACTTGACCTAATCTATATATGGACCAGCTCCTAAAGGTGTAGCATGTCTTGTTTACGTGTCCTTGGTGGCTGAAAGTGGGCATGTTATCTGTCCTGAATATGTATTACTTAGGATTATAACAATTTCTGATCCCCCAAAAACACCCACTATCACTTTTATTCTGAAGAATTCTGTAAATAAATTGTTGAAAATCAATGACACACTCGCTAGTCAAGCCAGAATCATTGCAATGCAATGGATTCGGTGAGTGAATCCCCACTACTACCTAGTTAACTAGTGTGTCAATGTTGACATTTTATTTGAAATTGATTCCAACGACTTGTTCCCGGGTTTCACCAGCTGCTGTCACATTATACAACAGCACATCTTAAAGGTGTGCACCTGCATGGTAGGAGGAGGATATTTCCGGGCCCTTCTGGTCAGGTGTTCATGTTTACCTGAGCAAACACACTTTATTGACTTAAGCAGAGAGAGATAAGAGCGGTTAACTTCCACTGCTTCACGTCGTGCTCTGGAGGACATTCCTTCACACTCACTCTTTCCCCTCCTTCTCTCGCTCTCTCCTTCCGCCTCTCCCTCTCTCTCTTCTTCCGTCTCCCTCCCTCCTCTGTTCTCTAAACCCTCCCTCCCTCCTGTTCTCTCTTTCTCTCCTTCTGTCCCCCCCCCCCCCCACCCTCCTCTGTTCTCTCTCTCCTTTTGTCTCTCGCTCCCTCCTGTTCTCTCTCTCTCTCTCCCTCCCTCCCTCCCGCCTCTGTTCTCCCTCCCTCCCTCCCTCCCTCTCCCTCTATCAGGTGTGTGGTTCTGTCGGACCCTCTGAAGGACTCTTCGCGGTCCCAGGAGTCGTGGGGTTCCTTCCTGCTGAAGCTGCGGACCCTCCTCCTCATGTCCTTCACTAAGAACCTGGGCCGCTTCGAAGACGACATGAGGACGCTCCGGGAGAAACGCACGCAGCCTGGCTGGAGCTTCTGTGAATACTTCATGGTCCAGGTGTGTGTGTGTGTGTGTGCGTGTGTGCGTGTGTGTGTGTGTGTGTATGTGTGTGTGTGTGTGTGTGTGTCTGTGTCTGTGTCTGTGTCTGTGTCTGTGTCTGTGTGTGTCTGGACAGAGAGACTTGTGACTGGTCCGTGCTCACAATTTCCCTGCATTCTGTGAGGAAGTGTTTGGCGTGTATTAAGTTTGTGTGTGTGTGTGTGTGTGCGTGTATGTGTGTGTGTGTGTGTGCGTGTGCGTGTGTGTGTGCGTGCAGGAGGAGCTGGCGTTTGTGTTCGAGATGCTGCAGCAGTTTGAGGACGCTCTGGTCCAGTACGACGAGCTGGACGCTCTCTTCACTCAGTACGTCCTCAACTTCGGGGCTGGAGGTACGGTCGCCATTACACTGGCTTACACACTGGCTTACACGCTGGCTTACACGCTTCACTCTCTGTGGTGTTTCATATTACATCTTCAACAACAAAGAAGTGCATTCAAGCTGCTCAGTAACTCTGACACCAAGTTGGGGAGGAGATGGTCCATATGGTGTGTGTGTGTGTGTGTGTGTGTGTGTGTGTATATATTTCCTCCACCGCAAGTAGTTTGAACTGGTAAGAAACCAACTGTATTTCAGCATCATTAATTGTATGCACTCACTGCAACGTAAGTCACTTTGGATAAAAGCGTCAGCTAAATGGCATTTATTGTTGTTGTTGTTGTTGTTGTTGTTGTTGTTGTTGTGTCTCAGTTGATGTAAACGGGCTGATTCCTCTCCTCCCCTCCCCTCCCCTCCCCTCCCCCTCGTGTCCCAGATGGGGCTAACTGGCTGGGCTCGTTCTGCGCCCCGGTGCGGGGCTGGAGCGGGCTGCTCCTCCGCCGGCCCATCGACATGGAGAAGCGGGACGGGATCCAGAAGGGCGAGGCCAGCCTGCTGGACCTGCGGAGCTACCTGTTCTCCCGCCAGTGCACCCTGCTCATCTTCCTGCAGCGGCCCTGGGAGGTGACGCAGAGAGCCCTGGAGCTGCTGCACACCTGCGTCCAGGAGCTCCACCTGCTGGAGGTGCGCACGCACACACACGCACACGCGCACACACACACACACGTACACACACACGCATAGATACACACGCATTCATACATATACACACACACACGCACATAGATACACATGCATGCATACATATACGCACACACACGCATAGATACACAAGCATGCATACATATACACACACACGGATGCACACACACACACACACACACACACACACACACACACACACACACACATACATACATATACAGTGCATCCGGAATCAAAATCAAATCAGAAAGTATTCACACCCCTTGTTACAGCCTTATTCCAAAATGGATTAAATTAAAAATTAAAAAATCTAAATTCATGCACAGACATTTTCAGATCTCTCCAGAGATGTTCAAGTCTGGGCCTCTGGCTGGGCCACTCAAGGATCACAGACTTGTCCTGAAGCCACGTGTGGTGTGTGTGTGTGTGTGTGTGTGTGTGTGTGTGTGTGTGTGTGTGTGTGTGTGTGTGGGTGTGTGTGTGTGTGTGTGTGTGTGTGTGTGTGTGTGTGTGTGTGTGTGGGTGTGTGGTGTGTGGTGTGTGGTGTGTGGTGTGTGGTGTGTGGTGTGTGTGTGTGTGTACATTGCTCTATCTTGATGTCGCTGACCTTGTTGTGGTTGTGTAGGTGTCTGTCCTGCAGGGGGCGCTGGACTGCTGGGTGTTCCTCAGCTGTCTGGAGGTTCTGCACAGGATAGAAGGCTGCTGTGACCAGGCCCAGCTGGAGGCCAACTGCTGCCACACTGTCGGGCTGTGGAGCTACGCTACTGACAAGGTACACACACCACACACACACACACACACACTACACACACACACCACACACACACACACACACACACACACACACCACACACACCACACACACACACACACCACACACACACCACACACCACACACACACACACACACACACACACACACACACACACACACACACACACACACTGTAGGGCTGTGGAGCTATGCTACACATACACACACACACACACACACACACACCACACACACACTGTAGGGCTGTGGAGCTATGCTACACATACACACACACACACACACACACACCACACACACACTCTCTCTCTCTCTGTAGAGCTACACCACAGGGAAGCAGAACACTGGAAATAAGTGCCTATGTATTGTGAACGTTTCCTAATTTCCATCTAATTCTCCATCTCTTACTTTCCCTCTCTCCTCCCTCTCTCCTCCCTCCCTCCCTCTCTCCCCTCTCTCCCCTCTCTCTCCTCCCTCTCTCTCCTATCTCCTGGCAGCTGAAGTCCCTAGGCTACCTCTGTGGCCTGGTGTCAGAGAAGGGACCCGACTCTGAGGACCTGAACAGAACCGTGGACCTGCTGGCTGGGCTGGGAGACGAGAGGCCTGAGACTGGTAAGCAGGGAGGCAGACAGGCAGGTTGTCATGGAGGCAGACAGCAGGTTGTCACGGAGGAGTGTCACATGTCTACTAGTAAACCAGGTTGAGTTTCATTGGAAACACATCAGCTTATCAGAGTGTCTCGGTGGATCCAGACTATGAAACAGAATCATTTGATATATTTCTGTCTTAACCTCGTCTCCTCTCCTCTCCTCTCCTCTCCCCTCCCCTCCCCTCCTCTCCTCTCCCCTCCTCTCCCCTCCCCTCCTCTCCTCTCCCCTCCCTTCCTCTCCCCTCCCCTCCCCTCCCCTCCTCTCCCCTCCCCTCCCCTCCTCTCCCCTCCCCTCCCCTCCCCTCCTCTCCCCTCCCCTCCTCTCCCTCTCCTCTCCCCCAGCCAACAGTTTACAGAGCCCGTATAAGAAGCTCAAAGAGGCCTTGTCATCTGTGGAAGCCTTTGAGAGACACTACCTTGTAAGTTTCAGACGTTCCACGACTGTTTGTTTTCAAAACATTCCCTTGGTATTTGTGTGTTAGCTTGAGGCCAGGAAACTTCCGGTTCACCTCTCCTTCTTACGCCCCTCCTCCTTTCCTCTATCTCCTCCTCCTTTCCTCTTTCTCCTCCTCCTTTCCTCCATCTGTCAGGAGCTGTCTCACGCTGCTATGGAGATGTACCAGGCCATAGACAGGACCAGGTCGGCCCGGTTGGTGGGGAAGAGCCTGGCAGAGTTCTACATGTAAGATAGACGGTCACATTTAGGATCCGACTTTCTCACTAGACGGTCACATTTAGGATCCATCTTTCTCACTAGATGGTCAAATATAGGATCCATCTTTCTCACTAATTGTTCAAATTTAGGATCCATCTTTCTCACTAATTGGTCAAATTTAGGATCCATCTTTCTCACTCGATGGTCAAATATAGGATCCGACTTTCTCACATTTTTTTTAATTCGTAATTTCCAAAAGGGTTTTGTGCTAGCTTGAACTCATGACGTGTGTGTGTGTGTGACTGTGTGTGTGTGATGTGATGTGTGTGTCTGTGTGTGATGTGTGTGTGTGGTGCAGGAGGAAGGGAGACCCCGAGCGGGCGGAGGTCTTCTTGCAGGACGCCCTGAGGTCGTACGTGTCAGAGGGGTGGAGCCTACCAGTGACTCACACCAGGAAGCAGATCGCAGAGTGTCAGAAACTGTTGAGGCAGACAGAAGAGTATCCTTCACTGGTCAAACTAGACATAACCTCTGACCTCACAAGAGAGTGTTTTAGTTATCCAATGGCTTCTTGATAGAAGAGATTGCTATCTCAATGGGTCTCACCTTGTTGGATCAAAACCTTATTTTACAGGGTACGTTGAATTGAGAACAAAATGATCTGTTGCAGCAATGCCCCGTGGAAGAATAAAAGAGCTTTTGCTTGCTCCACTGGCTCCTAGTTTCCTTGACTACCCGCCCTAGTTACCTACAGACCAGTGCCTTGCTAGCAGGGGACGCCAATCTAACCAACGAGGAGAGAAAGCACTTCTGTCAGGAGATCATGACCTTTGCCAGCCAATCGGCAGACAACAAAGGTATACAAACCGTCAGAGTAGATTCTGTTACGTCGGTCAATACTGTTTTGTTTATGTTTACGGAGACGGGAATCGTTTGTCATCGATTCACTGTCATATAAATCAATCGTGTCAAACTGTGGTTTTATCGTAGGATTCTTTGCATTGAACTGCTCTCTAAAACCTCTGTCGCGTTCCCCCCCCCCACAGCCCAGAAGGTGGCGCTGAGTATGAGCGCGTTCGCTCAACTCACCCGGCTTCAGTTCCTCCCGGCGACGGCCACGGTTCACTCCGGCGCCGCCCTGCAGGTGGAGCTGAGCATGCGCAGCCTGATGCCCGTGCCCGTGCGTCTGGAGCAGCTGGCCGCCAGCGTCCACTTCAGCCTGGAGCAGAAAGGAGGGGCGAGCCGAGACGTCCACCTCCTCCGGGCCAGGGGCAAACAGAGACAAGCCCACCCGGGGACGGTGCACTTCTCCCTGGACAACCCCTCCTCCTCCGGGGGGGCGCCCTCCTCTTCCTCCTCCTCCGCGGCCCACGGCCCTTCCCCCGAGCTGGACGAGGTCCAGGACCGCAGCCCCTCGGACAACTCGCTCACCTCCGCGGGCATGGTGTGCAGGAACACCCACCTGGTCATGCGTCGCCACGACAGCGGCTCGTCGCCGGACACGCCCAACTGCGTCAGCCCCACCCCCGTCGCCCTGGACGACGGGGCGCAGATGCTGAAGACGGACGACGTGACGCTGTTGCCGGGCGACAACAGCATCCTCTTCAGCGCGCCGGTAAGACCGCCGCCCGCCACTGTCGTTCGTGTCCGGGTTACAGGGCGACGGCACCGGCGTACCGACGTCCGTTAACCTCTCAATGTCTGTCCTCTCCCTGTCCCTCCACCATCCCTTTCTCTCTCTCTCTCTCTCTCTATTTGCCCCCCATCCCTTTCTTCATCTCTCTCCATGTTCTTTCTCTCTCTCCCTGCTCTCTCTCTCTCTCTCTCCATGCTCTCTCTCTCCATGTTCTTTCTCTTTCTCTCTCTCTCTCTCCATGTTCTTTCTCTCTCTCTCTCTCTCTCTCTCTCTCCATGTTCTTTCTCTTTCTCTCTCTCTCTCTCTCCATGTTCTTTCTCTCTCTCTCTCTCTCTCTCTCCATGCTCTCTCCCTGCTCTCTCTCTCTCCATGTTCTTTCTCTCTCTCCCTGCCCCCCCCCTCCCCTATGTAGAGTGGAGAGCCGGGCACCTACACACTGCGTCAGCTGTGTGCCACGGTGGGGCAGGTCCAGTTTGTTCTGCCTCACATCTACCCTCTGGTCCAGTACGAGGTCTACTCCCAGGAACCACAGCTCACAGTGGAACCACTCACAGGTCTGAACACGTGTGTGTGTGTGTGTGTGTGTGTGTGTGTGTGCGACTGTGTGCGCGCATACTGTGTGCGCAACTTTGCTGATTTGTATTATACCCCAAGTGTTTGATAGTGTTCATTATTAAGGTTACTCTCTGTGTGTGTGTGTGTGTGTGTGTGTGTGTGTGTCTGTGTCTGTGTCTGTGTGTGTCTGTGTGTGTCTCTGTGTGTGTGTCTTCCAGAGCCCCTGCTGGCAGGCCTGCCCCAGAGGGTAAAGGTCACAGTGCAGACGGGTCACTACACTGTGAAGAAGGGCGACGCCCTACAGCTCAGCAACACAGACAGCATGCCCATCCTGCCCACCTCCTCCTCCTCTTCCTCCTGCCCTGCAACCATCTACTGCAACAGCACCGCAGGTCCATCTCTCTCTCACACACACACACACACACACACACACACACATTGCTCAAAATCAATTAATGATAGAGCACATGTAACAAAATGAAGACTTATACTCTTTCTCTCTCTCTCTCTCTCTTACTCCCCCCCGCACCCCCCTCCAGAGCGCGTGGAGGAGACGGTCCTGTCCATCCAGTCTTCTGAGCGGGTGACTAGTATCTGTCTGCCCCCCACCCCTCCATACCACAGTCTGGAGTTCCAGCTGGAGGTGCTGTGTCTCCTCCCCTCTGGCCTGGACAGGAACGACAACCAGAGGCTGACCAACGGGGAGTTGCCCCACCGCCCCCCCTCCAGGCCCAGGAGCTACAGCCAGCCGGACAGCCCCATGGCCGTCATCGACCAGAAGGTAGCCCAAACAAACTTTGAGTGGGCACTGGGCTGTCCCTCTTCTATTTATTTTTTATTTTGGGGGGGATAGAGATAGTGTAGAAAGTAAGGAGGAGAGGGTATGTCAGCAAGGGCATGGGCCCGGATTCAAACCCATGCCGACATGGGCATAATGTAGACATAACTGTAGGCTATGGTGCTAGACCACTGGACCACCCCAGGCCACGTCATTTCTACTTAACACACCAACTGCCACAGAATTCCAGAACCCTCACCACCTACTTTTTGATTGGTTACAACATGTAGCATTTTAATTTATGGGGACTTTATTCACCCTCTGCACCAAATGGGGACGGAGCCTTCAGCGTGGCCGCACCTACCCTCTGGAACTCCCTCCCCGTAGTGATCCGCAACGCCCCCACCCTGGACTCCTTCAAATTAGCGCTTAAAACACGTCTGTTCACCAAGGCCTTTGGCCCCTAGTCAATGTTTCAGTTTTGCTTTGTTTGTTTTCTGTTTTGTCTGTCTGATCATTTCCCTTTAGAATTGTAAAGCGTCCTTGTTTTTTTTGAAAGGCGCTATAGAAATTAAAGTTATTATTATTATTATTATTATTATTAAATGAGTTAAAAGCGTTAACCCAGCGTTCCATGTCCTGGAACATGATTACAGGACACATTTCAACTTTCTTTCTGTTTTAAGAGAGCTTCCCTGGCACTTGTTTCTGTGTTCCCCATCTCTCCTCAGATCTCCATAGACTGTCCCTGGACCATATACTCTACCCTCATATCCCTCACTTTCTCCATCCCCTTTAAGACCAAACACTCACTGCTCTCGGCAGGAGACAGGTAAGCTTCCATAGTACACCCCCCCCTTTAAGACCAAACATCCACCAGCTATCAGTGAGTTAACATCTGTCAACTTTGCCTATGACTTTGTGATAACGTTATTCCATCTTCCCCTATTTGA
>NC_137677.1:61401652-61486652 GCF_963989245.1 Nansenia antarctica | reverse complement strand
GGCTTAAATCTTGACATTTAACCTAGTAGGTACCAAGTTAGTTCAGAGGCATACGTTGCCATGGTAACTCAGCACAGCAGCGATTTGGAGTTGGATTTCCCTTTAGCGGCGTTCATGGAACACCCCCCTGGAAATCAAAACACTTCGCTTTCTCTTTTTTTTGCCAAGGAAGACAAAAGCAATCGATAATAATTTAAACAGAACGGGGGTGGAGCATTTGAATAAAACGCTTTTACGTGTTTTCATTTTCTTGCGTAATAAAAAAAGAGCCCACTAGGATTTTGTTTTGTTTTGTTTTGAATAGCCAGCAACAACAACAAACGAAATTGAAACCATGTTACATTGGTTATCAATTTCGTCTACTTTGGTCTTAAACCTCTGTGGCAGAAACGAACCACCGGATTTGAATGTAGCTCTGCTCCCTGACTCACCTTCATCTTCTGGGCAACAAACCAAACTCTATCTATTTTAGCAGTGCCAGGTTACGGTACAATGACGAATCGTCGCTTTTATCCCGTTCTCATATCGATGATCTACTTAGTGGCCTGCGTCTTCTGTGGGCACGTCGCTGAAGCTGGTGGCTATTCATCTGCAGGTAGCTAGCCTAGCCTAGCCAGCTAACCTGCTATGTTAATGTTGCCTGGCTGCTAAATAACAAATCGTGACGTTAGAATGATAAGGTTCTATCTCCATTTTTGGTCAAAATTGAGTTTTTCTTTTTACATAATCTGATCCATTAGGTGTTTATTAATGCCTGTGTTGTGTTGTTTTTAAAATGTTGACATTTCTGAGTTAGTAATTAATAAAATACAAAGGTTCCATCTCACAAAACATAATGGAATGTAAAAACTTTGACGCTCAATATCTCTGAAGTTGAACTGCCCTAAACGGAGATAGAACCTTATCATTCTAAACGGAGATAGAACCTTATCATTCTGAGCTCACGATATGTTGTATCCAGCTTAGGCTACTTATAGCTTATATAGATACTTATATCTTTACTAATCCATCCTCATGTTGCACTCCCCCAGACTGCACTTATCTGAAAGAGAATGAAAACGCCACACATTTCGGAACCAGATGCTTCTGCTACAGCTCAGGGACAGTCATCAGATGGAAAGACATCTGGTCCACCTTTGAGGTACCAGAACATACATGCTTTATGATGACACCCCCCTGGAGCTGCTCATCTAGTGTTCCCCGAGTCCCAATACTTACTACTTTTTACATTACAATGTTGTTGAGCACTTAAAGATATAAATAAAAAGATCTAATATGTTTTATATATAGCTAAAATGATGTGAAGTGTATAAAGCAGCCATGCTATGAACATATATTTGATTCTCATACACATCACGTTGCTACTACCACACTATTGTATCCTCTCTGCACACGACCCCCTGATGAACTGCCCACCTGATTGTGTTTGGCTCCTCTTCAAGGTGCGTGTGACAGCTGTCGAGGGGGTCTATATTGTGTATCCCATGGAGACGAGGAACTGCTACGAGCCTGACAACGTCTATACACTGTCCAAGTGCCTGCTGGATCATTACTGGCCGCCCAGCGTGGAAAAGGAGAAAAGGCTGGACATCCCCCTGGAGCAGGAGGATGTGTGCTTCCTGGTGAAGACTCCCAGGGCCAACACGGAGCACTCACTACATGTCAGGGGGAAACGTGAGAAGGCTTAACCACTACTACCCGTTGCACTGTGTCTCCTGAGACACCTACTTCCCCCCCTATACTGTTTCTCCCTGAGACATCTACTACTACCCCCCTGTACTGAAACTCTTCCTTGTTCTAGCACGACGACTGCCAATGGCCCCAGGCCTGAGCATAGATTACTTTTCCCTGCTATGACTGGTGGATAGATGATTCACTTACTTATTCAAATGTATTGATTGTAAGTCGCTTTGGAATAAGGCGTCTGCTAAATGCCAAAAATGTAATGTAAATTATTAAACTGTTAACTCATTTTCAAAGTTAGTGGGAACTGTTGCACGATTAACCCCTTTTTTATTCTTGATTTTTATTTATTTATATATATATATATGTTACGGTACATGTGGGAATACGGTACATGTGGGAAAACTAGGGTTAGAGTTAGGTGCTAGGGTGACTTGGTACATGCTGGCATGTCTAACCCTAACCCTAACCCCAACCTTAACCCTAGCATCCTAGCACCTAACCCTAACCCTAGTTTTCCCACATGTACCGTATTCCCACATGTAGCGTAACATATGTATATAACATCGGACAAACTTTGATTTTGGAGTAAACGTTGACTTTAAAGGCACCATCCAGGATCTGTGCGGATGGTCAATACGTAAACGTAGTGGTGTCTTGCTTTGCATTGTGTTGGAAAAACGCAACTAACATCTGAACTTTCTACAGGGTTGAATAAAACTCGTTTTGGATTTTTTGCATGTGGTCTCATCCTCTTCTACTTTGCTGGGACTATATGTAGGTAAGGTTTTCCCAATTCTCTCTGTGTGTATTCTGGATGTGTGTTGTTACATGAGCTTGTAGCTCTATCCTGTCTTCAGTAAGGATATCAGGATGACCTATAGATTTCAATTGAATTTGGCTGTTCAATTTGAAACCTTGGAATTTTATTTTGGTTTACCACCATTTGAGATATATCCCCTGATTTATTATTATTATATAACTATATAACTTATTCGTTTTCTGCTTTTTTCAGGAGCTCCTTCTTTTTCTACACCTCTGGAATCTCACTGGGAATCATCTCTATCATTATCTTTCTACTGTTTATCCTGAAAAGCTTTATCCCAACGGTAAGTCATTATGAAATTAGTCCCATTTTTCTTACATACGACTGCTTATAACCCCAACCCCTAACCCTTATATCACACATTGATCAAAAGTGCTTTCCTCAGCCCCGCGGTGGTGTAGCGGTCTAAGCACTAGCCACTAGTGCAAGCTGCTCACCGGGGACTGGGATCGAATCCCAGCTCGCCAGACCCGGATATGGCCGGGGCACACACAGGGAGCGGCATATTGAGCGGCCGCTCCCGCTCCCTGGCGGCCGGCCACGGGGTCGTGCGGCGGATCCTACGCAATAGGCAGGGGATAATTGGATGCTAGGTTGGGTTCAATTGGATACCAAATTGGGTGAAAAAGGGATAAAATCTGGGGAAAAAAAAAAAAAAAAGTGCTTTCCTCCGTATGTGACATTGCTATAATAAAAGACAAGCATAGAAAAACGACTGCACTATTCCAGTCCCCGCATGTAATCAAGGGGTAGCCCCCAGCATCCACCTCCCTCGTTGCCACCCCTACTTGGGATGACCCATTTGGACGTTGATCTACTTGGCTTGTTAAACCTGGTGGTCAAGTCACTCTGGCTTGTCCTGGCAAGCAAAGAGGGGTCGAATTGCTAAATCTTTAACTGTCATTGGAGAGTGTGTCCTCTTGGTCAGCTGCATTATATTTGGTACTGCCTGTGTTCTCTCCAGAGAGGGTTGTTCCTCACGCTCTTCGGCGCTGGTTCTGGCCTCTCCTACTTGGGCTGCCAGACCGTGCTCATCCACTGGGAGGAGATTATGACCGTCTACTGGAGACAAGCGTTGGGTGAGTCAGGTTTATTATTTCTGGTTTGGAGTGCTAAATGTTAACAGTGGTTCCCACAGGATTTTGTGAGATTGTGTCTTGGGTTCTGATGGGGTAACACAGTTGATCTAAGCTCACGAGGCATTTATAAGTTATATCTCAGCAGTGAGGCATGAGAGGCAGTGCTTTATTGTGAATAAAGTCAGCTGTAACTATATTCAAGATAAAGCACAACCAAGTTGTTGCTTTATTCAACGGTTACAAGACAAAACAGGGAATTGTGACAGGAAAACAATGCTTTTAAAGTATTTATTTTATGGACTGCACTTGTACCGCCTTTATCCAAAGTGCCTTACAACGGCATCTCATTCACACATTCACACACCAATGGCCTGCAAGGCGCCGGCTCGCAATTTGGGGTTCAGTGTCTTGCCCAAGGACACTTCGACATGTGGCCAGCCGGGGCTCGAACCGCTGATCTGCCAACCTTGCAATCATTAGACGGCGGCTCGACCTCCTGCGCCACAGCCGCCCGTATATTTTTTTTCTGATAGATTGTGGTAGTTTCCCCCCTGCACTCAAAAATATAGTTCTCAAAATTACCACTGTTGTCAAGGTAATAAATAAACAAATAAACAGATCTTCGTAATTGCCCACAGGCATTAAAACTGTGCATCCACAATGTCCCGTTTAGCCAACCACAACTCCTAAACTAACCCTCAAATTCATGGGCTTAATGTGCTGCCTCTCGTATAGGTCTAATGTATAAAATAAAGCAATGTTGATAATTAATTTGGAAGAGTTGAAGTTCACATTTCATCTCATTGACTTATTGTCGTCAGTCAATCAACGGAGATGCATTTCAACCACCACACCAGCTAGTTAAACCAGCTAAACCACCAACAGTTAGGGTTTGTAATGAAATAAACATAGACACACTTTCTAAGCAATCAGATCTTAACATTGAATGGTGCTAATGACTGATTGAAATCCTGTTTGTTTGTTTGTTTGTTTATATATATTAGGATCCCCATTAGCTAGTCCTAGGTCTAGGTGGTAAGAGATTTGTCCTAGGTCTAGGTGGTAGTAGATGTGTCCTAGGTCTAGCTGGTAAGAGATTTGTCCTAGGTCTAGGTGGTAAGAGATATCCTGAAATGGCCTGTCTGGTCAGATAGTTATTTTCATTTCTGATATACACTACTTGGTCAGAAAAGTACCGTGGTTTCTTGTCATTTATGACATTCCTGAAGAAGATAAGAAGACTCTATTTTCTACAGGAAGCCATGCGAGATTTCTATGCATTTCCAAAACATTTGTGCGCATTGAACAGTAGAGAGCTAATCTAGCAGCTTTGTTTTGAGCGATTTTGAGTTTTCTTAGATCTTTCTTAGCTGCAGATGACCAAATGACTGCACAGTACTCAACGTGTGACAAAATTAAAGCTTGAATCACTTGGTTCAGAGTGTTTTTGATGTTACATACTTAGAACATTTCCTTGTTACGGCAATGCTCTTACCCATTTTAGATGCAATATTATTAATATGTTCAGTCCATGTAAGTTTAGCATCCAGCACAATGCCAAGTAGCTTGGTCTTTTTAACTTGTTCTACTGGCTTTCCACCAAGTGATAAACTTAGTTGAGGATTAGTGATCAGCATATGTCTAGACCCAAACACCATACATTTTGTTTTAGACATATTCAGCACTAGTTTGTTGTTACTAACCCACTCAGCCACTGCTCTGAGCTCAGTGCTCAGTACATCAGTTAGCTCCTGATATGTTAATGTTGCACTGTACATAGTGGAATCATCAGCAATACATAACCATTCTTGCTTTATCTAATACTGATGGGAAATCATTTGTAAATAAAGAATATCGGGAAGGTCCTAAGCAACTGCCCCGAGGAACCCCGTTCAAACAAACCAGTGCGTCTGTCTTCATTGTAATTCATCCTTGTTTCAGGTTACTTGGTACTAACAGGCCTCGTCAGCTTCGCTGTATGTTACAAGCACGGGCCCATCACCAGCGAGCGTACCCTGTCCCTCCTGACGTGGGTGGTGCAGTGCATGGCCATGGGGCTCATCTACCATGGAGTCACCTATCCCCTGGCCTCCTACACCCTCCTGGGAGCCCTGCTGGGACTGAAGTGTGTCCCCTATGCTTACATACTTCTGTTGGAAACATGCAGGTACAGTATCTTTGGGCTACATTGTAATATTCTATATAAATATAATATACTCTGGAGATGGATTAGGTTGAAATGGTAGTAGGCCAACGAAAGAAGACATTTCACACATTGAATTATAATGGGATTGCCCCAACCCTGCTTCGAACCATGCGATTGTGTGCTGGATTGAAGATTGTGTGTGTGTGTGTGTGTGCTGGGTGGAACAGAGATTACACTACCTAGAAGAAGAAAAAAAACACTGAACCTTATTTGAGTGTCCCATTTCAACAGCATGGACCTATAGAACAGTTATAGTATAGTCTTTTTTTTTTTTTTAAATAAGGATTTTTTTCTGAGTGGGGCAGTCCCACTCATATTTTTCATTTTATTGACAGATACAGTAGAGATTTTAGACAGGAAGGATGGGTGAGAGAGAGAAGAGGGATGACATGCAGGATATGTCCCCGGCCGGAATCGAACCCAGTCCCACTCAGTCCCACTCATATTTTTTATTTTATTGATAGATACAGTAGAGATTTTAGACAGGAAGGATGGGTGAGAGAGAGAAGAGGGATGACATGCAGGATATGTCCCCAGCCGGAATCGAACCTGCGGTTACATGATCAATGCTTAACCCGCTACGCCACCTAAGCGCCCCATAATAATAGTATAGTCTTAATAGTTGAATCAGTATCTTCCTACCTCATTGAATAAAATATTCATTCGTAACAAATATTATAAATGTAAGCCGTTGCTCATGCCCGTGGAAAGGTGGGCATCTCTCTGCATTGAGGTCAGCTCCTTTTACTCACAACAAGAAGTGGCCCAAGATTAGGGATAAAAGCAGGTTATTGTGATTGAATGTGGATTTCTCTTTCTCTTGGCTTCCTCAAGGCTGACAGCGCGTCTGCCTGGCTCCCTTCTGAGAGGTTTGGGAAGCAGGCGGCGGCCGCAGGTCCGGCTGTTGACAGAGGAGGAGTACAGGGAGCAGGGGGAGAGGGTCACCAAGGCCTCTCTGGAAGAGTTGAGAGAGGACTGCACCAAACCTGGCTTTCCTGCCTGGGACACCATCCTGAGACTCAGCTTTCCACAACGGTACAGGACTCCTACATCCCATCTACCTATACTAAGACCATCTACCTACTTATACTAAGGCCATCTACCTATACTAAGACCATCTACCTATACTAATGCCTATACTAAGGCCTGTATTCAAACCATTTTACTGCGCTGATAACAGCTGCGATTGAATGTCTAGTGGAGTGGGGTAGTGGTGGTCTAGTGGATAGTGAGTTGGACTTGTGATCGGAAGGTTGTGAGTTCAAATCCCGCCTGAAACCACACCACTACTAGTGTGCCCTTGGGTAAGGCACTTACTCCAGGGGGAATGTCCCTGTAATTCGTAATTGTAAGTCGCTTTGGATTAAAAGCGTCTGCTAAGTGGCAAAATTATTATTACATTATTAATGTTGCCACCCCAAGCCTTTTACACACTGTGTTTTTTTTCTTCAAAATTCGGTATTTCTGTTTCCTATTACATTTAGTAATGGCGACTGAGATGCCCTTTTTCTGCTCTGTGACACTCAGGTTCGCAGACTTTGTGAAATGGGGCACCCATGCCCATGTGACCCAGGGAGAATCCCAGAGCCACGAGCTGCAGTACGGCCTCGGCGGGGCCTACTATGAGGACATGCTCTTTAACCACTCCCACAGGGAGGCGGGGCCTCTGCAGGGAGCTGGCGACGACTACAGCGAAGACGAGACAGTCAGCTATGTTCAGGCCCCGCCCACCCCAAACCCTCTCTATACCTCCATGCCCCGCCCTGACACGTCAGCCCCCTACCCACCATCCTATGTTGCCCCTCCCTACACCCCACTTCCCTTCAGACTGCCCCCAGAGCCCTCCCCCATGGAGGATGAGGATATGGAGCTCTTCTGAACTGAAAACCGTTGTGGACTTTAGTTCCTTAGATTTGACGGTTACCAGTGGGGGTTTACTAGTCAGTTTGACCTTGGGATCAAAAGGCTGAATGTTTTGGTCACAATTTAGACTTAATTCATTCTGTCTACATCAACCATTCATAACTCCTATGAATGGTCATAATGTTGATTGATTGATGATTACATTTTTGTTTTTATATGATTACATCCTTACAATAATAAATAGTCTATTAGGAAGCTATGTCAGGTTCTAAATGTGTGAAATATTTTAATTACAAATTCACCCATTACAAATTAAAACCATGTCAGACATTAACAATGGCATAACCATTTAGTGTTTTAATCCAATTCGTAAATGTGCTTTTAACCAAGCAGGGTAAACAGAAAATGTCTCAGGCAGTAATTTATTTTGTCACACTTCTGGGGGCGACTTCCTGGACACAGGTTGCAATTTAGTCTAATACTAGAACAAATTGCACTTTTAAACTGGACTAACATGTTATGCCAGAACTGAGTACGGTAATCATAAATTAAGCGCTGTTTCAGAAATATATATTTTTTTACTCTGTATTATTTTAAATAAAGACTAATCGTTATTTAAAGTAAACTGTCCAGGAAAAAAAGTTTGGATCAGTAATAATGATGAAAGTATGCGTTTTTTGTCTTATGCTTGGTGTTTTGTGCCAGTATCTTTACATCTGTTTCCCTCTCGCTTACTGACTAATAGGGTAGAGCCTTGGCGAAAGGATTTTTTTTTTAGTTTTGATCCTAAAAAGGAAAGTAACATGTTCCATGTTTGGAACCTTAAAAAAAAAAAACTGTTTGTTGACAACCCTTTCTAACATTGACGCAGTGTGCAGCTATTTTGCAGGGATGTTGTATTCCGCATTAGGCATGTGTGTGTAATTAGATCATAATTATCCTTCTGTGTAATTTGAGAAAATCTGCATGTCACTTTGGTCCTGTGTTACTCCATCACGGCTCTCCCTTGGCCCTGTTGTGTCTTAGTTTAGCAGGAGAAAGCTCCGTAATACATCTCAACAGGACATCAATGGGGCCTGTATCATCACTAACTAATTAAATGTTCTATCACAGCAATTAAGTATTTTTGGTAAGCCCAATTGATTATAAGATGGTATACATTTTACATAGTAAAATTGCATCATGGATGCCATTACCAGTGTGAGGTTTTACATGAATAGCTAAATGTGCAAGAGGTGTCTCAAGGACTTGACCACTCACCGACCAATCAAAATGTGCTCCATGGCCAAATGTGTGCCGAGCTCTATTGTGTATTTACGGTGTTATTTAGTGTTTCCCTCAACTATGAATACTGGTGGTAGGACACAAATGGTCTTCCATACAATTGTAAATGGTCAGGTAGTGCATTTTCGAGTTGGTCTATTTTTCAAATTCAGATTCAATTTAATTCTGAATTTGAAAAGTAGGCCAACTCGAAAATGCACTACCTGACAATTTACGATTGTAAATGGACAACACAACGATCAAATTTGCTGTCATAACCGACTGTGGTTAGGCTCCACTGTCAAAATTGCTGTATTTCTCTATTCGCACAGGATTAGTATCCGGAGACCTCTGGTAATTTGTAATAATTATGGAGGTCGTCTGTTTTTTTAAAATCCCGTGCGAAACCATGTTCGTAAAAATGTCAGTAAAAATTATATATACGATATCAAAACATATGTCCTCATATTGTAATCAACAGCTGTATGGCACAATGACGTTGAGCTTATGTTTTAATGATTTGAAGATTGTATGTTTGTGGTCCTGTGAGGCTCAGTTGGTAGGGCATGGCACTAGTAATGCCACGGTTGTGGGTGTGGATTTCCTGCTGGGGAAATTCTGGGGAAAATGTATGTAGTTTATGTCGCTTTGGATAGAAGCATCTGCCAAGTGGCATATCAACTTTCAGCAACATTCATTAGCACAGTTCTCATGTGTCCGGAAGTGCCTCCTCTGTCCAAGATGTCTGCTCCCCCTGCCGATCTCAGTAATAGGCTAGGTGCACGATCTCCCTACTTCCTGAAAGGCAGCTGGTATGAACATATCCTGTCTCACTCTATTGGTTTAATTGATTAATCAGCTGTGCGGTAAACTGTTGGAACACACAGTGCACAGCTGATTAATCAATTAAACCAATAGAGTGAGACAGGATATGTTCATACCAGCTGCCTTTCAGGAAGTAGGGAGATCGTGCACCTAGCCTATTCTGGTTTTAGTAATTCAGTGAACTGCTGCCCTCTATCGGCATTGGAAACAGCTGACTCAGTAACAGTCAAGCACACACTCTGACCTCCAACAGAGTCTGAGATACTGTGTTTGACAGAAAATATGCCTTGAAGTTTCTATTTGTATCATTTTTTAATCCACAGATTTCAAATAAAATGTTATTTTTTAATGTTTTGTTTGTTTGAGATTTTCTGTTTAAATTGGAGTACAAAAACGAGTGACTGTAAAATGTGTTGTAAATAAACTAAATTCTTATTATTTCATGTTGCATTCTTGTTTTGTGAACATTTAGAAATTAATTAAGTAATTATTGTCAGTAAAGGTTCTCAAGCTAGTTGGCTCAGTAAAAATTGTTTGGTAGCTTTTAGTGTTATCAGATATTTTGGTGTATGAGAGTTGAGCTCTGGTTTCCGATAAAATATTAGTTGCAATATGATTCTAATAGAGCTCCGGACGTCACGTGACTCGAGTCACGAAACGTTGTTTACGGCGCCATATTGGCAGAATAGAAAACAATGGATGCAGCGCCAGTGGCAACTTCAGACCATCGGAGTTTACGTCCCACTCACACACACACACACACACACACACACACACACACAATACACACACATGCACCTATGCACAGACACGAATGAACAGAGGTGTCAAAAGTATTCACATTCATTACTCAAGTAGAAGTATAGATACTATGGTTTAAAAAGACTTCTGTAGAAGTTGAAGTATCAACTCAAACTTTTTACTCAAGTAAAAGTATAAAAGTACTGGTTTCAAAACTACTTAAAGTATAAAAGTAAAAGTAATGTAAGGGGGAAAAAATGCCATTAAGGACAAAAGCTTAGGCCACGCCACAGGGGCCTATAGTGCACTACCCCACCTCCCCCCCCAATTTTTTTTTTCTAAAGGCCATAATGACTATTATGTTATTATTAAAATGTTAATGTTGAAAAATTTGGGATGCACTTATTTCAGACGCATTTATGCCCATTGAAAATGAACACATTTTAGTACAATGCAAATACATTAAAGAACCATATATGTGTACTACTGAGCATTAACATGTGAACACGGAAGATATGATGACTAGTTGCCTAAGTATTGTAATGGTGCAAAAAGTCAAACGTCAAAAGTCAAAAGTCAATAGCCTATATTGGAACTGTGAGGGCAAAACCATACAAACCATAACAAAGTAGTGATTCAATATTTCCTGAAAAAACACACATACACACAATCTACATCAGCATCAGAGTTACCACTAAGCTTTGTTCAGCCGCAAAAGCAGCAGGTTCTCAAAGTTCTTTGAGCCAATGCATGCTCTTTTTGGCCTGAAGATCAGCCCTGCGACACTAAACAGTCTTTCACAGGCTGCTGAGGCAGGGAGTCCCGTATTAAGTTTGAGTGATAGCTGGCACACAGCTGGGAAGGTCTTCAGTACCTCTACTGTGTCTCCTGGGCACCCCAGGTACGCATCCAACTGCTGGGACGTTTCAAGAGGGCCGGTCTTCTTCAAGGAGGAAAAGAAGTCCTCTTCCTCAGACGATTGGGAGCCCTCACTGAAGTGTTTCTCGTCCTGACAGTCCAAGTGGCTTCTGATATAGTGAAGGCCTGTGGAATAAAAAACAAAAATCATGACAATTTAGACTATATGGCAGTATTGTAACTGTGTATTGGATAGTGTTGTGTGTGTGTGTGTCATTAAATGTAATTTCAAACTAATTTCACTGTCTTCATAGAAATTACACATATTAAGCGGAAGTGAGACACTTACCAAGTTTGAGGATATTTTCGTCACTTGTCCAACAGGTCTTAAATTTGGGAACTAGAATGGCTGCGGCTATCAGTTCTGGATCTGCAAGCATCTCTCCGAAGCGTTTCTCAAGGCCTGAAAGAAGTGCAGCAATCAAAGGCTCACAGAACTTGGAGGCGACTTGAAGGTGCTGTAGCTTGGTCCTTAGCAGAGTTATGGTGGGGACCAACCATCCCATCTGCACACTGGTTTCTCCCTGAAGAACATCCAGTGCCTTTGCAACTGGGCTCATTGTCTTCGCATATTCTGCAAGAAATGCAAGTTCCACTGGAGTAAACCTGTACAAAGAAGAAGAGAAAAACACAACATGGAACATTAAGTCTACTTGATGTAGCACCTTCAACTGGAGGAACTGATCATTAAAAAGGAAAAATATTGTCATCTGAGACTTTTAGAAATGAAGTTGTGTTGCTACAAATCACATTCATAGTAAATATGGGGATTGCATATTGGCATAGTGCATACGTGTTCTACAGTATTCCAAGTATAAAACTGTGTCTTAATCTATTGTTAATCACTTCATTAACTGTAAGGCAGAAAAACAAGCACTTACTTGGGTGTATCTAGTTCACTGCAGACAGCTGCAAGGGCTCCCTCGCCTTGTTCTCGTGTTATTCTCACTATTCTTTCTACGGCTGAGAAGAGTGAATTCCACCTTGTAGCAACAGGCCTTACGAGCTGGAGTTTGCAGTGGTCTTCAATTACTTCAGATGCGGTGGTTGATCTTGAACTTTTATTCCACAGGCTAGAGCATTTGGCAAATGTGGACCTTGACACGCGCTTGTACAGTGGGTTGACCTCTGCTTTTGAAGCATCAACTGTGGACACTAAATTGAGGAGGTGGCAGGCGCAGCGATGGTGCTTGGGTAGCTGGTATTCTAAGTAGTCATCTTCTTCCAACAGGGCTCCGGCATCAACAAATTCAACACCCTCAAGGCTTTCCTCTTCTTCATCGTTATCATCATTTTGGCCACAATCATCCTCTTCTCCATCACCCTCTCCTACAGGTTCAGCATTGTTGTTCTCGTCAGTCTGCCCATAAACTCTGAAGGCTTTCAGGAAGTTTGATCCGTTGTCAGTTGTAGTGCGAACAATCTTCTCTCTGACATTGAATTCTGTGTGAATATCATTTAGGGCACCAGCCAGGGCAGAAAAGGTATGTGACCCTTTAAGTTGCTTGCATGCCAGGGCAGCACAGGATCTCTGCATGGTCTGGGGGTTAAACCAGTGCGCAGTGACACCAATGAAACCGCGACGGTGTGCCGTCCAGCAGTCTGTTGTTGTTGCTATGAACTCAATTTCACTAAGGGCAGCTTTCAGTTTTCTTTTCATTTCAACAGAGGCCTTTGTGACTTTGTTAACAACAGTATTACGCGTCATGACATTTGTATTTGGCTGAAGATGTTGCACAAGCTCAATGAAGCCCTGTTGCTGAACAATGTGTGGTGGGTGCAAGCCTTGGACAATGAATTTGAGGACTACTTCATCCACACTTGCCTGGGACACTCTTCGAGCCTCCCACAGCTTGGTTTGTTTGGAGGGTGGGGTCAAAGAACCTTCAGTGGATGACTTCCTTTTGAGGGCTGTTGAAGAAAGTTGCGTGTACCTCTCTAGACGAGTGGGGTGTTTCTTCTGTGGAGAAAATGAATGCACAGGCACAGATTGAGATTCATATTATTTCTCTCAAACCACAAGCTGAGACTATCTAGGACTTCCGCTGTATTAAATGTCACGCTGGAAGTTCATGAATGGAGGTCAGACTACAAGTTAGGGAGCAGTTTCACTGGTCTATGCAATTATGTTGAGCAGACCAGAATATTGCCACTTAAAGCTGTTTTAGGACCACAAGCAGCTGCTGGCATGACTGAAAAGTAACATTATTGTTAATGGCACACACCGCGCACATTTCTTCTCCCGTGGGAACATAATTAACTCTTTACAGCAACAAACACGGTAAAACTCCGACCTCAACACATGAAGGATTACAAATGAAACATTGAATATCATAGCCTACTGCTAGCAAGCAAACCATGGCATGTTCTTAGCCATAGCAAACATTGCAAATTTACCATTAGTACGTTACTAGGTAACGTAAATGTCGACTGATAATAACAAACTTTCAGCTTACCTCAATATGCTTTTTCAAATTAGACGGTGAGTTTTTGAAGGCCATTAGCTCGTGGTACTTGGGTGCGCAGAGCTTGCAGCGCATTCGAAAGGAGTTGTTTTTGCATCCAACCATTTCAAAACATTCTTCCAGGTACGGCCAGGGATGGAGAAGGGTTGGCTGATCTTCCTGGCTATCAACCTGGTTGATGCTGGTGCTTGGTTGGGACATTTCGCTGTTATTTTGAGTCTCTGGCACGGTCACGGACATCTTTGGCTACATACATCTGCTTTCCTTGCTGGAGTGTGATTTGTGTCATGTGCAGCAGATGGAATGCATCTCGTACAAACCAATAGGGTGTCGGAATGGTATAATGTTTATACTTCTTGTCACAGCTCCGCCCCTGGCTCATCAGACGTCGATCAGTGAACGATTAAGAGCGCCCCTGGCTCATCAGACGTCGATCAGTGAACGATTAAGAGCGCCCCTGGATCATCAGACGTCGATCAGTGGACGATTAAGAGCGCCCCTGGCTCATCAGCCATTAATCAGTGGTGCCAGGTGCCTATTATAGGGTTAGGCTAGGGTATCGGATAACGTCAAGAGTAGCAGGAACGAGCATATGAACCAACCATTAAGTGGTTACGATCTGGCGATGACTGGAAGCAGGAGCAGAGCTTAAGTAGGAGCCAGTCGCGGTCTTATTCGTCCACACCTGGCACCACTGATTGATGTGGTGGTCTAGTGGATAGTGTGTTGGACTTCCGATCGGAAGGTTGTGAGTTCAAATCCCGCCTGAAACCACACCACTACTAGTGTGCCCTTGAGTAAGGCACTTAGCCCTCAGTTACTCCAGGGGGACTGTCCCTGTAATTCGTAATTGTAAGTCGCTTTGGATAAAAGCGTCTGCTAAATGGCAAAATTAAAATTAAATTAAAATTATGGCTGATGAGCCAGGGGCGCTCTTAATCGTTCACTGATCGACGTCTGATGAGCCAGGGGCGGAGCTGTGACACTTCTCATCCAACCACAATCAAATTCACTCTATCCGGATGGCGCGACTTATCTGGATAGGTTTTTTTTGTGTGTGTTTTTTTTAACGATGAAAAGCTGTAATGAAAACAAGCTGAAATGCAATAGGAGTAACGAGGCTATTTTTAAAATGTAAGGAGTAGAAAGTACAGATAATTGCGTGAAAATGTAAGGAGTAGAAGTAAAAAGTCGGCTGAAAAATAATTACTCCAGTAAAGTATAGATACCCAAAATTTCTACTTAAGTAAGGTAACGAAGTATTTGTACTTCGTTACTTGACACCTCTGCGAATGAATGCACACACAATTCACAGACCAAGACAAAGAACACTACATCGCTTAACTAAATAGATTGAACATCACCGAATAGATTGAACATCACCTTATAACGCCCCCGGCGTACTATTCAAGCCATTAGAAAACGCAAGCTAGCTGTCTGCTATAGGCTAAGTTAACCTTAGGTAACGTTACGTCCCGTTACATGTAGCCTAATCTCACCCAGAGTTATATTACTTTGAATCGCTTCACCTAGCAAACAGTATAAGTAAGTAAAGCAAACAGTATGCCTATCACCTACATATTTATTATGATTAAGCAGCAGAAATGTGTCACCTTGCCTAGAGGGCAGTAGAGGGCAGCAGGGGGCAATAGAGAGCAGTAGAGAGCAGTAGGGAGCAGTAGAGGGCAGCAGGGGGCAGTAGAGGGCAGTAGGGGCAGTAGAGAGCAGTAGAGAGCACCAGGGCACAGTAGGGGGCAGCAGGGGGCAATAGCGGGCAGCAAGGGGCAGTAGAGAGTCTGGAGGAGCCAGGAACAACCAGGAAGAGAGTTTCCACCATTCCCAGGTATTGACAGACAGGTCAGGGGTCAGACCATAGGCTGGTCACAACAGGGGGTGGAGCGTCAAGAAGTACAGACCAGGTGTAAAAATATCATTCATGTTTATTCATGAGTTCTCCACAATGACTTTGGCAGTTATATTATTGTGTGTGTGTGTGTGTGTGTGTGTGTCCAGTATCTCTCCTACTGTCTCCTTGGTGTTTTAACATGTTGACATCAGTGAACAGTTATTGTGGTGTGTGTACGTGTGTGTGAGAACCTCTGTGTGTGTGTGTGTGTGTGTGTGTGTGTCTGTGTGCATTTTGGTATTAGTGTGCATGTGTGTGTGTGTGTGTGTGTGTGTGTGTGGGGGGGGGGGGGCTTAGACCACGGCCCGGAACAGGAAGGAGAGGGCGGCTCCAAACGCCATACCCAGGGACAGGAAGAACGTCATCATGGCGCCGGCCGTCACTGCTTAATTCCTGTAGAGACAGAAGAAGAAGAATGGTGTGTGTGTGTGTGTGTGTGTGTGTGTGTGTGTGTGTGTGTGTGTGTGTGTGTACGTGTGTGTGTGTGTGTGTGTGTGTGTGTGTGTGTGTGTGTGTGTGTGTGTGTGTGTGTGTGTGTGAGAGTCTGACCTTGATCTTGATCTTGGTCCAGCTGGGTTCCCTGTGATTAGTATATCGGCGATTAAAATAAATCCTGCGATCAGGCAACTCGGGATTGGAATTCAAGCCTCAGGTGATTCCTCGAACGAGGATCAGGCTTGTGTCATGAGTGTTCACAGAACACCGGCTTACAAATCCTCGATATGGGCGCGTGCACGCAGACATAAAGAGCCCCGAAGAGTCAAACTGTCGAAATTAAGATTGATCTTTATGAAGACGACAAATAAGATGTGAAATAGTGTAATACTGCCGCAAGGGAGTAAGACAATATGAAAGACAATATGAAAGTGACACTCATCTGATACACTGCAATACTCATTTATAAACACGTGAGGGCGCCATCGTCACGGCCATATAGCAGGCCTCTCTTCAATATTCGACTAAATTAAAATAATGAAAAGTGTTGACATGCACTCCTCTATAAAGTAATTGAAGGAGTTATTATTATGATTATTATGAAATACAGTTACTTGGGGGGGGGGGGGTATTCCATCAATGTCGCTAAAGGAAAATCCAGGCTTATTTTTTACAAGGCTTATTTTTTTATAAATCTTATTTTAAAATCTAGGTTTATTTTGATACATCTCTCGAGACGTATCAAAGATAAGCCTGGATTTTCCTTTAGCGAAGATAATGGAAACCCCCCCAGCAAACTCCGCGAAGTAAAAAAAGCCCCACCCACCCGGGCGACGGGGTCGTACTACAAAACGAGTGAACCCATAACGGTGCCACGCACACAGACAGACAAGATGCCGAACTCATCGCTTTTCCTTTACTTGTTTTTCTATGTACAGATCTACGTTTTGGTTGATTATACATTCGCTGATGAATCAACCGACGAGGTGAAGACAGAGATCGTGTTCATGCCCGAGGACTGCAAACGACAGAGCAAAAAGGGAGACTTACTGAACGCGCATTACGATGGCTACCTGGCGAAAGACGGCTCGCAGTTCTACTGCAGGTAAAGTTTGCCAAAGTTGTTAAGATTCATTCACAGAATCTGAATAATGCCATCATTGGCCAACGTGCATTTCTTTGTTCATATACAACAATCCATTTATACGACACCATTTTAATGCAAAATGTTGAGAACATAGTTTTGATATGGTTTGACAATGTTCTGGGTGATTGATCACGATAATGCAGCTTATTATCATAATATATATTATATTGCTCTGCGCTTATGAGTGCATGGGATCTCCCGAAAATGTTTCACCGATTTGCATCATATTATTGGGTTCTGAAGTAAAGTCCCGTCACTCCTCCAGACAGGACCAGCCAGACTCTGGACGCACACAAACCCACACCGGCCGCGCGCATGCGTCAACGACACGCCAGCGTTGCAACATTATTGGACACGCTCAATTTATTCAATCATTTCATCCATATATTCATCCATCCGGATAGCATCCTGCTCTATACAGTCCCGTGGACAGATTAGAGTGGGGGACTTTGTCATTGTAAATGACCCCGCCCGCCAAGACACAGTCCTTCTCCTAATGAAGTCCTCCTTCTTTCACTGTGTCTGACTGTTCCTCTGGTGGTTGTGGTCTTTGACATGGCATGGCTCTGACTGTTCCTCTGGTGGTTGTGGTCTTTGACATGGCATGGCTCTGACTGTTCCTCTGGTGGTTGTGGTCTTTGACATGGCATGGCAATGTAGGCAGGTGGGTAACAGGTTGGCTTTAGGACCATGCAAGGAACTCTGCCTTTACCTGAGTGATAATACTACTGAAATGGAGTGATGACGAACAGAGTGACTGTCCCATATTTTGTCCCCTCTTGAACCTAATGAGATGGCTAGATAACCAGCTAATCTGCAATTGCCAGCTGTCAGCGATTGTATATCTCTAGCAATCACATTAAGTCTGGTCTGCATGGTCTGTCGGTATTAGATGACGAGACGATGACGTGGCTTCTGGAGGGGTGTCCAGAAATATAGCCCAGGTGAGCCCCTCAACCAGGTCTCGGGGTGGTAAAAGGGTAGCCCCTCGGCCCCGAGCCTGGTGGAGTGGAGAGGAAAACAACTACCCATACGCCGAAGAAGAAGAAGAACATTAAGCCTGGTACACATATAAAGATTTTCTAAATCTTAACAGATTTTTTATCTGAGTCCCCACACATGAAGATAAAAAATCATGGATTGAACAGTTTTGATCGTATTGTGTGTGGTGTGCTCCGATATTCCCATTTCCGCACACCACATACATAAAGATCTGTCCTAGAGTCTCGTCCCCCAAGCCAGAAATCTCGCGTGATCAGGGTAGTAGTACCCTGACCAGTGGCAGACTCAGGCTGTTTGAAGGGCAGGGGCGAAAAGAAAAAAAGGGCACCTACTGCACAACATGGGACCCCCCCCCAGTGCACATGGTCAAGTTTAGACCATTGGAAGGGCAGCCAATAGGGCACATCCTCTAATTTCGCCACTCAAAAGGGCACTTTAGTGCGACGTTTTTCAACGATGGGGGTACATGGTCAAATGAAGACCGTTGGAGGGGCACCAATAGGACACATCCTCTCGGGGGCGCTTAGGTGGCGTAGCGGGTTAAGCGCTGACCATGTAACCGCAGGGTCCCCGGTTCGATTCCGTCCGGGGACATATCCTGCATGTCATCCCTCCTCTCTCTCACCCATCCTTCCTGTCTAAATCTTCACTGAAACTGTCAATAAAAAAAATAACAAAATAAAAAAAGGACATCCTCTCATTTTCGCCACTCAAAAGGGCATTTTTGCCACTCAAAAGGGCACTTAAGTGAGACGTTTTTCAACCGTGGGGGCACCAGGAGGGGCGGTCGCCCCCCCCTGCCCCCCCCTGGGTCCGCCAGTGACCCTGACTGCATCAAAAGTAACTTTGTACTTAGCTTATTATTATTATTATTATTATTTTTTTCTAGCCTAAATTGACAAATTATAGGACATATCCATTATGAACCTTGTCTGTATGGACCAGTTACTTACTTACTTACGCCTGTCGCTCCTTTTGGAGGAGCATAGGCCGTCGACAACAGTTCGCCAGGGTCCTCTGTCCTGTGCTTTGCTTTCCAGCTGTTTCCATGTCAGTCCACTCTGTGTGATGTCTGTCTCCAAGTCCCTGCGCCAGGTGTTCTTGGGCCGGCCTGTCTTCCTTTTGCCTTGGGGGTTCCATCTAAGGGCCTGTCTGGTGGTGCTGGTGTTTGGTTTGCGTAGTGTGTGGCCGATCCATCCCCACCTTCTTCTCTTGATTTGTTCTTCCACTGGTTGTTCGCCCGTTCTCTGCCAGAGATCGTTGTTACTGATGGTATCTGTTTAGGTTGTATGGACCAGTATCTTATATGAATGAGAAGAAACCATTTACAGAATATGTTCAGATTATTACATGCAGATGAATTTGTCTTTTCTTTTTCAGTCGCTCAGACAAAGCTGGCCATCCTCAGTGGTTTGTGTTGGGCGTCGGACAGGTAATCAAGGGCCTCGACATCGGCATGATTGGAATGTGTGCTGGGGAGAAGCGCAAGATAACGGTTCCACCTGCTTTAGCGTTCGGAGAAAAAGGCAAAGGTAAAAAGTATTTATGTGCGGTAAATTGTACTAGCACGGTTTGGGAATGTGATGGTTAGCTAACACAGTGAAAATAACTTGAATTCTGCTAACCCAAGAACACTATTTTCTCTTTCCTATGTTGCTACTTCCACAGCACTTTCTGAAGAAATGCCACCCCTGCCAGTTTACACAGCACATTATGCAGCTTCCTCTACGCATGTAAGCATGTTGGGTTAGATTGCATTCTTGCATACAATGTATAGGGGCGATACATTGCAAATCAATGGTTGTTGGCATTGCATGCGTATTTCGAATGCTGGCCATTCTCTATAAGGTGTTTTGATTAACTGTATTCCATTCTTGTGATATTGTTTCAGTATAGTGTGAATAGCTATCATCAATGCATGTACCGTATGTGCTGACATATTCTGGCATGTATCCTGATATTGCATGCAATGTCTAATTAAAGGGCTACGACTATTACGAAGTCTATCACTGGGTTTATTTGCAAGGACCTTCGCCTGTACAGTGTTGTGGAAAACTACGGTTTCTGCCGAATGCTGCAAACACTGGAAGCACGTCATGAAATACCAGTTAACACAGATATCGTGATGTATCGTTGATGAATTGTCTTGCAATGTATCGATTATCGCAGAATTGATGTACCGCGATACTGCTAAATATCATACGGTTATCGTTACGTGAGTTACCTTGTGATTCCCACCTCTAGAATAAACACATAATAATATTTGACATGAATTTATCCTATCCAGAAATATATTTTAAAATTGAGTTTTAATCGCGTAGCCCTATTAGTGCGTGTGAATAGCGTAGCCCTATTAATGCGTGAGAATAGCGTAGCCCTATTAGTGCGTGTGCACGCAGACATTTGTATGGTTTGTAGTGGGGGTCGCGGGCTGAAAAGTTTGGGAACCCCTTCCATAGAACACGCCTCGCCACCCCAGAACACCAATGGGGAGTATTCCATCAACGTCGCTAAAGGACAATCCAGCCTTATTTTGACAACTCTCGCGAGACTTCTCAAAATAAGCCTGATTTCCTTTAGCGACGTTAATGGAATACCTCCCTGGCCATATCAACATGTTTGTATACAAATCGAGTATCGGTTAGGGCACTCCATTTTAGAAAGCACTTTTGTGGGACCAAAACAGAGTTCGTAAATGAAATATTTCTTTCATGGATCTCATTCCATTTTTGGTAACGATTAAACATAGTCATTACAACTATTAGGAAGCATTTAGAAAGCTTGTATGTTACATACTGGACCTTTTACAGATTATTTAATACAACGCCTTAAAGACAATTCATAGGAAAAACCAAGCTATTAAACCTTATATGAATCCTATGAAAGGAAAATTAACGGAGATGAAACTATATTTTTACAAAATCATGTTACAGGAATACCTATACTGTTTTACAAAAATAATTTCAGAACCATCCGAGAGTGCATGTCAGGCTTGTTTATTTGATATAGAATGTACTAAATTATGTCAGTTTTGAAAATAATTTTAATTTTTAATTTTTTTATTTTCTGGTTGAGCAGATCCCGTTCCACCCAATTCTACGTTGATCTTTGAGGTGGAGCTCTACTCAGTGTCCAGAGGACCGCGCAGCATGGAGTCGTTTCGAGAAATAGACAACGATGGAGATAAGATTCTGACAATGACTGAGGTACCGTAGCCCACCTTCTTCTCAATAGAATAAAGTGACGATTGGCATTTACTTTATTTCGATTTTTTGTTGTCCAGTGGTCTTGAATGAAGTAGAAGCCGCACACTCTAGTTCCAGTTGCAAAAGTGTCGATTTTAATTGACAACGGTTTCGGCCGTAGCCTTTGTCAAGTTTTACAAACAACATAGTGCATGACAGCCATTACATAGACAGGTAGGCTACATTGAATAGGTAACACCTGTGAGGACACACCTATGTGAGAGTACAATTACGTCATAAATACGTACATGAGAAGACAATCGGTGTTACATATAAGCTGTACACTGGCTCAAAATTCTGTGTACATGAATAGACCCAACAGCGAGGGCTGGATATAAATAACATGTAGCTGTAAGCAGAGCGCTGAGTCCGGAAAGAAGAAAGAAAAGAAAAGAAAAGGGTCATACAATAACAGACACATGAGACATGGGGGGGGGGGGACCTGGGTGGGAAACACAACCTGACCAACTCTAAAATAACAGAATATATCATCAGCCCTGAAAAGGGCCGTCATAAGCTAGTATTAAGTAACCCTAATGACATCGAAGTCTCTACCGATCAATAAAGTTAGAGTAGACTCCAGGGTCCAGTGGTCTAGCACCATGGCCTACAGTGCACATGTATACCCATGTCAACATGGGTTCGAATCTGTCCCCACGGCCCCTTACTTTCCTGTCTCTCTTCACTGTCCCTATCCAATAACAATGAACAATATGGTGGTGGAAGGCTGCTCCACTCTGCTCCCCCAATGTAACCCCTATTGTAGTCCTGCTATAGTCATTCCTCCATATCAGAATATAGTGCTATCCAACTCCTGTGTAACATTTTGAGTGTGTAATTTTTCTTACCTTAACTGACTGACATCTCTTTAAGCACTAACTGAATGTCTGCTCTTTAAACACACTGAACTCTTTAACTGACTGACATCTCTTTAAATGCATATAATTTCTTACCTTAAATGCATATAATTCAATAATCTTCTATAATTCCCCCCCCCCCCCCCCCCCCCCCCCCCAATAGTACCTCACGCAATTGTACTTGTATAACCGAAGTGACAAATAAACATCTTGTATCTTGAGAATGTACTCAAGTAGCAGACAAGCTTGGAGGTATACCCCTGTATACTTCTATTGCATCGACTGAATAAAAGCATCAAGTTTAAAAGCAAATCTGTGGTTTGGTCAGAGGAGGGTTAACCAAAGGTTTTGTTTGTTATTTCTCAGGTGAAAGAGTACTTGAAGTTGGAGTACCAGAAAGGTGGTGATCAGCGCGATGAACCTTTCTATCAGAACATTTTGACTGATATATTCCGCAAGAGTGACCACGATGGAGATGGATTGATATCGGTTAAGGAGTACAATGTTTATGAACACGATGAGCTCTAGGATCCACCAATACCTGCAAAGCATAATAATGCATCATTTGATTTACAGTGCAGTCGGAAAGCATTCAGACCCCTTCACCTTTTCCACATTTTGTTGTGTTATCGACTCAATTTACAATAGACAATGGATTGAATAAAATGTATTTGCCATAAATCCACACACAATACCCCATGTACGTAAGTATTTTGCTATGGCACTCTTAAAATGTGCTAGAAATGCTAAATGTCATCAACAAATGACTCTAAGTTGAATTGAGTCCATCTTAATGCAAGAACAATAGTTAATGTCATTTTGGAATGAATATCTTTGTTTTTATAGGGTCTCTGGTTAGGCTGTTACTACCAACTCAGCAAATTGTAACATTTTGTCTTGATCCTTTTTAAAAGTGGTTTCGCTTTGTCATTCTGGGGTATTGTGTGTGGATTGATGGCAAATCATGTTTTATTTAATCCATTTTAAATTGGGGCTATACCACAACAACATGTGGAAAAAGTGAAGGGGTCTGAATACTTTCCGAATGCACTGTATTTTGTTTTTAGATTCTATGTTTTTACTATACCACCAGTGGATATTCCTAATCTGGTGAGGGTCCAGATTTTGACCAATAAAACCACTAAAACTTTATCAATAAACTCTTAAGTGATAAAGGTTAATGGGCAACGGATTGCGTTCTTTCAAAGTGTTGTGTATTAAAGGAGTAATCTTGGATTGGTACATACATTTGTGTCCTTTTGCATAAATGATATAATTGATACATTGAATATAACTTGTAAATTCCTCATGATCTTATTTCAACTGTTTATACCATCTTAACCCAAAATGTAACCTTGCTTTACCCCATTATTTGTGAACAATGTAATTTAAACAAACGCTATAGCTTCAAAACATGGTCAAAATGTGCATGTGACCACTTTGTTGTTAGAATCCCAGATTGCCCCTTTAAGCTATTAGACATTTTACATAACGCCATTACAGCTGCAGGTAACCAAGGAAACAGTCCTGTAACTTATTACAGTCCTGTATTATATTACCCAGGAGATCTAGAGGCAAGTGCTATATAAATCCAATGAATTATTATTATTATTATTATTATTATTATTATTATTATTATTATTATTATTATTATGAGGATAACAACGTTGACTTGAAAAACAGTAGGAGGAAGGGGCCAACCACCAAGACACCTATAAACGAACTAACAGGCAACAAAGGAGAAAGACACATTAATAATGATAATAACAACAATGCACACATTCACACACACACTACACACTCAACATATGCTTACACACACACGCACACACACACACACACACACAAACACACACACACACACACACACACACACACACACACACACACACACACACACACACACACACACACACACTTGTAAATAGCTTGTGTTGTCTTCAGTCTCAGCACTGTGTGGGTTTATTGATCCACCTGTTAGACTAATTATTATTGTGTACGGCAGCACTTTTGGGGGGAAAAGGAGTTGTAACATCTGATGCATCTGATAAACTATAAATCATAATAATATTATACCTCACCGCTGGCCTTAGGATAGACGTCAGCTATTCCCGCGAGACCAGGGAACGGGATGTGAAACGGGACGTGAAACTAAGATGGCGGGTCAATAAACGCACACAGTGCTGAGACTGAAGACAACACGAGTCATTTATTAAGTTTATAACTGTGCCAGAGGGCAAACATTACAACATGTTCACTTATTACACAAAGACTGGGAAAGCGACACTAGCTTGAACAACAACGGAGGCGCCGACCTGACGGTAGGAGTTGGAGTGATTGATGAATGAAGCAGAGAGCTGCTAGATACAATGGTCCGTACAGAGCTGCGTTAGTGATACAAGATCATTATGACATACTTATTCATTACAATCAAATACAATCATGTTCATAGATGTGGCTTTGTTTGGCTAGTTAACCAGCCAACTCTGTAACATTACCGTAGTGAATTACTCATGACATGACGTAGGCCTACTAGTTCCCTCTCGTCCGCATTTCAGACAGCAAATGTTACCAGCCCTTTATAAACAAGCACAAACACTTTCCACCACTTATCCATGGCACTTTTTGTTAAGTAAAAGATTGCATTTCATGTTCGAAAGGCGCTATGTAAATAAAGCTTTACTTACTAAGCACTTAGAGGACCCTACCTCCTATGTCCGACTCCTATTTGTTGATTTCAGTTCTGCTTTTAACACGATACAGCCGCACCTTTTAATTGAGAAGCTAAATGGGTTTAATGTCCCCCCCCTCATTATAAAATGGTATCACTCCTTTTTAACTAACCGCACACAGCGGGTCAGTGTTAATGGCACTCTTTCGGAACCCAGAACCATAAGCACTGGTGCTCCACAGGGTATAGTCAGTTCCCCTGTGCTCTTTACTTTATACACAAACGAGTAAAGAAGCACCTACCCTAGCAATCGCATCATAACATTCTCGGATGACACTGCCATCCTTGCTTTAATTAAAAAGGACAGTGACCTTAATGACTATTATTCTGAAATCCAGAGGTTTGTTAAATGGTGTGATGTTAACTGTCTGCTTTTAAATGTTAAGAAGACTGAGGAGATGGTGTTCGACCCCAGAGGTGTTGGGGACCACAGGCCTGTGGTCATCCACAAACAATCCATCTCTCAGGTCGCCTCTTACAAGTACCTGGGGGTTTTCATTGACAACTCACTCACCTGGAGCACTCATGTAGACAGCCGTTGTAGCAGATTACAACAACGACTACACTTCCTACGCCGTCTTAGAGTTCATGGTGTTGACCAAAAATGTATGCTACTCTTCTACCAGTCTGTCTTAGAGAGTCTCATCAGATACGGCATTACATCTTGGTTTGGTAACCTATCTGTACAACTAAGGTCCAAACTGGTCCGACTGATACAGACTGCATGGAAGATCATAGGGGTGAAAGACCACTCATCCCTGCAGTCTATTTTTGAACAGGCTACTCTCAGACAGGCTAATAGAATTCTCATGAATCCCTCCCATGTCCTACATGCAGAGTATGAACTGCTGCCCTCTGGGAGGAGGTTCAGAGTCCCCCGCGCTAGACTAAATAGATTTTAAAATTATTTTATTCCCGTTTCTGTTAAACTTTTAAACTGCACCAGATGAATGTGAACACATCTTGCTTATCGTTTTATTTCCACTCTTGTTTTAATCAAGGCTGCCTTCTGTTGTGTGTTAACATTCTGTATTGTCTGTTGCTCTTTGTTGGCTGCTGTGGGGTGCAAGCCCAATACACATTTCCCAGTGATGGGACAATAAAGTGACTTTTGACTTTGACTTGACTTGACTTACTTACTTACTTACTTTTACACTGCTGTACTGAAAAGGTACTGAACCGTGACTTCAAAACCACAAACTGAAATGTGTCTGTACCGTTACACCCCTATATATTTTAAATGTAACAATACAAACTTGATCTATTCAAATCTGTAATCTCTTACCTTTCAATAGCTATTTTCATTTCGTATGCACTCTTATCCTGTGGCCTGTAAATGATATTTGAAATGTCAAATGCCAACATTATGGCATAATCAGCCTATTTGCTGTGTTGTCAACACAGAAAAAGCTAAACTTTTGGTTTTCCCTTGAAAAAGAGGGGGCCACATATTAAAGAGCTGTAATTCCTAGACCCTTCCTCCAATTAGGATGTGAATACCCTCAAATTAAAGAGGGTATTTAGTCTGCACTTTAAGGCCATATTCATTCTATAACTGCAACTTGAATATGTTTTGGTAAACAGCTAAAATAACAACAATTCTGTCAGTGTCCAAAATGCATATATATATATATATATATATATATATATATATATATATATATATATATATATATATATATATGGACCTACATATAGCTTGGCTACTGTTTTCCACTTCTGGTAAAAAAAAATAACATAAAAGTATGTTTTGATTACATTTCTTCACTTTTGTTTTAATATTTTGATCATCTTTATTCGTAGGATTCCCTGCACTGTGAACTCCCCATCTGGGCAATGATGGATGCTTCTGCTTGTTCTGGTCATGACGACATGCGCCAGTGCTACGTCCAGTGTGGGAAGAAACTAAACATGGAGGATATTGTGAAAATACGGCAGCGAATTAGAAAAGGGGGACAACACCATTGTGGTACAACTGATCAGTAAGTCATACACATGCTGTGAATCCTGTCCACAAGTAGCCTATTGTGTTCACAGGGTTCGACAGTAACGCTTGTCCGGAGCAAGTAAAACATTTGCCGGGTTTGTTTGCGCGAGCCCGATGACGCTGCTAGATCCTGGATATTTTTAACTGTGTGCAGGAAGAACAACAGACGGCATAATAATAATATCTTCACTCCACGATTATCTAGTCTGGTCTGGCGCCTGCGCCGTCTGTTGTTCTTCCTGCACACAGGTAAAAATATCCAGGATCCAGCAGCGTTGTCGGGCTTGCACAAACAAATCTGGTGAATTTTTTACTTGCTCCGGGCAAGCGGGCAAGCGTTACTGTCGAACCCTGGTTCAATAATTCACCATAGGGTGCCAGGTGTACAGTAAGCTAATGGTGGTCATTGAATTGATATGATGAATTATACTGCCAGGTGCATAACTATAATCTTAGCCAAGTCATTGTATTAGCTCAGTACATTTCAGCAGCAGCTAAACAGTTGGTAATTAAAGGGCAGAACTATAAGCACATCTAATAGATGAATGTCATGTATGATAACGCAGCAAGCTTGCTTGAAAGGGAGCTGCCAGTCAAGCGTGCAAAGTCCACGCCCATACAGCCCTCTGTCTGACCAGGAAGTTGAGCCTAACTAGAATATTATTGTCATTTTTTCTTGGACACAAAATACAATTGGAACCGTTTAATGTCTATTTTCCAGACCCTTTAATTACAAAGAAATGCAATCAGTAATCCATAGATTATTGCATTTGCAGGACATGTCCTGTCAGTCTAGTTGGGCTTTCAGTGAACTGTCATTTATAATTGACTCTGCACTGTTTGTGCCTCCACTGTTTCTAGATGCAGGTCCTCTTCAGCTCATGTAACCACGTATGAACCAGAGTCCACAGAGTCCCCCGGATCTGGCTGTGGTTCTCCAGCCCTGAAAATCACACAGTGGGGTCCAGAGATGGTGGCAGTGAAGCTGGAGGAAGAAGATGTAGAGGAGAATGGTGTGATGGTGAAAGAAGAAGTGGAGGAGAAGAGAGTGATGGTGAAAGAAGAGGATGGAGGTGCAGCTGTAATGCAGAAGGGTGTGATGGTGAAAGAAGAAGATGGAGGAGAAGAAATGAGGGAGGAGGGAGTGATGGTGAAACAAGAGGTCGAAGTAGAAGTGGAGATTGAAGACACGGATGGTAAGTCTTTGTTGTATAGTGGTGAGGGTCATTGCACTGCTGTAAAATCAATGCTGCCAGTGGCAAGGCAAGTTTATTTGTATGGCACATTTCATACAACAGGGGCAATTCAAAGTGCTTTACATCCATTATTTAAAAATACAGCAAGAGGAGTATAGCAAGAAAATAAAAACGACTGAATAAAAGCAAATATAAGAGGTTAATAGATAAAACATTTAATAAGACAATAGTTCATGGATAAAAGACATTGATAGAAGTGTCATAACTGCTGCAAAACATGAAGGTTTTTAGCTTAGATTAGGTTATGTTTAGGGTTTGTGCCCGTTTGATTTCTTCAGGGAGTTTGTTCCAGGAGCATACAGCAGCTGACCTTAGGGGCCTTAGGGAATATAGGGTGGGAGGAGATCTGATATGAATACAGGGTGGGAGGACATCTGATATGAATATAGGGTGGGAGGACATCTGATATGAATACAGGGTGGGAGGACATCTGATATGAATATAGGGTGGGAGGACATCTGATATGAATATAGGGAGGGAGGAGATCTGATATGAATATAGGGAGGGAGGAGATCTGATATGAATATAGGGTGGGAGGACATCTGATATGTATTTTGGTCCAAGACCATTTTCTGTGAGAGACTGGTAGCCAGTGTAGGGATCTCAGGATTGGTGTAATGTGTTCAAACGTGTTCATTTTTGTTAGGACCCTAGCAGTTGCGTTTTGGATGAGCTGCAGCTTACGAACAGCCCCTTTCGATAGGCCTGTTAGTAGACCATTACAATAATCAAGTCTACTCGAAACAAATGCATGGATGAGTTTTTTTTTTTCAAGGTCTTATTTGGACATGAAACCTCTCATTCTTGTGTTGTTCAGGTGATAGTAGGCTGATTTAGTTATCAAGTTCATGTGGCTGTTGAAGTTTAGAGTCTAGAATTACACTAAGATTTCTGACCTGTTTTTTAGTTTAGAGAGAGAATCAAGTTTTGCACTGACTTTCGATCTTTTGTCAGGTTTACCGAATACAATTATCTCTGTTTTGTCCTTGTTTAATGAAGAATGGACAGACTCTCACATGTTCATTCTTCCCACGGGCAGTTCAGTTCAAACCCTGTATGTCTGATATGTTTGGAAACCATGGCGATTATTAAAAGCGGCAATGTAGATAGATAGATAGACTTTATTTGTCATTGCTACAGTACAGGTACCAAATAACGAAATTTAGGAGGGGAGGCTCCCCTGGTGTTTAGGAAAGGAAAAAGAAACACATTTTAGAAAAAGCATAGATGCATAAAATCACAAGAAGGTAAGGAGCTGGTTTACATCAATAAAGGCTATGTACACAATCCACTGTACTATACTGCACAGATAGTCAACTAGGGTTGTCATATTGCACAAGAAAGTATTTTTTCACATTATTTTAAAGTGTCACAGTTTGCAGGCTTGAAAATGTACATGTTTGTGCCTCAGCACTAGCTGCCATACAATCCGTCCGGACTGTCCTGGGCCCAGAACTTAGGCCTTTTCTGTGTTCAGGGCCTTGACGGCCCTGTGGTAGAAGCTGTCCTTCAGTCTGTTTGTCTTAGCGGCCGGGGTCCTGTACCTCCTGTTCGAGGGCAGCTTGACAAAGTGTTCGTGCCCAGGGTGGGTCGGGTCCTTGGAGATCTTGGAGGCCCTCCTGAGACAGCGTGTTTTGTACAGCTCCTCCAGAGAGGGGAGGGGGGCGCCGGTGATCTTCTGTGCTGTTCTCACGACTGTTAAGCGCTACGAGACTAAACCCATCTTTTGAGCAGAAACATACACACTCAAATCTGAACCGAGGACAGAGAAAATACACGATACAGAGCCCAATATGATCGATCCACCAGAATTCAAACACATTCATTCACTGCCCAACAACGTGCTAATGAATGTTCCCTTAAAGTTGCTTGCGTTTTGCGTCAACATAAAACACATTTACTGACGGTCAAGGGGTGCATGAGTGGTAGCTGAAACCTTCCTTGAGGGGAAACAAAAATAAGAGTTTTGTGAAAAGATCAAGCAGATACCGATGTACCTATTTTTTTATTTTTTTATTTAACCTTTATTTATACAGGTAAAAAACACATTGAGCCCCAAGGGCTCATTTTCAAGTGTGACCTGTTCACAGGCATACAACAATAACATCCACCACAAACAAATACAATACAAAACCTGGCCTACATAGTCTAAAACTAACTAAAACTACATAGTCTAAAACTAAAACTAGTCTAAAACAGTCTAAGATAATCTAAAACTAAACTGAAACTACAAAACCTAAAACTAGACAGCTAAAGATCTAGGGACAGGGAGGGGTCAGCAATGGGCAAAAGGGAGGGTCAACTTAATTGCAGTGTGGGCACTGGCACAGGATTCACTAGTTGAATAAACGAGGGCTAGGGCTGCCGTGCGCAAGGTCCTTGGGTCCTTGGGATTTGTAAATGAAAATATACCAGTGAAGGGTTCGGCGGATAGAGAGAGATGACCAGTTAACCAGAGAGTATAGCACACAGTGATGCATAATGGGTTTACAGCCTTTATCTGTACACCTATGTACCTACAGATACCTACGTCAGCATCATCAGCCACAAGGGAAACCGAAATATTAACCCAGGACATGCTAGCAAAACAGAAGAGAAGGGGAAACTGAAGCTACACTTTATATTTCGTTTTTTAATTTATTTTTAAAAAATTAAGCACTTTATTTTAAGATGCACATTTTTCAAAAGCTCTGTTATGTATCTTTACATTTAAATGCAGCCCTTATTTTACATGAGAAAAGAACATGTATTAGTACTTATAATCTCTCCGCTTCAAAGTGAAAATCTACAATATTGTTGAAATATTATTGAATTGTACTTTAATATGTATATGTACTATATGTATATATGTTACGGTACATGTGGGAATACGGTACATGTGGGAAAACTAGGGTTAGGGTTAGGTGCTACGTCGACTTGGTACATGCTAGCATGTCTAACCTTACCCCTAATCCTAACCCTAGCACCCTAGCACCTAACCCTAACCCTGTACCGTATTCCCACATGTACCGTAACATATATAAACCCCTCAAAAAAAGTTCGGAAACTTTATTTTGGTTGATTAATCCTCCCCTTTAATAATACCAATTGGTATTGTATTTTATATCGTTGGAAAGCCTGATTAGTCACCTGTACAACGAGGTACAACTTGTAGGGATCATGCATTCATGGAATGAACAACACAGCTAAACATGTGGATAGCGGCCCAAAGATATTTGCCAAAATCCCCTATATTCTTCTGTTGGTATTCACTCTTGTTTTGAGTTGCTTGGTGGATTGGATGATTGGACTCTCCCACAGTAATAAGGAAAAAACAACACATATTGGCCATTTTTACACTTTATTCATTTTACACTGTCAGGGACCTGAAGATCCATACGCAGTCACAACAGCTTGGCACCTCCTCCTCATGCTGGTCACCAGCCTGGTCACACACTGCTGTGGGACGGCATCCCATTCCTCAACCAGGATTTGCCGCAAGTCAGCCAACATGGTTGCGTTGGTCACTCTGGCATGTACAGCACACCCAAGCTGATCCCACAAGTGTTCAATTGGGTTGAGGTCTGGACTCACGGCAGGCCATTCCACCCTCTCCACTCCCAAATTCTGGAGGGGCTCTGTGATGATCCTGGCTCTGTGGGGGCGAGCGTTGTCATCCTGGAGGATGGAGTTAGGTCCCAGAATCTGGAAATATGGGATCGCCACTGGCCCCAGAATATCATTCCTGTCAATTAGGTGCCATTCAGGTGCCAGTCACACACCTGTGACTGACATACACCTGCCAGCACTTGAAGCTCAAAACGAGAGTGAATACCAACAGAAGAATATTGCAGGGGATTTTGTTAAATTGTTTTGGCCCGCTACCCACATGTTTAGCTGTGTTACTCATTCCACGAATGCATGATCCTGACAAGTTGTACCTCGTTGTAAAGGTGACTAATAAGGCTTTCCAACGATATAAAATACAATACCCATTGGTATTATTGAAGGGGAGGAAGAATCGACTGAAATGACGTTTCCAAACTTTTTTTGAGGAGTTTATATATATGGCACTGAATCATAACGCAATCTAGACATTATAATGTTCCAGACCTTTGCTTGAGGGCATTTTCTCTAACTGGACCTTGTTGATTTTTTGCTGAATACCCCTGCTATAGTCGTCCGATGAGAGGGCTATGTATGTCATCTGCATATTTGTGGTAGGCAATTTTGTTCTTTTTTATGATGTGTCCCAATGGAAGCATATAGAGATTGAATAGGAGGGGGGATTGACCCTTGGGGAACCCCACGTGTCATTTTAATTTGGTCAATGGAGACATAATAGCTTCTGTCCTGTAGGTAGGATCTAAACCAGTCTAGTAGTACTAAAACTGCGATGTTTCTGGAGTCAGTGTTCACACGAATGTCATTAAGGACCTTCATTTGGGGTTGAGTGGTTTGGGGAGTTGGGGGCAGGGAGTGAGGGTGGGGGGAGAGAAGGGGGGCTGCACCGTCGCTTTAGTGGCTCAACAAGTTGGCTAACGATCTGTCTTGCCCTGGCGACTGAAGGGCGCAGTTCAGCCAGCTGTGATGAGTTTGGAGGGCCCTTTACTGTAGGCTGTGATGCGTTTGGAGGGCCCTTTACTGTAGGCTGTGATGAGTTTGGAGGGCCCTTTACTGTAGGCTGTGATGAGTTTGGAGGGCCCTTTACTGTAGGCTGTGATGAGTTTGGAGGGCCCTTTACTGTGGGCTGTGATGAGTTTGGAGGGCCCTTTACTGTGGGTTGTGATGAGTCGCAGGTCTGTGGGGAGACCTGGAGCTGTGAACTAGGGATGCTCCGATCTGGATTTTTGGGGCCGATACCGATCACCGATTTGTTTCCTCAAGATCAACCGATACCGATACCGATTTTTTTTAAAATACATAACTGACTGGATAGCCTAAATATTTTTTGCTTTTTAGACAAAAGTTTTGATCCATTAGGCACCAAGCAAACGCAGACCCATTTTTATGGCATAGTAAAGGTCTGGCCTATCACCCAGTTAGGGCCTGAAGCCCAAGTCAGTCGATATGGCTGTATAAAAGACATCATAAACGTGGCCTTAATGGTTTACATACTGTTACGTCCTCCTATGTTTTCTGTTCAGTTATCTGTCTTCCCCAGGAAAAAAATAAAAAATAAAATAAAAAAAAATCGGTTTTTGCGATCGGCCATTTTTGCCGATCACCGATCGAGTCATTTGGAGTGAAATCGGCCGATTTAAATCGGTGGCCGATAAATCGGAGCATCCCTGCTGTGAACTACTGTGAACAATTCAGTTGGCTGTGCTGAGTCTGAAGAATCCTGCATTGTAGGCCTTTCAGTTGTCTCAAGAGCATCGAGAGAAGGGGGAGCAGAGGGTATGTTGTTTATTAAGTGGTATTTTCCCGATCTGTTTAAGTGGAGGCCCATTCTTTTTAATAGGTCGCTCTGCCTCCAGAATATGTTCCAGTGGTCAATAGATTTCAGCCCTTTAAGTTTGCACGCTCCCGAAAGCCGAGTGTTAAGGCTTAGCAGCTGAATTCGAAGTTACCTCTGGCAACAGTGGGAAGCGGTCCACAGATGAATGTTTCAATCTTAAGCTTGTCAAGTCTATTGAAATGTTCCATAAAATCACGTCTAATTTTACATGGATCGGTTGATCCCACGTGTAATATGAGCCGCTTTGTGTCTGGAGATTTAGTCAGTAGGAAGACAGTGGATTTGTAATTTTTTACCTCTTACATTTCTGATCGCCGAGTCTCCAATCATCTGTGAGGTCTGTTTCATCCGCTGCATGACACATGGAGAAGCAGAGGAAGGAGGGGGTGTTCTTGAGCGGGCCAGGGAGTCACCAGGGGGGGCAGGGGAGTCACGTGATTCCCAGGCTCTTGCGGCCTCTGAAATCTTGGCTTGACGCCGCTCCGCGGGCCAGTCTTGTTCTGTGCGTTTTGCCCGGCGCCTCGGGCCTATTTGTTGCTAACGATGCTAACGAGGACTTCGGTTGGCTGCTTTTCAGTAGTTTAGACGGGGGATAATTCATCTGTCCAGGGCACTGTAAGTCAGTCCGAACCTGCATAGTCTGACAGTCCTGGTCTCTCCCCTTGTGTGGGATTGATCTATCAGGGCTGGTTCCCCAGTCTAACCTAGTGGGCTATAGGACAGCCACATCCGTCTACATTACATTTACATTTTTGACACTTTCATCCAAAGCGACTTACTACATTTGTCTTAAGTAAGTAAATCATCTATATCTATGCTATGACCCGGAGCCAGTCCAAAACTTTCAACTTTTTGGCTCTGAAAAACTCCCTAGTTGCTATTGCAGGATGTTTTGGGTCGTCAACTTACTGTATGATGGCTTCCTTGAATTTTCTTATTTCCTTGAATAAATACAATTCCTTGTATTTATACCATGGCTATATAGAAATTATGCTAATTAACCATTGTGTTACTCCCCCAATCCACTTGGTCATACAATTTGACCTTTTGACCCTTGTATTATGTTGGGACAAACTCACACGTATATGACGTACAGGCATGTTTATATTATTTTATTTTATTACACCTTTTCTTTAACATATTTGAGAAACCAGAGAGACACCATCATGTTTTGCAGTATAAACTATAGGTATATTTCTATTTAAAATAATATTCTTCTTTTTGACAACTTTGCTCAATGTTTTGCACAAAATGTGTTTGTAACCCTGTATATGTTCATATTCTTACAGATGAGCAGAGCTCAAACCCAGGTTCAGACCACGAGCCCAGCTCCACCACATCAGGGAACCATCAACAACACAGACACTCAGGAGAGAAAACACACCACTGCTCCCACTGTGGCAAGAGTTTCAATCAAGCAGGAGACCTAAAGAGACACCAGAGAATACACTCAGGAGAGAAACCATACCAGTGCTCCCAGTGTGGCAAGAGTTTCAGTCATGCAGGATGCCTAAAGAGACACCAGAGAATACACACAGGAGAGAAACCATACCAGTGCACAGAGTGTGGGAAGAATTTCTATCGATCAGGAGACCTAATTCGACACCAGAGAATACACACAGGAGAGAAACCATACCAGTGCTCCCAGTGTGGGAAGAGTTTCACTTGGTTAGATACCCTAAGGAAGCATCAGAGAATACACTCAGGAGAGAAACCATACCACTGCTCCCAGTGTGGCAAGAGTTTCAATCAAGCAGGAGACTTAAAGACACACCAGAGAATACACACAGGAGAGAAACCATACCAGTGCACAGAGTGTGGGAAGAGTTTCAGTCGAGCTGGAAACCTAAAAGCACACCAGAGAATACACACAGGAGAGAAATCATACCAGTGCTCCCAGTGTGGCAAGAGTTTCAATCGGGAACAAAACCTAAAGAGCCACCTGAGAATTCACACAGGAGAGAAACCATACCAGTGCACACAGTGTGGGAACAGTTTCAAATATGCAGGACACCTAAAGAGACACCAGAGAATACACACAGGAGAGAAACCATACCAGTGCTCCCAGTGTGGGAAGAGTTTCAGTCATGGAGGAAGCCTGAAGAAACATCAGAGAGGAAAAATCTGCAGGAGTGTGTGATGTTCACCACACCGGATAAGTGGTTGTTGAAGATCACTCCACGGTTCTTGCCACCAGAGGGAGGCATCGAGCAGTCCACCCTGCCACAGGTCATTATAACACCACCAGAGGGCAACGATGAGCAGACCCCACCTCCGTCTGAGGAGGATCCAATGCCAGCATTGGGTCTGGACTTGAACTATGACATCGAGCTGTTCCCCATGATTAACCTGGGTTTACCACCAATGACTCTGCAATGATGAATGTTTCTGCCATGATCTGCCAGACTGATTTGCTATGAAATGTAGACCTGCTTGCATAAGAATAGAATCAGGAAGTGAAAAGCTAAATACATATACTCTGAGAGAAGTCAACATATCCAAGATAGAATAGGATTGTTTGTGTTGCAAGATGTAACACAAATAGAATGGGATTGTTTGTGTTGCAAGATGTAACACAAATAGAATGGGATTGTTTGTGTTGCAAGATGTATAAGAAATGTGAGATAGGACCAATGTGATGTAGCTGAGACTTGAGATAGCGCACACATCCTATCTTGTTGTTGATTAAAACAATGTCTTATGTTGAACTAGGGACAGAGCTTTAGGACAAAAGAGTTCCCCTTTTACTAAAATAAGCTCACTAGACGTAAGAGCAAGTAACTTTCCCCTTCTTGACCAGATGGTCTCCGGGAGAGGAGAACTTCCTCTTTTTAGCTAGTAGCTAATAGTTTGGAGTGATCCCAGCCAATTGGGCTGTAAAACGTAGAGGGTTTCTTACTGAATAATACTTGGTCTCAGTCTCTCAGACTTGGATTCTTTTTGGAACCACCTTCACTTGTATTGGGGAAGTGAAACGAGGCTCTGCCGAGGGCCGATTTCAACTCTGAGGATACAGGCTGGTGGCTGAAAGGAGAAACTAGGGCATCGGTCAAAGCCGAACTTCTCCATTATTTTTGTAGATAGGCAGAGTATGGGAAGAACAAGGTTGGTCATTCATTTAATTTCCTTTTATTATTATTTTTAACATTTAGTATGACTTTTAATTACTTGATGATTTTATTTCATTTCTTTAAAAAAAAAAAAAAAAAACAGTTCAATGATTTGACAAGGTATTAGGATGATTATTGGCACTATTATAAACAAATATTATTTACATTTACATTTTTGGCATTTAGCAGACGCCTTATTCCAAAGCGACTTACAATCAATACATTTGAATACTAAGCATGTGAATCAGTAGTCCACTATTCGTTGCAGGAAGAGTACTCTAGCTCGGGCCCGGGGCCACTGATAGAAGGAAAAACCTTCTCCCTATTATCGCCTTCTACTAAACTTTTTTTTTTTTTTTTTTTTACTGGAGAAACTGAGAAACAGTACAAGGGGGGCAGTAGAAGTTCTTAGGGACACAGTAGAGGGAAAAGCGGGTGTCTTTAGGAGACGTAGTGGTGAGGGTCAGAAGATGTCTCAGGAGGAGCAGTTAAGATGTAACCTGAAGAGATGGGTCTTCAGTCTACGACGGAAGATGGGTAGTGACTCTGCCGTTCTGACGGCCGTGGGGAGCTCATTCCACCAGCGGGGAGCCAGTGTTGTGAAGAGACGTGATCGGGCAGCCCGACTGCTGTGTAGAGGAGGTGGGGCCAGTCGGCCAGCCGAGGTGGAGGAACGGAGTGAGCGGGCATAATAAACATTATTATGTTATGATAATTTATGAATTGAAACATCTGGTGACTTGATTTACAGATGTTCCAGATGTTTTACAATTCATAAACTTGGAATTACATGCGACTGTGCGGTGTATGGAGTGCATGTATCATTCCAAGGAGAATAAAATATTTACAAATAATTAAAACAAATTTAAAAAAAAAAGATTTAGAAGGGTGAATTCAAACCTATATCAGGGTGGATTGAAGAATCACCAGAGAGGGTTTAAGGGTTAGGGTTAGGGGGTTTAAGGGTTAGGGTTGGGGGTGTAAGGTAGCCAGACCCTCTGAGAGGGTTTAAGGTAGCCATGGTAACCCTCTGATAGGGCTTTCACACCGGCAAAGAACCGTGCCGGTTCGCGTTCGCGAACCAAGTCTGGAACCGGCCGGCGCGTTCAGACCGAAGCTCAATTGGTTCGGAACCTGAAAAGTTGGTTCGCAGCGGGCACCAAAAAATAGTGGTTCTCAAGCGCGAACCAAAACGTAGAACAGTCACGTCGTCAGTGGGTGTGTCATATTCTAGGCTGCAGAGACCAGCAAGGAGGAAGTAGACACAATGTAATCTAATCTAAATCTAATCATTAGTGATCAAAAACAATATCAAAAGTGTCATTATTCTCTCTATCTTCATCCTCACATGCTCAGCAAACACACACACACACGCACACGCGCGCGGACATGCGTAACGATGAATTGAGAATCAAGGACCCCAATTGAAATAAGCCAGTGGCTTTCCTGGGTTTTTATCCTGTTAGTTGACCTTGTATGTAATATGTACTTTCATGTACCTACTTCTGCAAATCTTCTAATAAAGTTTTCAATCAATCAACGCGAATTTCGTAAGCCATTTCTATTCCTGTAATGGAGCAGCTGATTAGTAAAAGAACGCATATAGAAAGTGTCTTTTGTTTTGTTTCACATAAAATTGTGTTTGTCAGATACTGTAGTAGTGGAAGATATTATCCTCTTTTCCAGTGAAGTAGCTGCCATCTAGTTGTGAAATGTTTTGTTTATCCCGCCCCTTCATCACCCAGCGTTGATGACGCGGATGGTTCAGGTTACACTGGTATGAACGCGGGCTCGTTCGCCAGACAGCACCAAGGTTCAGAGGTTTCCGAACGCGAACGCGAACCGGCACGGTTCTTTGCCGGTGTGAAAGCCCTATCAGAGGGTTTAAGGTAGCCATGGTAACCCTCTGAGAGGGTTTAAGGTAGCCATGACCCTCTGAGAGGGTTTAAGGTAGCCATGACCCGAGGGTTTAAGGTAGCCATGGTAACCCTCTGAGAGGGTTTAAGGTAGCCATGACCCTCTGAGAGGGTTTAAGGTAGCCCTGGTAACCCTCTGAGAGGGTTTAAGGTAGCCGCACACACACACACACACATACTATAAACCATAATATTGTACCTCACTGCTTGCCATAGGATAGACGTCAGCTATTCCCGCGAGACCAGGAAACGGGATTTGAAACGGCGGGACGTGAAGCTAAAATGGCGGGTCAATAAACGCACACAGTGCTGAGCAGGGCTGCCAAGTCTCACGCAATTACCGTGAGACACACGCATTTCAACCAGTTCTCACGCTCTCACGCCGCAACTCTATTTCTCACGGCGAGAAATAACAATTTGTTTTACGGGACTTTTATTTTTGAAATTCCTTGAAAGAAAGCTACTGGACATGAGTTTTGTGACGTCCTCTTTCTGCACTCGCGATATTATGCTTGCGCGTGCGCAGTCGGAGCGGCAGGCGAGCGTTGCATCTGTGTTCACTGCAGCATGAAGCGGACGGCCAGAACGGTAGGTACATCTCACCTCATTCGAATTAGAATCAGGGGTGAAAGTGGTTTGATTTTCTTACAGGAACTATAGGCTACTACCCCAACCTTAATCGTTTCATATTGTTCTCCTCCTGCCCCCAGCTTCATGCATCCCTGAACACACACATCAGGGTGTTGGTGTCGAAATTAGAAACACTTTAGGGCTGCCAAGTTTCACCAAAAGTTTGGAGTGAGAGTTTTTGGTGGTGGAGCGGCCCAAAACTGTGCACATTTTGGTAGTGGTGGCCCCTCTCTCCCACACAATTATTTGTGCTAGTTTCCTGCCATTTTAAACCAGCACAAGAAATGGAAATAATTGGAACATTTGATAAAACAAGAGAAATTCAGATAATATATCTTAAGTCTTAATAAACAAATACAGTAGCCTACAGACTCTAAAAGAAAATTGGGCCCCATCAACAGGACTCAGCCCCTTGGTCAGCAGCAGAAAGACCCTTGGTCATCATCTTATATACAGTGCATTGCTCATAGATGGCTATCATGTTATACAGTACATACCAGGGTTTTTCCTGGGTCAGAATCAAGCCTTGGAGGTTGATGTTGTGTGCGCGGAGTGCGCCCACATTTTCTTTGAGGGTTCCCCAATTGTTGTATTTGTAATGTAAATTGTAATTATTATTAATAATAATAATAATAATAATACGATGCGATTTGAAAGTACCAGTAGGCTACCAGATACGTATGCACATATTTTGCTACCAGGGTTGCCAGATGGAATTGACAATTTCCAGCCCAACCAGTCTAAAAGCTGCCGAATCCACCCGTCCAGTGTGACCAAAAGTAGCCCAATCTGGCAACACGGCTTGCTTATGGAAGCATATAGTGGACTAAATTCAAATGTTAATGCAATTTGAGATTCCATTTGCATGTTCCACTTTTGCATGCATTCTTTCAGACAATATTAAAATTGCAGTCATTTTCACATTAGAATGAAAATTTGAATTTTGTCAGCTACAAAGCGGATGTGTTTACTAGAACATGTAAATGCAATTGCGTATCACATTATTGCATTACAATTTGAATATTGACTCAAATAACGCAGGCAAAAGTGGCAAATGAATATGCTATTTTGGGATTGCATAGTAATTTTCACATTAGAATGAACTTTTGAATTTTGTCAGCTACAAAGCAGCGCATGACTTTGAAAATTAAATGTCAAATGGCTTTGCATTATCATTTTAATATTGACAGCGAATGTGCACATCAGGTACATGAAAATCATTAGAATTGCATTTGAATTTGAATATTGTCTGAAAGAATGCATGCAAAAGTGGAATCTCAAATTGCATTAACATTTGAATAAAGTCCACTATATGCTTCCATAATTGCTACGTTACATGCAGCTCGCGTGAACACAGGTTCTTCCATCAGCGCTCGCCTCCCGCTTCGATTGCAGACTCAAGTTAACGAGCGTGCAGAAAGATGCCACGAAACTCGTGTCCGGTAGCTTTTTTTAAAGGAATTTCAAGTCCCGCAAAACGAGAACTGGTTGAACTGCGTGAGTCTCACGGCCACCTACTGTAAGGTGCGACTGTCCCCCCGCCCCCGGCGCGACTGTAATCCCGGTCGGACTGTCTCAGTGCCCAGTGCTGCCCACCCAACCACGTCGCGTCGCGTCGGGTCTACTGTAAAGCGGGTTAACATGTCCTTTTCAAAGGTATTAAAATAGACGCAAGGAAACATAACGTCAGCCATGTGTTTCCTTGTTGGAAATTATGGATCGTGAATCGTGATTGCTTCTGCACTCTGCAGCAATCGGATTTTGATTGACAGGCAGCTGCATCTCTTCCCCCAACGGCATTCCGGCACAGAAAGTTTGATTGATTGATTGAAAACTTTATTAGAAGATTTGCAGAAGTAGGTACATGAAAGTACATATTACATACAAGGTCAACTAACAGGATAAAAACCCAAGAAAGCCACTGGCTTATTTCAATTGGGGTCCTTGATTCTCAATTCATCGTTACATGTAAGACAGACAAAAAAAAAAAACTAGTACTATCTACAAGATAATACAGACAAATAACTATTACTATCTACAAGATAAACATACAAAGTCTTGCCGGAACGCAGCACCGGACCGTTCCGGCCCACTTTCACCTATGATTAGAATCCAGGTTCTTGATTAAAATATAACTAAATTGAATCACTTAACTGCTTGCGAGGTAATTGATACTGTGAGCTCGTAATTGTAAAACTAAAACTGTGAGCAGTGAGCTCGTAAAAGGATATTTAGCGAAGTACGATGTTGGCCCTGGTGGTGGGCGGGGGGGGGGCGATGTTTCAGACCAGACGGATTTTCTTGTGCTTTTTATGTCATGTTTAGTTGTAAAAACGACCTCAAATCAGCACTTCTGATTTTGAATCATCATTGCATTTTGTCTGTTTAAAGATGTCATCGAAGCAGAAAGCAGGGAGCAGTAAGCAGGCAGACCTGCTTTCAATGTGGGCAGCGAAGGGTCAGCCCCCTTCCAAAAAGGTTGCCAGGTCAGAAACCAAAACCCGTAACAGTCTGGCTCTTGATGGAACCCTTTCATCCATCATGACGGTGAAGATGGCTGGCCTCGAGCCAGAATGTTTCAAGTGGGAGCCCCCTACCTCTGTTATTAAGGCATCTTAAAATCTGCCACAAACATCTACAACACAGAGTTATGAACACCGCTTGTAAGGGTTGGGGTTGTTGTACTGCATAAGATGTTGTAACTTTATAGGTCACATGGTTGATTGACAGTTAAAAGAGTGATTCATATGTTACATGGTTGATTGACAATTAAAAGAGTGATTAATATGTTACATGGTTGATTGACAGTTAAAAGAGTTATTCTGATGTTACATGATTTATTTATTTATAGATAGATCATAATAAATATAATATATTTTTATTACTGTCTGAATGTGTCTTGTTTTATACAATTTTCCAATTGTTTTCATTTCTTGTGCTGGTTTATTATGATGTAAAATTGTAGGAAACTAGCAAAAATAATAATAATAATAATTGGGTGGGAGAGAGGGGCCGCTGCTGCCAAACATGCTCAGTTTTGCGTCGCTCCACCGGCAAAAAAACTCACTCCAAAGTTTTGGTGAAACTTGGCAGCCCTGGTGCTGAGTCTGAAGACAACACGAGTCATTTATTAAGTTTATAACTGTGCCAGAGGGCAAACATTACAACATGTTCACTTATTACACAAAGACTGGGAAAGCGACACTAGCTTGAACAACAACGGAGGCGCCGACCTGACGGTAGGAGTTGGAGTGATTGGTGAATGAAGCAGAGAGCTGCTAGATACAATGGTCAGTACAGAGCTGCAGCCGCTCATAGGTGGAGCTGCGTTAGTGATACAAGATCATTATTACATACTTATTCATTACAATCAAATACAATCATGTTAATAGATGTGGCTTTGTTTGGCTAGTTAACCAGCCAACTCTGTAACATTACCCTAGTGAATTACTCATGACATGACGTAGGCCTACTTGTTCCCTCTCGTCCGCATTTCAGACAGCAAATGTTACCAGCCCTTTAAAAATAAGCACAAACAGTTTCCACCACTTATCCATGGCACTTTTTGTTCAGTAAAAGATTGCATTTCATGTTCGAAAGGCGCTATGTAAATAAAGCTTTACTTACTTACTTACTTTTACACTGCTGTACTGAAAAGGTACTGAACCGTGACTTCAAAACCACAAACTGAAATGTGTCTGTACCGTTACACCCCTATATATTTTAAATGTAACAATACAAACCTGATCTTTTCAAATCTGTAATCTCTTACCTTTCAATAGCTATTTTCATTTCGTCTGCACTCTTATACTGTGGCTTTGTAAATGGTATTTGAAAATCATGGCATGATCAGCCTATTTGCTGTGTTGTCAACACAGAAAAAGCTAAACTTTTGGTTTTCCCTTGAAAAAGAGGGGGCCACATATTAAAGAGCTGTAATTCCTAGACCCTTCCTCCAATCTGGATAGGAATACCCTCACATTAAAGAGGGTATTTAGTCTGCACTTTAAGGCCATATTCATTCTATAACTGTAACTTGAATATGTTTTGGTAAACAGCTAAAATGACAACAATTCTGTCTAGGGATGCACGTTATGCATTTTTTCCAACCGATACCGATAACCGATGTTTACCCGCTTCTCGTGGCTGATAACCGATATGATAACCGATATGAGAACAGATATCATTTCACAGTTGATAACCTGTAGTTCATGCACACCTGAAGGTAAGAAAGGCTATGTAGTGAGCAAAGAATGATGATTTAATATTCCATAGTGATCTCACCAAATCTAACTTACATCACTATTGTTAACACAACAAAAAGAACACTTCTGACTCTTCAAATGTTCATTTATTTAAAAAAAGGAAATACATTTCAACATTGTTGAAAATCACATCACACTCGCTAGTCAAGCCAAACTATTGCAATGCATGGATTGGGTGAGTAATCTGCTGCTGGCTATGTTTTATACTGTATATTTCTATGTATTTTGTGTTTTGAATTTTGTGGCTGTTTTTAGATTTGTTGTTGTACGGCGACCTTGAGTGCCATGAAAGGCGCCTTATAAAATAAATGTATTATTATTATTATTATTATTATTAATCCCCACTGCTACCTGGTTAACTATAACACTACTTTACATTGTTACCTAGTTAACTAGAACACTACTTTACATTGTTACCTAGTTAACTAGAACACTACTTTACATTGTTACCTAGTTAACTAGAACACTACTTTACATTGTTAGCAGGCTCACAAAACAAGCTGTGTTAGTTGACTAGCGATGTGTCATTCATTGTCAACAACGCTTAGCTCGCGCTTTTATTTTGAAATCGCGAAAACGAAAACAGAAGTCAATGTCGGAATAAGCCTCTCCTTGTTGTTCAGAGAACAGATGCCAAACTACCGACATGTTTGCTGTAATAATATGATTTGGCAGTAGAAAGCCATCAGTCAATAGCTCGTCTCATTCACAGAACAGCATGGGTTGCCTGCACTGTTTGATTGCGTATTTTAGAGCAGACTACAGAGATGGTGAACATTAGCACTAGCTAACATTGGCTATCTATTTACCTTAGCTTACCGTTAATTGACTGCATGGCTGTACGCAGCCGCAGCATCATGAGCGCGACAACCGGAACCGGAAATATTTCCGGCTTAATATTATCGGCTCTATATCGGCTAACATTTAATAAAACCGATAAATATTTAATAACATTAATTTCCCAATATCGGCGCCGATAATATCGTGCATCCCTAATTCTGTCAGTGTCCAAAATGCATATATATATATGTATATATGGACCTACATATAGCTTGGCTACTGTTTTCCACTTCTGGTAAAAAAATAACATAAAATATGTTTTGATTAAATTTCTTCACTCGTTTTAATATATTGATCATCTTTATTCGTAGGATTCCCTGCACTGTGAACTCCCCATCTGGGCAATGATGGATGCTTCTGCTTGTTCTGGTCATGACGACATGCGCCAGTGCTACGTCCAGTGTGGGAAGAAACTAAACATGGAGGATATTGTGAAAATATGGCAGCGAATTAGAAAAGGACACCATTGTGGTACAACTGATCAGTAAACGGGTGTTGCGTTGAGGAAAGGAGAGCTTCGGTGAACTGGAGGTTTTGTATGTGGACGTTTGCAATTAAACACACGGATTGTAAGACAACCTATCTTGTCTTTGGCTTGGGAGGACTTCTGATTTCAAGACATAAAAGTCTGAATCTAGGGAATATTGCACTACGGTCATATATGTTTAGGTGCACGCACTGGAAAGGGAAATAGATAGACTACTGTTCTAATGTTTACACCTGCGTTCGCCCTGCTCAGGACTTGTTTAATTATTGTCATTTCGCAGAGTAATTTCATTAAAGCAAATGAACAAATGGAATATTGTTCTTATTTATAATTAAACAACGTGATGCAGTCAAGCAGACAAATCCAGCAAAGAGGAAGACGCATGTATTCGCGGACGACTCACACGGACATCGGCAAATAACGCCACCCCGGAATCTGTATACGGACATCGCCAAATAACGCCACCCGGGAATCTGAATAGCAAATGGAATATTGTTCTTATTTAGAATCTATGTCATGGTATTTGATGTACTGTACATGACCACAGATTGCGTAGTTGTATGCATCTAGTGATTTATATGCTCTCAATTTCTCACGGGCCTACACGCTAGGCAATGCAAACTTTTCATACTTTTCACAGGCAGGTAATGGCCAGGTAATGGATTGGAACAATATCTCGTTAACTCCGACCACTCCCCCAGATTTGTTTGTTTAAAGAATAAATATGGGAGTTTAATATTACATTTGTATGGTGCCACTCTGTTGTGTTGTGATTGGTAGCACTGGGACTTTTAAACAGGGATTGTAATGTTAGTAGCCTAATTAAAGTATACAATGGGTAGTGGAGACAGAAATGGTAATAAAAAGCACAAAATGGTGCATACAAATTGACCAGAATGCAGGGAATTAAGTGTTAAATTCTCAAAATTGTGCCACCCATGCCAGCCCGACAGGCGCACATAACAGGCGCACCCCTGCGCTTTCAGAACGACAATGTCACGTCGGAATTCGACGTTTGGATACGAACGACAGACGTCGAATCCTGACGTCTGCCGTGAGACCAGGTTGACCTGTCACATGAGTTTGACATCTCATCATTTGACGTTTACCCTCAAGGATACCAAACAAATCAGGAAGGATACTATTCAGGAAAAAAAAAGATGCAGTGACAAAATGCTATATGCCGCAGTGTGCATTTATTGATCAGAATACAAGGATTGTTAAGATTGCAAGGACCTAGAAGCAGAACGCTAGAGGCAGGTGTAACAATGAAAAGCCCTGTGGGGCACAAGAGACATCCGTTTTCCCAACATTTTCTTAATGAACAACGGGCAGGTAGGCGGTCTAGCAAGCAGGCACACTGCAAGGGAATCCTAGAAGCTGAGGGCAGAATGAAATGTATAGGTCAACAGATCAAGGGGTTGTCAGAAACTAGGTGTATGAAAGAAAGAAATAATAATGTGAGAGTTAGGCTACAGAGAGCGGCTTTACCATGCTGAGGGTGGAGCAGGGTGGAGTAGGGTCAGGAGAGGTGCAGGGCAGAGGCGGAGGGCAGGTGGAGGCTGGAGTTACTATCGTCGCTGTTATTAAGGCACCCTGCTTAAGGCACCCTGCTGGACCGAGGTGGCCTGACTCCAGTGGAACCTCATCTGTAACAGCGCTCGCTTCACATGCTGGAACAGTGTGGCTTGGGTAGGTGGGAGGCTTTCCAGCGTCCTGCTTTCAGTGGTGAAGAGGCGATGTCTGGCCTCATTGACACCAGCTGCACCACACCCCTTGCTGTACATCAGTATGACGAAGCGACTTTTGTCCATGGGCCATTCCCACGTCATTGCTGTATAAGTGATGATCTTTCCTGCTCTCTTTTTCTCTCTTTTTTTGAGGGACCACCAATTGTTGTATTTGTATTGTAAATTGTAATTAATAATAATTATTTTTATTATTATGAATGTACCTGGTTATGTTACAATAGAGAAACAAAAAACAGTTACCAAAACTGTAAAGTTGAATACTTTCCGAATGCACTGTATTTTGTTTTTAGATTCTATGTTTTTACTATAACACCAGTGGATATTCCTAAACTGGTGAGGGTGCAGATTCTGACCAATAAAACCACTAAAACTTGATCAATGAACTCTTAAGTGATAAAGGTTAATGGGCAACGGATTGCGTTCTTTCAAAGTGTATTAAAGGAGTAATCTTGGATTGGTACATACATTTTTGTCCTTTTACATAAATGATATATAGCCATTGATGTGGCTATCCTGTGTGTGTGTGTGTGTGTGTGTGTGTGTGTGTGTGTGTGTGTGTCTGCTACAGGAGCAGTGTGTGTGTGTGTATGTCTGCTACAGGAGCAGTGTGTGTGTGTGTGTGTGTGTGTGTGTGTATGTCTATCTGCCTGCTACAGGACAGAGTGTGTGTGTGTGTGTCTGTCTGCTGTGTTCTTTTTTTGTATAATAAGCCCAGTCCACCTACAGTATAAGTAACACATTCCACCATGTTGAACACTGACCCGTGGCCATGTATAATACATCTAAACCTTATTGAAACATACATTCAAAGTAAAAACATTAATAAGTAGCGTTGATTACTACTACCTGTTACGTCTGTGTTTACGACAGTTTGGGCTTTACGACATGTGCCGTATTACGTTTTGTGTTAGACTCGTGTTTGATTAAATGGAGTACACGTTCCAACTTGAAGCTCTGAGTTCAGTCTCCATTATTGAACACAACATTGGCGACGAGCGATGGCTGATTGTTCTCTACCAACACCCCCTCCTTTCCTAGCAGTCCCGGCAGAACCACCGATTCCGTGGGGCCGCTGGATTTCCTCTTTCGAAACATATATCCTAGCCGCCGGTTTGGAGGATGTATCAGACAAGAGGAAATGCGCGCTGCTGCGGCACTGCCTGGGAACGGAGGGTCAGCGCGTGTTTGGAACTCTTGGCACCGCGGCGAGATACACAGACGCTGTGGAACTATTGAAGGAACACTTCGCCCCTCCACAAAGCGCTCTTCTCCGCCGCGTCATATTCAGACGAAGACACCAACGAACAGGTGAGACAGTGACACAGTATGTGGCTGATCTGCGGGGCTTGGCGAGCTTATGCAAGTTCGGGGCATTGCAGAACGAGATGATAAGAGACCAACTCATCTTGCACACGAACTGTGACAAGATTAGGGAAAGACTGTTACTGGAAAATGATGAACTTACATTATCAGCAGCTCTGAACATGGCGGTCCAGGTTGAAACAGCTTTAGAATGTGCAGTTAGTTTTTCAGCCTCTCCCAGCTCACCGGCAGAGGGCGCGCACAGCCTACAGGTGCCCCTCCTCCACGTGAGTGCAACCAGCGGCGGGGAGAGCATTTTACTGGCCTCTCGGTCACGCGACCAGCCACACCAGCCGTGTGGGAATTGCGGCTCTTCTGCACACAATTCAAGAGCTCAGACATGCCCAGCCCGTGGTAAAACCTGCTCCAACTGCGGGAGACTAAACCACTTTCACAAGGTCTGCAGGTCTGCCCCAGCTAGAGCTTCCCAGTCACCTACCACAGTCATCCATAATGTCAGCTCAGGAAGAGCGCCATTCAAAACATGCTCGTTGGTGGTTGGTGATGTCACTCTGCCGCTCCTCCTAGACACTGGAGCCACAGTGTCCCTTGTGAACTTGACGACTTATACACAGTTCTTCTCCCATGTGCCCCTGGGGTTGCCCTCCACCACCCTGCGTGGCTATGCCAACTCTAAGATTGACATTGTGGGCTCTTTTCAGCTGCCTGTGAAGTACGGGGAGAGGACACTGCCGGCTTTCAGGTTCAACGTTGCACGCCACGGGACCAACTTGTTAGGCCTCGACCTGTTCAACGCCCTCGGTTTCACCCTGCTAGACACAGCTGGCTCAGAGATTCACACCGTTTCCACCCCCTGGCAGCAACAGTGGCCTGCGCTGTTCAGCGGTGTAGGCTGCCTCGACACTTTTGCCCACCAGCCTCTGTTAGATCCTACAGTGATGCCTGTTATACAGCCCCTCCGCCGCTCCCCCCTGGCTCTCCGCGATGACATCTCCTCTCAACTACAGAGCATGCTCGATAGCGACATCATTGAGCAGGTGAACGCATCGCCTTGGATCTCCAACCTGGTGGTGGCGAAGAAGAAGTCTGGGGGGCTGCGCATCTGCGTGGATCTGAGAGCGGTAAACAAGGCCATCATCCCTGACAAATACCCCCTGCCAACGATAGAGGAGCTCACCGCCCAGTTCTACGGGTCCAGCGTGTTCTCTAAACTGGACCTCCGTCAGGGTTACCTCCAAGTGCCACTACACCCCGAGAGCCGCAACCTCACAGCGTTCATCACTCACAGAGGGGTTTTCCGCTACAAACGCATGGCTTTCGGTTTAAGCTCCGCCCCCAGCTGCTTCCAAAAGATCATGGCCTCCATTTTCGCTGGGATCCCAGGTGTGGCCATCTATCTTGATGACATCGTGGTTCACGGGGCCACCGTCGAGAGCCACGACGAGCGTCTCCACAGTGTGTTCAGTGCATTGGCCAAGCATCACCTGACACTCAATGGTGAGAAGTGTGTATTCGCCGCCCCAGCCATCGACTTTGTGGGGTTCCGCCTCTCAGCTGATGGCACGTACCCGCTGCACTCGAACACCGAGGCCATCCATCATGTCCCGGAGCCCACCACAGCCGCTCAGGTGGCCTCCTTTCTAGGCATGACGGCGTACTACCTCCGTTTCCTGCCACAGTACTCGGCCACAACCACACCGCTGCGGAAGCTGTTGAAGCATGACGAGCCCTGGCTCTGGACGTCTGCCTGCTCAGACGCCGTACGCCTCCTGAAGGCCCAACTCACCTCGCCACCGGTCCTGGCGCATTTCGACCTGGCCAGCCCCACTCTTGTCACGTGCGACGCCTCTGCCACAGCCATTGGTGCGGTGATGTCCCAGCTGCAAGGGGGGGTGGAGAGACCGATCGCCTTCGCCTCCCGTGCTCTCAGCCCCACGGAACAGAAGTACTCGGTGGGGGAGCGAGAGGCCCTAGCATGCCTCTGGGCATGTGAGCGCTGGCACATGTACCTCTATGGACGGCTATTCACACTGAGGACAGACCACCAGGCCCTCATCACCCTCCTGGCCACGTCTGGCACCGGTCACAAGCCACTCCGCCTCCACCGCTGGGCCGACCGCCTGCAACAGTACAACTATCGGCTACAGTTCACGCCAGGACGAGACAACGTGGTAGCCGACTTGCTATCACGCGCAATCCCCAGCCCACCCACAGCCCCAACCTTGACCCCCGGACTGGACCAGGCTGAGCATGACCTCGTCCAGCTCCTCCACACACCCCTTCAGGAGACGGTGTCGCTGAAGGAGCTCCGGGATGCCTCAGCCGATGACCCCACCCTCTCTACACTCTCAACCTACATCACGCAGGGGTGGCCGGTAAGAGTACCTGACGAGCTACTCACTTACTCCAGGATCAGGGAGGAGTTGTCGGTTTGGAATGACACCTGTGTCGCTCGCGGGTTCTGCACTGTGGTCCCAGGTGTCCTTCGGGCGCGTATCCTTGCTATGGCGCACGAGGGTCACCTGGGCATAGTCAGGCTCAAACAGCGCTGTCGTGAGGTTGTGTGGTGGCCAGGCATCGACAGGGAACTCGAAACCCTGGTCAAGGATTGCACTGCCTGTCTCCTTAGTGGTAAGACCAGGGCTCCAGCTCCACCCCCGCCCATGCAGCCGTTGGACTGGCCATCTCAACCCTGGGAGCACCTGCAACTGGATATCTGCGGCGAGCTGCATGGGGTACCACATCACCAGCGTTTTCTCGTTGTGACCTACGACCTCCACTCTAAGTGGCCAGAGGTGACACCTGCGGGCTCGGTCACAGCAAAGGTGCTGATCGACATTCTCGACGCTCTGTTTGCGCGTTGGGGCCTGCCCAAGAGGATCACGACTGACAACGGTCCTCAAATGGTTTCCCATGAACTGTCCTCCTATCTAGTGGGTAAAGGGATCCACCACATCCGCACAGCGTTCTACCACCCTGCTGCGAACGGGGGGGTGGAACGGCTGAACCAAACCCTGAAGAATGGCATCAGGGCCCACCTGGCACAAGGGTGCACGCTCACCACCAGCCTCCTCCAGACGCTGTTGCATTATCGGGCCACGCGACACGCCACTACAGGAGTCTCCCCAGCCTCCCTCATGCTGGGGCGGGAGCTCCAGCTGCCTCTCGATAGGCTCCGCCCTATACTAGCTCAGCCCCCGGTCCATCCAGTTCAAGCCACAGTCACCAAACACCAGCGCTTGATGAAGGATCGTTTCGACAGGGCCAGACGTGCTAGGCCACCTGTCATCGCTGTGTCGGACTGGGTCAGGATCCGACGACCTCATCGGGACAACAAACTCCAGTCGTTTTGGTCTGACCCTGTCCAGGTCAGCAAACAGCTTGGCCCGGCCTCGTTTAGGCTCGCCGACGGCACTCGCTGGCATGCTACCCGCCTGCGTAAGGTGCAGCCTCCCCCTGGCCCAGCGCTGGGTGTGGCCTCTTCCACAGTCTTGCCAGCCGCACGGTTGGATGAAGCAGCAACCCCGGCCTACCAGGCTCAGCCCCAAGGCGTGGAGCCGCCACCAGTGGCTGTGACTGCACCAGAGCCACGTCTGGTTCGAGCACGCAACAGGCCCGAGCACTTGCGTGATTACATGACTGAGTATCACACCTAGGTTGTGTGAGGGGGGGGGAAATGTTACGTCTGTGTTTACGACAGTTTGGGCTTTACGACATGTGCCGTATTACGTTTTGTGTTAGACTCGTGTTTGATTAAATGGAGTACACGTTCCAACTTGAAGCTCTGAGTTCAGTCTCCATTATTGAACACAACACTACCCCCAGAGAGGTGGGTGGGGTGTTTTGCGTAGCTGAGCAGTGAAGTCCATCGATAGAACCAACTTCTCTCCCACACCTGGGTTTAGCTTAGTCTGACTGACTTTGGGTTCTGCTCGAACTGACGGTGGAAGCCCTCCTGAGGGAACAGACAACCGCATCAACCAGCAGAGGGCGCTGTTCGCCTGGTAAAGGAGTATAACGCTATACTGCTGACTCATAACTTGAACCTGGAACTCCCATTTAGGATTTCGTTGTCCTTGTCATGAATACGTTTTTTGTTGTTGTTACAGAATGATTGATTTATGTACTGTAACACAGTAGGTTCCAGTGCAGGGGTCCTGAAAACAAAATGTAGTGCAACATGGAGTACTTCTACTTGAGCAGCCCATCCTCGAACATCAAAGGAAGTCACAGAGGACAGGTTCTGAACACTTGAGGACAGGCCCCCATATAGCCCTGCAGTCAAAGGACAGTTGTTCTGGTATAAGAAGTGATGAGAGATTTACTCTAGAAAAAGGCAGATTATTCATGGTGTTTGGATGGAATTGTTCAGTTTATTAATATTCAAAAATAAGGGAAATCTGACATTTGAATCTAAAGAAAGAAAGCCTTCTCTGTCTGATAAGAAATTGATAAAAGAGATCATTTTCAAACAAAAATATGTCAATTTACATTACAATAAGATACATTACAATACGATAAGGATAAGTGTACACTGTGATAGAAATGTCATTGATAGAACTGTCTTAGATGAATATAGCCATGAATGCTCGTATGTTTTATAAATGCTGCTGTAATTATTTGACTATGTTGACTGTGTTGCATAAATACTGCTATTGCTACTTAACAAAAAGATAACCAGCCAGAGACATCTGCTAGGTAGACGGGAAGATGAGAGAGAAGAATAAAAGTTGAAAACAAGCAACATGTGCAGGTGGGGTGTGCAGGCCCATCTACTGACACCTGCAAAACCAGGTCTGGGGCCTGAAGTTTAGAAACCCCCCGCTCCTCCACTGCACGTATGCGCTTTGTGTTCAAACCACTATGATCCCGTATGGAGATATATACATACCTATGATTTACATAGCCTTCAGGGGGTATATTTCATTAGTTAGCCTGACTGAAAACCTATTGGTAATAAAGCTGCACAGTGTAGGAAAATAAACACTCTAAAGTCTTCATCTGTTCATCTCGTCTTTTCTAACAATCTCAAGGTACAGTCATGTGAAAAAGATAGGACACCCCATGAAAACCTTTGTCTTTTTCAACATATGTGACACGGTGTGCTGAAAAAGAGAGAAAAGTTTTGTTTTCCGTTTTCTTCGCATATTACGAAAGTTGAAGTGCTGAAGAGCTGCACTCGATATAACAAACAGGTTTAGGATCACTAAATACTTTGTGCCTGATGTGTTTTGATTCAGAGTGTGATTCTCCGCTATTTCGTTTAAGGTGGACCAATATTCAAATAAGCATATCTTCTTCAACTGATTTCAATGTATGACACATCATTTGAAAGCTTACGCTTTTGATTGAAATCTGCACTTTCATAATCTGGGACAAACAGAAAAATGTCATGTCTGTATTTATTTAAAAAATAGAAAAATATTTCATGGGATGCCCTAATTTTTTCTATTAATTCCCCGTCGACCAATTCCAAAACTTGGAAAACTTGGGTACATACTCTATAGCTTTGGACGTGGCTAGAATACCGGCCCCAATCACTGTACCATAACCAGGGACAAGCAATGCCCCTGTGCCTGCGACATCCAGAACTTTGCAGAAGGTGGACTGTTGGGACCCACTTTGTTCCTTAATCTCATCTTTGACGCTCTTTATGTTATCGTCCATATCCTTTGCCGTCTTCTTAAAGCCCTCATCTAAGAGGGCCTTCTGCTCCTGAAATCAATAAAAAAACAATACATATGAACTCACCAATTGCCGAAGAATTCCCGAACACTCACCACCTAGATTGCAGAGTGTCCTATATGGTATTTACCTAGTAACAATACTTTGATTGGCTACAAAATGAAGCATCATAATTGATGCATTTTTTGTTAATAAAGTCACCCTTAACACTCTAGAATGTTGACCACTGGGTAACTTTCTTTACCCTCTGCACTAGATGAGTTAAGATAAATTAAGATTCCAGAGATTTTCTGAATGGATTCACCTCAGCCAAATTTGGTTCTCTCAGTATTTGGGAAAATACTGTAACTGGAATTCTCTCTCTCCCTATTACGACATACCTTAAGTTTGGCCTCCAGCAATCGTTCATTTTCCTCTCTGGCAACCTCTCGTTCTTCCTGAACCTTCTCTGCCAGCTGTTTCAAATGCTCTTCATTTGATGTCTTCTGGTCCTCAATCAGCTGTTTCTGGATCAACATCTGTTCCTCTGCCGCTCTCTTAGCCTGTTCTGCTGCCTCCCTCTTCACCTTCTCCACTGCAGAGAGAGAGAGAGAGAGAGAGGGAGGGAGGGAGAGAGAGAGAGAGAGAGGGAGGGAGAGGGAGGGAGAGAGAGAGAGAGAGAGAGAGAGAGAGAGGGAGAGAGAGAGAGAGGGAGAGAAAGAGAGAGAGAGAGAGGGAGAGAGAGAGAGAGAGAGAGAGAGAGAGAGGGAGAGAGAGAGAGAAAGAGAGAGAGAGAGAGGGAGGGAGAGAGAGAGAGAGAGGGAGAGAGAGAGGGAGAGAGAGGGAGAGAGAGAGAGAGAGAGGGAGGGAGAGGGAGAGAGAGAGAGGGAGAGAAAGAGAGAGAGAGAGAGAGAGAGAGGGAGGGAGAGAGAGAGAGAACAGAAGGAGTTGGTCAATTATTATTATTGTTATATTACATTTATATATATTTTTTATACACACATATACATTTTTCCTAATTTACAGACTACTTAATTTATTGTTCTTATTTTTTGCTATTTTCTTTTAAATGATTTTTGCTTATATATTGTTGTTTTTTATGTCCTATGTACCAACCTCACCAAGTCAATTTCCTGTATGTGCAAATATACTTAAATAAAAAATGTCAGATTCTGATGAAGGGCTTTTGGTTGATTTTAAATTGGGTTTAATTATAATGTAATCATTCACATTTAACAAAATACCTTTATGAGTAGAACGTGTTGTACGTCTTCATAACCAAATAAATAATTACTTATTACTGTATGTACTGTATGAATGCTGCTCTCAGGGAATGTAATTCCTTGAGCACTACAGTTAGTTCAAATAAATCTAGCGCTACTTGTATGTTACTTCCCATTATTTACATCTAGTTGGTGCATGCAGAAATCACTGATAGCTGTTTTAAAGGAGAACTTTACTCGAACTCTTTCAAATATATTTATCAATCCACCATAATATGGTCCCAATTATGTGCATTACAGCCTCAGACATCCTACTGACAAACGTATATTTACTTCCTGGAATCTGCAACATTATTCTAGGAAGTAAATATAACTTAATATACTTATATTTATAAGTAAATATAACACAAACTAATGTTATATACTGTACATACATTATACTTTGAGTGAAGTAACGCTTTAATGCTGCCTTAATTGAGGTCAAGGGTCACTTTTTAAGGTGCCTCCTTTAAAACTATTCCTATTCAGAAAGAGAAGTGGATATGGGAGGAGGCATCTCTCCATCTCTTACCTTCCCTCTTCTGTTCTTCTTTGCTGATAGACTCATCTGCTGCCTGGATAGTTTCTCCTATGGTAGCCTTCCTATTGAGATAGTCGCTCAATATCTCCTCACTCTGAAAACACACATTAAAGAATCAGTAATTGTAAAAATCATGCCATTAGCCCTATTGTGGCTAAAGGTTCAGTGAACAATTATTCCAATGAAATGCATTTTTATTTTTTAATTTAAGAAATAAACTGTAAAATCAGTGAGTGATTTCACTATGCACTGAAAATGTTGAATGCCTCCACGTGCATACCATAAATCCTTTGCCTCCCTCAGATTTGAATTGTTCGATCAGCTTCTTGAGGTTTTCACGGTAGTGTTTGTAGCCTCCTGCACGCATGTAGGAGCCCTGACCCACAGCCTTCTCCAGGGGCTCAAACACACGCGTGATGACCGCCTTGCCCACCCTCAGAGACTCCTCAATGTTCTTCTTACATATCTCATTATACTCAGTCCGCAGCTGACTCTGTAGATAAGAGAAGGAATGGAGAGAGACAGATAAAGATAGGGAGAGAGAGAGACAGAGGGATCAACAGAATAAGAGAAAGGGATAGATTTAAATGGAGAAGGAGAGAGAAGGAATTTTTTCTTTCATTGGATCAAGCAGTCCACATAAAGAATACAATACCATGAGCTTCGACTGGTGATGTTCTTCCTTGTCTTTGAAGCTGAGACTCATGAAGGTCTCGAGAGCTGCTTTCTCCACGGCCCCGTGGATATCAGACAGCACCTTCTGGGTCTTTGTAGGGAAGGTCACTTGTCTGGCCATCTCTGTCTGGTAGCGCTCCACTGCTTTGGTTACAGCAGTACAATTCTGGGTCTTGGCTAGAGCCTCCACTGCACTGTCCAGACAGGGAATCTGACCACTGCTGATCTTTTTTGTGTAATCGACAGCCAGGTCTGCCAACACTGACAGAGACAGAAGACATGGTAGATCTTACACATCAGCTTGTACATACACCAACATCATCCATCTATGGGTCTGTGCTTCTCTTTATCCTGAATTGTGTTATTACCAGTCTTGCAACAATTCTTCAGATTGTAATCACTTATGGTTTGACATAATTCTCTCCTAAAATATTAAACTTTATGAGACATTGGCAATAATTACAGATGTGCATATGCCCATGAGAACATTTTAGGAATTATATTTGTATTTCTGGACTCTCTGCATTTCACTGCAGCCAGGAGGAGAGGTTTTTTCCTCTCACCAATCATGATTGCAGCAGCTCGCATTTCAAAGACGCCCATCTCCTGCTGCCATGAGAAAGGCATAATAGACACAATAGAACACGCAATAGAACACGTGTTTTTTGTGTTTTTTATTTTTCTTGAAGAGGCTCTGTCTATGTTAAAATTGTCCCCTCAAAAATGGTCCTGAGATTATCGCTTCCAGGATGAGTGAACAGCTCAACTGGAGATGAACACAGCATGCTGCGACTGGCCACGGTACCGTCAGCACAACAAGGTCTAAGACTGTTGGAATCAAGCCTTGGAATCTGAAGTCGGCTATCACATAGTATTTACACAAATACTGACATCAGTAGTAGAGCACTGCTTTTGTAAAGGCTGCAGCAACAGTTGAATAGCAAACCAGTACATAAGTAAAGGCTGTAGATGCAGGTTACTCACTGCTGCCAGTGACCTTCAGGCCTCCTATCATGGTCTTGGTCTCAGCGTTGGTGTAGATGTAATCACAGAACTCCTTGGACTGCCGGACAAACTTGGAATCCAGGTCTGCATCTGTCAGCTCCTCCATTCTTTGCAAGCCCTCAGTATTGGCTGGACGCTCAAACACAAAGCACTTCCTTACCTGGAAGAACTTCCTTAGGCACTCCTTAGGGCGGTTGATTTCCTCAATCTTCTTGTATTGCTTAGGGTTCTTCTGGGGGTCTCCTGGTTAATCAGGAAATGAAGCATATAGACACGCTTTCAACTATAGTAGAAGTGAAATGTTCACAAGAAAGTTAAACAAAGTGAAATCACTGCTATTTCATGAATAAACTACACTCATCGGCCACTTCATTAGGCAAACCTTGCTAGTACCGGGTTGGATCCACTCTTTTGAATTCAGAACTGCCTTAATTCTTTGTGGCATAGATTCAACAAGATGCTGGAAACGATGTTGGTTCATATTGACATTATAGCATAATGCAGATACTGAAGATCTGAAGAAAATATCCCCCACACCATTAAACCACCACCACCACCATTTAGAGAACTGCTGCTCACTGGATATTTTCTCATTTTCTGACCATTCTCTGTAAACCCTAGAGATGGTTGTGCGGGAAAATCCCAGGAGATCAGCACTTTCTGAAATACGCAAAACAGCCTGTCTAGCACCAACAACCATGCCACGTTAAATCACCTTTCTTCCCCATTCTGATGCTTGGTTTGAACTTCAGCAGATCGTCTTGACCATGTCTACATGCCTAAATGCATTGAATTGCTGCCATGGCTGATTAGATATTTGCTTTAGTTGAAAAGTTGTACCTAATAAAGTGGTTGTGTCCCATCCTGAAGTTTATTCTTTAGGACAGTATGTAAGATGTTTGTCATCATCAGCAAGTTATGATCAGAACTCTCACCTTTCACCAGTTTGAGAGAATTCTCCAGGTACTCATCTGCAGTGATGGGCTGTCCGCCAAGCTCTAGAAGCAGAGAGAAATCTCTGACGGACCAGACGAAGGAAGGGAAGGCCTTCACGAACTCATTGGACTTGGCCTCCTCTCCCTTTGCCTTGGTCTTCACTTTGATGTGCTCTGTGAGTTCAGTCACGTAGCTGCAGGGGGCGCTGTTTAGGAGGAAAACTTGTTCCAAAGGAAAAACATACACTAGTACAAATTATACAAAAACTCTAACAAAGGTTAATCGATCAATTGATTAAGTTAATACTTATCCCTTAAGGTTTGTCACACACACAGACACACACGCACCCACACACACACACACCAAAGGATACTTGATGTTTTCTAAGGCCTTGTTGTCAATAGTCCCCATACTGTTGTACACCAGGACGCTACTCAGTAACACAGCCAGGCAGAAGATCCAGGTGTCATTCTTCTCATCTCCCTGAATAATATAAAAACAATAAACAGTCGATGAGATACTGGAGAGGCAGCTGCCGTAGCTCTGTGGGGAGCATGTAGCGTCTGGCCTGTAGAGGGAGCTACAGGATGTGGTGGGATAATTGGTGCCGGCTGGCAGTAAGACAAATTACATTTAAACTGATGCCATTTTTGATGCAGTCAAAAGTGTGCAGTTTTATATATTTGGTGTTCCTTCTACTACTACTACTACCAGTATTGTTATTGGTGGTATTATTCTTTTCCTGGCTTTGGTCAAATAGCTCACCTGATCAAAAATGCTATAAATGTGTATGCCACAACTAGAGAGCATCAGTAACAATGCCAGAAATAATTACCATGATTAGACCATAGGTGGCGCTATAATAACAAATAGAAAATCAAGTAACTTCACAATGCTGGCATTTCTACCCCGTTGTATGAAAATGTATGAAACTTAGTACATATGTGTCTTTCCTCATGGGGAACATACAGTATTTGCCTCAAGAACCCATAAAGTCTGCCATGATGGATTTTTCTGCAGGTGGAACATTTGGCCAAACTTCACTTAAAATCAACTGTAAGTCAGATTGGTCCGAAATTGTATATGAACATGCGTGGTGCACATCTCTCTATAGGGTGTTAAAAGATAAGAGATCCTTTTAAAGATATCGGAGAAAATTATATGAAAAGAAAAAGAGATTGGCCCAGAATTTTCAAATGCTCTGAGAATTTGCCCTGCGACGTCAATATTTATGGCAGTCGACATATGTATTCCTACCTTCATAACATCCCCCAGTCCCTCAGTGTCCAACAGCACCAGAGTGTGTCCAGGTTTAGAGGGGTGAGGCACACACCACATCCAGATACCTTTAGTCTTAGACTCTATGGTGCCTCCCAGGGCAAAACCTAAACACAGTGAAACATGAGAAAAATGTTTTAACAATAACATGCATTCAATGTAAACTACAGAAAAATGTTTTAATGTCTAGTTATACAATCTCACCACTTTGCTTTAAAGCTAGTTTGTTCATGAGGTAGGATTTGCCGGTGCGATACAGCCCGACCACAGCCACAACCACAACAGGCTGCTGGATCTGCTTCAGGATCGTCACAGAGTCAGACACGACTTGGAGGTTTCCCTCAGCGTCGTTCTCAATCAGACACACTGGTTCCTCCATCCTCACTGTAGAATATGCCATTATCCTGGCCAGCAAAATCACCACAAACACATCACTACAAGACAGATCTGATTACTGCATTACAGGCCTCACGGCAATCAAGTTATTTGATAAATTCTAAGACAGAATGAGTTGTTTATTATTCATTCTGATTCCCTTTGTGATTTGACAAAAGAAACATGCAAAACCGAAAATTACAGGTTGAGGTTCTCCAATACAGAGGGTCTGATGTGCCCCATTGTATATGTACCCCATTGTATATGTACCCCATTGTATATGTACCCCATTGTACCCCACATGCAGACCTACCTACCGCAAATAGACTGAAGCTCAGCTTCTACCCTAGGGCCATTCAGGCCCTGAACACAGCAAAGACCTAGGTTCTAGGCCCTGGACAATCTAGACAATTTGATGGCAGCTACTAGATTGTAATCAAGTGCAATACTGAAATACAACTGTGAATATCTCAAACCTGCAAACTGCGACACTTTAAATGAATGTGCAATAATACTATGTGCAATATGACAACCCTCGTATACATAAGGTTCAGAGATAGGAAATGTTTTTTGATATTTATAGCATAGCATAGAGTACAGCACAGTGTTTTATTTGTATAGTATAGTATAGTGGATAGTGTACATAGCCTTTATTTATGTAAACCAGCTCTTTCCCTTCTTGTTTTAGTATTTTTTTTCCTAGCACCAGGGGAGCCCCCCCCTCTCAAATTTCGTTGTATGGTACCTGTACTGTATTAATGACAATAAAGACCATTCATTCATTCATTCATTCATTCATTCACCTTGAAATCGCAGATGTCAGTCGAGCAGGTTGAATTCTTGGAGCCGTTTCGTGTTCTGCTTCCAGTACCGTGAACAGAACAGAACTTTTCGTTTTAGAGCAGAAAACGAAAGTGAAAGAAAAAGAGAAATAAATATAGCCTAGTTATGTGCTCTATGTATGTCACTGTAGAATCTTCCATAACCCTGGCCAGCAAACATGCAAACATAGGCTACTTAATTTCAAAACAAGTTATTCGGTTAGTTACTATAATAACTTTTTAAATCTGATCCCCCCCTTATTTTTAAATCTGATTCCCTCGTTTGACAAAATAAACATGAATGTTACCGAGAATAAATGACGCAGAACGTTAGATAGTTTCCAATGCACCTTTACCGAGCTGTTTCAATAAAGATCTACGGATGTACTTACACAGACGGAAACCTACCTTAATATCAGACTCGTTCGTTTGGGTTAGGGTTTGGTTTTGAGTCGTTTCAGGTTCCTACAATAAGACTTTCGGTTTCGTGACTTTCAAATTAAAAGGGCGAGGTCTTATTTTTTGTTTGTCTTATGTTATTCATTTACAGTTTTTTACGGTCGCTTTCAGATTCAGATTCAGATTCAGATAACGTTTATTTCCATTATGCATACACATATAGGAATTTGCTTTGGCGTTACCTTAAGTGCGTTAATACTTTCTTCATGTGTATACATGAATACAAAAACAAATGCAAAAAACAGGACAACACAGGACAGACAACAGTGCATTGGATAGTGCTACATATATAAAGTGCAGTGCAAAGTTTTTAAGTCGCAGTGTTCAATACTGAAGTCACAGAGTCACCACTTTTCACAGTCTGCATTACTAACATGCATGTTGGCCAATCACTTCATTCATGTCTCAAAAGTAGCTCGTTCAACCACACACTGGCAACAATGTTCACTCAGAAAGCATACACAGTCATTCATAACACTCTCTCTTTGTCTCTCGTTTCAGACACCTCACCACCTGCCCTTGTGTGTTTCCCACGTGTGTGATTGTCTACCCCGCCCTGAAGTTATTTTGATCATAATAATGTCCATATTTGTGGAATTACATCATTTTACAAGGGCATATGTAATTGATTGTACACAAATAATATTCAAAAGCTTAACTATGATTTTTAGTCCCAGTCTACTCTGCAACACTTCTAAAATATGAATAAAATGACTTTCAACCATGAGTGGTGCTGCTCACCAACCTGCTCACATAGTGTTTATGTGGGCCAACAGTTCAAAGTGGCCCATCTGGATTTCATAGGGCACACACATTGGATCGCAGGACACCACCTCACCTCAGGCTACGTTTAACGTGGCGCTTTTATTTTGAAGACATCCTAATGTCCGTACACCCAAGTAGGTTGGGGGTGGGCGTGAAAGTAAAAGAATAAACAGCTTATCTGAGGGTGTAACCGACTGTGTTTCGCACGCATATTTTCAAACAAGCTTTATGTCTGAATTCACTGGTTTCTTCCTTGTCCCACACCCTGAGTTTGAATGTATTTCAATACAAAGATGAAAGCATGGATAGTTTCCTCCTTTCGAGAAGGACCACACTACTCAGAGATGGATAAACGATTCCCTTCCTTTTACTTCCCTTAAATGTATTAGTTGTAAGTCGCTTTGGATAAAGGTGTCTGCTAAATGTCAAAAATGTAAATGTAACACACACACACACACACACACACACACACACACACACACTACTGTAGGACACGCACGCACTGACGCACGCGTGCACACACACACACACACACACACACACACACACACCGACTACTGAAGGACACACACACACACAGATACAGGTTACTGTAGGACACACACACATGCACGCACGCACGCACACACACACGCACACACACACACACACACACACACACACACACACACACACACACACACACACACACACACACACACACACACACACACACACACACACACACACACATTTAGACTAACAAACAAAAAAGAAAAGAAAAACAACACTGTCCAACTCCACCAAACCAGGTCAGAAACAAGGCTTCCAGAGTTGTTAAGGCTTTTGGATTAATCAAAATCCATCTAAAAAATAAAAAATAAAAATCATTGAAAAATAAAATTGCTTCTCATATCTTTATCGGGCTACACTACACGCCGGTGTACTTTAGGAGATAAGCTCCAACATGATATATAGATGTGAACTTTTGTAGCATATTTTGATCATCACATGTTAGGAAAATGTAATCAACATCTCTCTGGTATTGACTCCTCTCCCCTTTTTGTAAAGTCTAATTACATGCACGCTTTGGCCGTGAGACACACGCATTATCAACCAGTTCACACTCTCACACGCCACACCTACATTTTTTCACGCTGAGAAATAACAATTGTTATTGTTGATTCCTTTTATCTTTCTAGTTTTTTATGAACAAGGAGACAACATTTAATCAGACAAGTTAAATTTGGATTTCCTAAGCCAATTGCAGACATTTTTATAGAAAAGGTTTTCTGCTCACCTTTGTTCAATGTTGTCTGAAAAAAGGTCCTTTCCCTGCTCCTTGTCGGGCTTTGGGCCCAGGCGTGGTCTCCAGTGGACTCAGAAACAGAATAAAGACAAAGAGAAAGACAAAAGAGAAAGTGTTTTTTAAGTTTCATTTTTAGATGGTCTCATTTCCCAGAAATGGCCTGATGTGCTGGAAAGGTGCAGGTGCTGACGTGGATATCCTGACTACACCCTGGAGGAACAGAGAGGTCTGTACACTGCTGAAGGCACGCAACACCGCCTTCAAAGCAGGCGACACAGAGGCCTTCAGCCAGGGCCAGTCTGGAGAGGGGCATCAGGGAGGCCAAGCTCAACCTCTGTGGGGCCAAAGAACTCTGCTGACCCCCACCTTACCCCCCACACTAGACCCCCACCCTACCCCCCACACCACAACCCCACCCTACCCCCCACACTAGACCCCCACCCTACCCCCCACACCACAACCCCACCCTACCCCCCACACTAGACCCCCACCCTACCCCCCACACCACAACCCCACCCTACCCCCCACACTAGACCCCCACCCTACCCCCCACACCACAACCCCACCCTACCCCCCACACTAGACCCCCACCCTACCCCCCACACTAGACCCCCACCCTACCCCCCACACTAGACCCCCACCCTACCCCCCCACACTAGACCCCCACCCTTCCCTGCATCTCTGCCCAGGGGCTGGAATGGAAGGCCAACAACCTTCGGCCGATAGGCAGGGTTGACACCGTGTGTGTGTGTGTGTGTGTGTGTGTGTGTGTGTGTGGCAGGAGGGGGGTGTGGTGGGGGAGTGGAAGTCCCAGAGGCAGTGAGAGGCAGAGGGCTTGTTTGTGAGGCCCACTGCACAGGGAAGAAACTATTCAGGTGGCGTGAGGCTTTGGTCTTGATAGACCGGAACCCTTTTCCCGATGGACGTCTTTGGAAGGGGTGGTGATCGGGGTGGGAGGGATCAGTGATGATCTTTCCTGCTCTCTTTTCTCTCTTTTTTTGAGGGACCACCAATTGTTGTATTTGTATTGTAAATTGTAATTAATAATAATTATTTTTATTATTATGAACACTCGTTGCTACTGTAAATGAGGGCAACCTCAGTAACTTACGAGTTTAAATAAAGGTTTGAATTGAAAAAATGAATGTACCTGGTTATGTTACAGTAGAGAAACAGAAACCAGTTACCAAAACTGTAAAGTTGCAAAGTTGGCCCATCATCTCACCCAAATTAAGTGAGTAGGCCTATTTAAGAAACTCTATGCCATAGTGTCTCTGAGACAAAGGATACAATCCGTTTTCACACTGGTGTTGAATAACAGAAGATTAATGGAGGGGGAAAGACATGAGTGTGTGAGGACGGATGATGATGAGCAAAAGTCCCATCATGGATTTTATCTGGAATTTCACTGCCAATCTCTCCTCTATCACCCCGAAAAAGAGATGACTAGAAGACGTAAGCTTGAGAAAATAAACCAGTAATTTATGTTACCGGATGAAACAACTTGCTGTTTGAAAGTACCAGTAGGCATATGCTCCAAATGAAGAAGATCCAGGCTTCTTTAAAGAAATTGCAACACTATTAGCAGAAAATGCAAAGGGAACAATTATAATCGGAGGGGATTTTAATTGTGTTGTGAACCAAAGAATAGACAAACAACTATCTGTACAAGGACCACGAACACGAAAGGCTAAAGCATTATGTAATATGATAGAGGAATTTGAACTCACAGATATATGGCGCTTAAAACATCCTAGAGACAGGGACTTTACATTTTTTTCAAAAGTGCATAATAGTTACTGCCGAATTGACCTTTTCTGTGTCTCAAAACAAGATGCCCATAAAGTTACTGATTGTCACATTGGACCCACAACCATATCTGATCATGGACCAGTGGTAATGTCAATCAAGTTGGAAGAGGAAAAGTAAATATAGATACGGAAGGCTGAATGTTTCACTATTAAATAATCCAGATGTGGTAGCCTAAGTCTAATTACACTAACAAGAGTTTGATAGTTAATTCTGGGAAAGCCTCCAATAAATAGATTCCCTAGAATAGACAGTTAAACTATTTAACTTTCATTAAAGTGCACTCTAATTTGTTCATGGTCATCAGCTAAAACATGATACTATATTGATCATAGAAAATAGCAAAATTACATTTTAATTCTCGGTAATGTTATGTTTATTTTGTCAAACCAGAAGGTGAATCAGATTGTATAATAAACAAGACAGTCGGTACAGATTAAGTGACTAACCGAATAACTTGTTTGTAGTTATATCATGAAGTATTTTTTGTAGGCTATTTTTGCTGACCAGGGTTATGTAAGATTCTACAGTGACATAAGCATACAAGTCAAGATAGAGGACGTGGCGAGGCTATTTTCTTTCCCTTTCGTTTTGCTCTCTGTAGCAGTTGTGCGGCTCGATCCGTTTTTCACCGCTCCGACCTGCCCGACTGACAGTCTGCGATGTCAAGGTAGGTCTCACTCTCTGCATGTGTAATCAGTGGTGTAGTCTAGTTTTTTCTAGTGGGTATACTGTGATTTTTCCCTCCCAGCTTCATGCTCACCCGTCCCAGAGCGACGTGTCCTGGAGCGACACCCGTCCCGTAGCGACACCCCATAAGCACCACCATACTCACTTATGCATACAGTATGCATCTACACATATATGAGAGCATTCTGAACGACTGGTTATGTGTTTACAAACATTTCATTTTATTATAAACAAAACAAGACTTTAACAACCAATGGCATTTACAGCAGGGGGGTGGACTGATTTTCTACTGTTTAGTGTTAATCACCATCACTATGTACTCTCAGCTTAAATGCAAGAAAGAAAGAACTGTTACAAGAACTGCCACAAGAACTGCTACAAGAACTGCCACAAGAACTGCTACAAGAACTGCCACAAGAACTGCTACAAGTCAAACGCTTCAAATAAGAAAAAAACAAACAGCCTGGTAGTCTACAAAGCTTTCCAAATATGCTTGTACTCGGCCATCTGAGGTTTGCATTGCCTGCTTGCTTGTGTGGCAGAACGATGGCTTCTCAACCATGTTGTGATGTACTTCCTTGGCTCAAAAAGTCTTACAGGGGGCCCATTGATGCTGATCATCATCAAATGACTGACATTGGACAACAACAGTGTAGATCTCTTGTCCGTGCATATATTGTTCATGAGACTGAAGCCCCTTTCACATTCGGCAGTACTGCAAGGGATGGTCTGCATGCATCGTATGAGTGGCTTTAGGCTTTCAGGCTCACTGTCTGGGTGCACAAGGAAATCTCTCATACCATTAACTGCTTGCGCTTCACAAAGATTGAACCGCCTGGCGCCTGCACAGTCGCTTTACCTGTGTCTCACCATGCCGTATGCCAGGTGTTGATGGCCAGTTTCCTGTATCCAGAACATTGAGATCAAGAAGCATTTCACCTTCAAATGAGAGGCGCTTCTCCATGTTGTTGATCAGACTTTGGAGGAACTGCTTTGCATTGATTGGTGTGAGCTTTGCATTTGACTCCAGGGGAACTGATCCCAAATGTCCCAAACCAGTGCTGTCAGTGCCTCCTCTGTTTTCTCTCCTGGGGTGTCTTTGAATGTTGCCAGCACTCTGTTGGTGCGCTTCAGAAGCTGGTTTGCTCTCAAGAGTGTGGTTGAATGGGCCTGGAGTTGCTGAGATAGGGTTGCAAGTTCAGACAGTGCATCATACATGAGTCCAAGGTCACACAGGAATTCCTTGCTTTGCATACGACGTGCCAGGCCTCTGTAAGTTTGTCTCTCTTTGCTGTTTCTTGTTTGGTCTTCTGCAGCATTTTCAAAGTGCCTGTTGAGTGCTTCATACGACCTCCACACAGCCTGTACAGAACGGAAGCTGCTGGCCACCCATCGTGTACTTAAAACTCTGCCAATTTTCAGGACTTGTGAGCCCACTTCTTGTGCTGCTTCCAGAAGCTCCCGTGAATTTTTATTAGACTGACTGTAGAGATTGTGGATCTTCTCCATGAACGCTTTGAAGTGGTTGATTGCCTGAACCTCATCCACAGCATCAGATACAGCCAGTTCCAAACGGTGGTTCATGCAGTGCCATGTGAAGAGGTTAGGGTACCTTGCAGTCAGCCTGGTTGCCACACCAGACTTCTTGCCTAACATGACACTTGCTCCATCAGAAATAAATGAGACCCAGTTCTTTTGAAGCCACTCTTCACTGAAGCCTGCAATGTCCAAACAGCTCAGTAGAGCTTCTTCTATGCCCTCTGCCCTTTGGCTCTCCAGCTCAACCAGCTCCAGGAACAACAATTCAGGAGTAGCTCCATCTACTGAGGCTTTCAGGCTGACAATCATGGCAGATTTGTGGCTGAGAGATGTAGCCTCGTCAATGAGAACAGACAACTTGCTTGAAGATGACACAAGACTGTGAACAATTTTTTTCTGCATCTCTTTTGCTATATGTTCCACAATTTTTGTGGAACTGTACCTTGAGCGGAGTAATACAAGATGTGTCAAGATTCCAGTTAGCCGGCCCGTGCGTATGGATATTTGTACGGCTGGAACTCAAACTGACCAATAGAGACATGAATGGACCGGATCTATCTGTTGTATATAACACCGTTACGTATCCTCGCGCATTTTTAAGTGGGTATACGTAATCTCGCGCATTTTTAAGTGGGTATACGTAATCTCGCGCATTTTTAAGTGGGTATACGCAAATCCTTGGCCATTCCTAGTGGGTATACGCAAATCCTTGGCCATTCCTAGTGGGTATACGGCGTAGTCCCGCGTATCACGTAGACTACACCACTGTGTGTAATGGAGCACCTTTGCCAAGTTTCTTTTATCAAACCACAAAGGGAATCAGATTGAATAATAAACAACTCATTCTGTTTTAATACAGATGAATGCATTATAATAACTAACCAACTCATTTGATTGTAGTTAATCATGCAGTAATCAGATCTGTCTTGTAGTCATGTGTTTGTGGTGATTTTGCTGGCCAGGGTAATGGCAGATTCTACAGTGAGGATGGAGGAACCAGTGTGTCTGATTGAGAACGACCCTGAGGGAAACCTCCAAGTCGTGTCTGACTCTGTGACGATCCTGAAGCAGATCCAGCAGCCTGTTGTGGTTGTGGCGGTGGTCGGGCTGTATCGCACCGGCAAATCCTACCTCATGAACAAACTAGCTTCAAAGCAAAGAGGTGAGATTGTATAACTAGACATAAAAATAAAATAAAATCCCTGTAGTTTTCATTGAATACATTTTCAATTTAGATAATTTCTCTCATGTTTCACTGTGTTTAGGTTTTGCCCTGGGAGCCACCATAGAGTCTAAGACTAAAGGTATCTGGATGTGGTGTGTGCCTCACCCCTCTAAACCTGGACACACTCTGGTGCTGCTGGACACTGAGGGACTGGGGGATGTTATGAAGGTAGGAAAACTGCCATTAGGGATGGGCAATAGTTTGATGTTTTATTGATGTTACTGTATGCGTATTTTAAATACATATTTAATTACTTTTTAATATTTAGACATCTTTATTTAACAGGCCTGACACAGCGGGCAAACACAATCTTTTGATGCATTACATTTACATTTACATTTTTGGCATTTAGCAGACGCCTTATTCCAAAGCGACTTACAATCAATACATTTGAATACTAAGCATGTGAATCAGCAGTCCACCATTCGTTGCAGGAAGAGTACTCTAGCTCGGGCCCGGGGCCACTGATAGAAGGAAATACCTTCTCCCTATTATCGCCTTCTACTAACATTTTTGTTTTTACTGGAGAAACTGAGAAACAGTACAAGGGGGGCAATAGAAGTTCTAGGGACACAGTAGAGGGGAAAGCGGGTGTCTTTAGGAGACGTAGAGGTGAGGGTCGGAAGATGTCTCAGGAGGAGCAGTTAAGATGTAACCTGAAGAGATGGGTCTTCAGTCTACGACGGAAGATGGGTAGTGACTCTGCCGTTCTGACAGCCGTGGGGAGCTCATTCCACCAGCGGGGAGCCAGTGTTGTGAAGAGACGTGATCGGGCAGCCCGACTTCTGTGTAGAGGAGGAGGGGCCAGTCGGCCAGCCGAGGTGGAGGAGCGGAGTGAGCGGGCAGGGGTTTGGGGGGTTACCATTTCCTTCAGGTAGGCAGGGGCTGTCCCTTTAGCTGCCTGGTATGCAAGCACCAGGGTCTTGAATCTGATGCGAGCTGCTATCGGGAGCCAGTGCAGGGTGCGAAGGAGAGGGGTGACATGCGAGTATTTGGGGAGGTTGAATACCAGCCGGGCAGCAGCATTCTGGATGAGCTGCAGAGGTCTAATGGCTGAAGCGGGGAGCCCCGCCAGGAGTGCATTGCAGTAATCCAGGCGGGAGATGACCAGTGCCTTGATCAAGAGTTGCGCTGCCTCTCTGGTAAGGAATGGTCGTATCCTTCTGATGTTGTAGAGGAGGAATCTGCAGGAGCGAGCCGTTGCTGCAATGTTCTCCGCACAGGATAGTCGGTTATCCAGGATCACTCCAAGGTTCTTGGCTGTCAGGGAGGGGGTTACAGTAGAGTTCTCCACTGTGATGGAGAAGTCTTGGAGAGGGCAGGCTTTCCCGGGGATGAAGAGGAGCTCAGTCTTGTTAAGATTGAGCTTGAGATGGTGGTCAGCCATCCAAGTTGAAATGTCAGCGAGACATGCTGAGATACGGGTTGCCACGTGTACATCAGACGGGGGGAAGGACAGGAAGAGTTGAGTGTCGTCTGCGTAGCTGTGGTAGGAGAGCCCATGAGAAGAGATTACCGAGCCAAGAGACTTGGTGTAGAGGGAGAAGAGTAGGGGCCCTAGGACGGAACCCTGGGGAACTCCAGTGGAGAGGGTTCGTGGAGAAGATAGCGATTCTCTCCAGGTCACCTGGTAGGAGCGGCCCGCCAGGTAGGAAGAAAACCAGGAGTGTGCGGTGCCAGAGATGCCCAGGTCTGAGAGGATGGAGAGAAGGATCTGGTGATTGACTGTGTCGAAGGCAGCAGACAGGTCAAGGAGAATGAGAACAGAGGAGAGGGAGGAAGCTTGGGCAGAGTGGAGGGCTTCCGTGACAGCAAGGAGCGCAGTCTCAGTGGAATGCCCAGCCTTGAAGCCGGATTGGTGGGGGTCTAAGTGATCCATCTTCCGGAGATAGTCAGTTGTTTAGATGCCGCGCGTTCAAGGGTTTTGGAAGGGAAGGAGAGAAGGGATACCGGTCTGTAATTGTGGACAGATGATGGGTCAAGGGTAGGTTTCTTGAGGAGAGGCTTGACTCTGGCTATTTTGATGCCCATGTGACCGACAGGTGTTGTACCTGTATCCCCTTTACACCACAAAAGCTAAACCCTAGTATGAGCTCATGGAGCACACGCAAGCCTAGCAGGTCATAGGCAAGGCTTCTCATGATGTGAGCATCGTCTCCAAACCACCTCACACATTTCTCAAACTACTTAGCTAAATATAAATATAGTTGAGTATCACAATATTACATTATTATCAAATATTTATAATAATAATTATACTAAGTATATTAATATATCAATATATACATAATTATATGATTACATATTAAATTATTATTATTATTATTTTGCTCCCTGAAGTGATGTCTAGGCTTTAGCTTGGTGGGCTATGGTAGCTGCCTCTCCAGCAGTGGCGGACTCAGACTGTGCAATGTTTTTCAACTGTGGGGGCACATGGTCAAGTTTAGACCATTGGAGGGGAACCAATAGGGCACGTCCTCTCATTTTCGCCACTCAAAAGGGCATTTTTGCCACTCAAAAGGGCACTTAAGAGAGACGTTTCGTTTTTCAACCGTGGCGGTCGCCCCCCCCCCGCCCCCCCCCTGCCCCCCCCCTGAGTCCGCCAGTGCTCTCCAGTACCTCATCGACTGTTTATTTTTTTGATATTATTCAGGGAGATGAGAAGAATGACACCTGGATCTTCTGCCTGGCCGTGTTACTGAGTAGCGTCCTGGTGTACAACAGTATGGGGACTATTGACAACAAGGCCTTAGAAAACATCAAGTATCCTTTGGTGTGTGTGTGTGTGTGTGTGTGTGTGTACGGGTGTGTGTGTTTGTGACAAGCCTTACGCTTTAGCTCAATCAATTGATCGATTAACCTTTGTTAGAGTGCTTGCATATGTGTACTGGTGTATATTTATTTGGTCACAAACTGGACCGCACGGTCATCACAAAAGTCATCAAAGTATTTATTAACCCTAAAGAATAACATGAAGAAAGATATAGGGTGTGTAATCAGTAGTCAGTAGGTGAGTACACAAGTGGAAGAGTGTGTAGGTGTAATGTTGTATGGTGCAATAACCAAGGCCAAACAAAAGCCAAAGGTGTCTCAGCAGGTAGGGTGACCAGATGTCGAGAGAGACTTTAAGGACCCAGTCAAACAGAGCCCAGGTGCTGCCAATGTGCCAAACAACCTCTGCCACGACCACCAGATGAAAAATAGTTTGAAAGTATGGTATGAGGACCCCAGGAAGAATAGCTACTGCATATTTGCTGTATCTAATGGTGGATCCAAATAAACAAACAAACAAACAAACCTCCAGTACCTGCAAGGATAGCACAAACACAGGTAACAGGCAGACAGGGCGGAGAGGGTCGTCACAATTTGGAACAAGTTTTCCTCCTGAACAGCGCCCCCTGCAGCTACGTGACTGAACTGACAGAGCACATCAAAGTGAAGACAAAGGCGAAGGGAGTGGAGGCCAAGTCCAATGAGTTCCTGAAGGCCTTCCCTTCCTTCATCTGGACCGTCCGAGATTTCACTCTGCGTCTAGAGCTTGGCGGACAGCCCATCACTGCAGATGAGTACCTGGAGAATTCCCTCAAACTGGTGAAAGGTGAGAGTTCTGATCATAACTTGCAGATGATGACAAACATCTTACATACTGTATTGTCCAAAAAAATGAACTTCAGGATTACGGGACACAACATGTTGATATCCGTTACATCAGTCTCCAACATAGTTGGAGCAGAATAGCAGTGATTTCACTGAGCTTAACTCTCTTGTGAACATTTCTCATGAACGAATGTCTATATGCTTAATTTACTGATTAAACAGGAGGCCCCCAGAAGATTAAGCAATACAAACAGATTGAGGAAATTTGAACGTGGCATGGTTGTTGGTGCTAGACGGGCTGTTTTGCGTATTTCACAAAGTGCTGATCTACTGGGATTTTCCCGCACGACCACCTCTAGGGTTTACAGAGAATGGTCAGAAAATGAGAAAATATCCAGTGAGCAGCAGTTCTCTAAATGGTGGTGGTGGTTTAATGGTGTGGGGGATATTTTCTTGGCACAAATCTTCAGTATCTGCATTCTGCTATAATGTCAATATGACCCAACATCTCTGAGGGACGTTTCCAGCATCTTGTTGAATCTATGCCACAAAGAATTAAGGCAGTTCTGAATTCAAAAGAGTGGATCCAACCTGGTACTAGCAAGGTTTGCCTAATGAAGTGGCCGATGAGTGTAGTTTATTCATGAAATAGCAGTGATTTCACTTTGTTTAACTTTCTTGTGAACATACTACTTCACTTCTACTATAGTTGAAAGCGTGTCTATATGCTTCATTTCCTGATTAACCAGGAGATCCCCAGAAGAACCCTAAGCAATACAAGAAGATTGAGGAAATCAACCGCCCTCGGGAGTGCCTAAGGAAGTTCTTCCAGGTAAGGAAGTGCTTTGTGTTTGAGCGTCCAGCCAAGACTGAGGGCTTGAGAAGAATGGAGGAGCTGACAGATGCAGACCTGGAACCCAAGTTTGTCCGGCAGTCCAAGGAGTTCTGTGATTACATCTACACCAACGCTGAGACCAAGACCATGATAGGAGGCCTGAAGGTCACTGGCAGCAGTGAGTAACCTGCATCTACAGCCTTTACTTATGTACTGGTTTGCTATTCAACTGTTGCTGCAGCCTTTACAAAAGCAGTGCTCTATTACTGATGTCAGTATTTGTGTAAATACTATGTGATAGCAGACTTCTGGTCCGTACCCTTGTGCATGATCTATGCAGTGCAAGGATATGTTTTCCTGACTAATGCATTTCCCATGCGTTCACAAATTAGTTCGCATGATTAGGGTCATACACTTCTCCCATAGCTATTCCCCTGTGTGTAGAGCACAGCATTGTGTTGTGGTGTTGTTGCATGACGTTGTTGAAGTTGTTGGAGATCTAAACTAGAGATTGTGTTGGTCTCTAGACCTGTAGCAGGTATAGGGGTCTAAATACTGTTGATAATTAATTACTTGGAATTATTAATTTGGCTACTATGTCCAAATTAATACTGTAATTACTTGAGGACACCACTAACTATTTTGAGCAGAGATTCTTAAATTAAACTAGATTTGTTATTTTACAGAATAATTACTTCAACAGTCATATCAATAATCTGAAGGGTATTTGAGGGTAGTTGTCTATCAACTATCTTAGTCTTCTTTAGGACAATATCTAATAATTTTAAAAATAGTTCATAGCATTTGTTCACAGCACTTGTCAAACCTAGAGAAACTACGCTAAGAAACACACAAGGAATTTGCACCGTTCCCTCGGTTTAGTAATTCGTTAGGGTTAGGGTTACGATCGCAAGGATTCTAACCCTAACCCTAATCCTTGCGATCGTTCTGGCTCGTAGGGCCTAACCCTAACCCTAACCCTAACAAATTACTAAACCGAGGGAACGGATTACTAAACAGAGGGAACGAATTACTAAACCGAGGGAACGAATTACTAAACCGAGGGAACAGATTCACACATCAAATATATTTTTTCTACCATGTGACCCCAGGGGGGCTCCGTACAATCATGATTGGGTGAGAGGAAATCTCACCTCTCCTTCAGGACTGGCTGCAGTGAAATGCAGATAGTCCAGAAATAAAAATATAATACCTAAAATGTTCTCATGGGCATATGCACATCTGTAATTATTGCCAAAGTCTCATAAAGTTTAATATTTTAGGAGAGAATGATGTCAAACCATAGGTGATTACAATCTGAAGCATTGTTGCAAGACTGGTAATAACACAATTCAGGATAAAGAGAAGCACAGACCCATAGATGGATGATGTTGGTGTATGTACAAGCTGATGTGTAAGATCTACCATGTCTTCTGTCTCTGTCAGTGTTGGCAGACCTGGCTGTCAGGTACACGGAGGCGATCAGCAGTGGTCAGATTCCCTGTCTGGACAGTGCAGTGGAGGCTCTAACCAAGATCCAGAATCGTACTGCTGTAACCAAAGCAGTGAAGCACTACCAGACAGAGATGGCCAGACAAGTGACCTTCCCTACAAAGACCCAGAAGGTGCTGTCTGATATCCACGGGGCCGTGGAGAAAGCAGCTCTCGAGACCTTCATGAGTCTCAGCTTCAATGACGAGAATCAGAGTCATCATAAAGAGCTCATGGTATTGTTTTCTCTTATGTTTTCAGGTGACTGTCTGTAGCTACCTCTCTTTTCTTCTGTATTCATATAATATATCCATCTCTCTTTCTACCCATCTTCACCATTCACCCCTCTACAGATGCAGCTACAGTCTGACTTTGAGCAGATGTGTAAGGAGAACACTGAGGAGTCTCGGAGGGTGTGCAGAGCTCTCATCACACGTGTGTTTCGACGTCTGGAGAGGGCTTTGAGAGATGGCTCCTACAGACCACCAGGGGGCTACACAGACTACTGTGACAAAATCATGGAGTTGATCGAACAATACCAATCTGAGAGAGGCAAAGGATATATGGTATGCGTGAGGAGACATTCTTAGTTTTTCATTCAGTATTGTATTTTTGTTTCTAGTGAAAGTACCCACTCCAATTTTGGTTTCCTCACATTTACATACGTTTTCTTTCGGTGATTAACCTAGTCTAACCTGGTAATTAGTTGTGAGGTTGTGGGCATGACCCCATGACTGCTGACCACTAACTAAAATAAAGAGAATACTTTTACACACAAGCAACACATGGTAAGTGCACAGGGTAATTAGGTTTAAAGGGAAACAAGGAAACAGTATAGTGCAAACTAAAAAGGGCTTGGATGTAACACAATTGCTGATAAGCAACATTATCATACAATACAAAACACTTATTTCTTGGTCACACCATAACTACAACACCGCATACACTGACATACTAGAACTATTCTGAAGGTATACAGGTATAAGGAAACTGAAGTGTGTTTGTTTGTTTCTCTCTGTGTGTGTGTGTGTGTGTGTGTGCGTGTGCGTGTGCGTGTGTGTGTGTGTGTGTGTGTGTGTGTGTGCGTGTTCAGAGTGAGGCGGTATTGAGTGAGTATCTGGTTGGGAAGGCTGATGAAGGAGGGGCTATCCTCGCAGCCGATGAGTACCTCAGCAAAGCACAACTTAAGACCTTAGGTAAGGCCCCCTCTATTATTACTGTAAGCATGTGGGGAGGGAGCCCTACCTTTTGCTATACAGAGCGGACCCATCCAATTACATCAAACTTAATGTATTACCATTTTCGTTAAACAATGTTAAACCGACGTAAGTGTCCTGTCTGAACTTTTCATTGCTGGTCCTCTCCCACATGAGTTTGAGCTTTCTGTGAGATAGAAGGATGGACAGATGGGTGAAAGATGGTCAGAGAGGGTAGGATATAGCCAGATAGATGAGAGAAAGTTGATAGATACAGTACCAGTCAAAAGTTTGGACGCACTTTCCCAGACTGGTACTGTAGATAGATAGATAGATAGATAGATAGATAGATAGATAGACAGACAGATAGACAGATAGTTAGATAGACAGACAGATAGATAGATAGATAGATATGTTACGGTACATGTGGGATAACGGTACATGTGGGAAAACTAGGGTTAGGGTTAGGTGCTAGGATGCTACGGTTAAGGTTAGGGTTAGGGGTAGGGTTAGGGTTAGGGTTAGGATTAGGATTAGGGTTAGACATGCCAGCATGTACCAGGTCGACGTAGCACCTAACCCTAACCCTAGTTTTCCCCACATGTACCGTATTCCCACATGTACCATAACAGATAGATGATGATGATTAATGATTCCCCATAGTCTATTCTCTTCATTTCATAGCTTTCCTCTTGGTTGCGCTGCTTCCAGTCTCCGATTGAGATTTGGAGGGCTGGCCTTTATGTTAGAGCTTTTATCCAATCAAAATGTGTTGCTAGGGGGCTCCAAAATCTGCCCGCCTGCACAATAAACGGTGCCGCGAATACGACCTGTAACTTAACGTTGAACGAGAAAGCCTGTGGCGTTCCTAGTGGAAACCTACGTAGATTTCGAGTTGGCGAGCAAAAGCAACAACGGCGCCTGCTGTAAGGCTCAATGATGTCAGCACCCAGCACGTCTTTTGATTGGATACGCACTATTGATACGCACTATTGATATTCACTATTGAGATGCGTAACTATGCCGGTAGATGTGAAACTTTTGAAAGTGCGCAGGGAAACGGAGCTCCACAACGAAAGCTTTCTGATCGACTGATCGATAATACTGATCGATTGTGTCCTGTTTTTGGGTAAACAATAACTTTCATTTAGGGGACACGATGAAAGCGCCGAGTCCACAAACAGAGGAAACTACGTTGAGCTTATTTCTTTTCTTGCTGAAAACAACCCAGATTTACATTACCACCTGTCCACAAACAAAGTGTTTACTGGGACGTCAGGCAAAATACAAAACGACCTGATTTTTGCTATTGCTGAAGTGATGGGAGAAGAGATCAAAATGGAGATTAAAAAGGCACCCTTTGTCGCTATTATGGTGGACGAGACGACAGACGTGGGTAATGTAGCGATCTTAAAGATGTTAGTTTAACACTCTTCATTGTAAATGCGGATTTATTGATTAAAAATGCTTCGGAAATATTAATATAACTCTGTTGTACTTGTCTGACTATGTTAAGGTGATGCAACGCCCGGTTATACTGTGTTTCTGTCTAGTTTCTAGAGCCATGGCGTCATAACGATGGTATTAAGAGGTAGAATAATTCAGGTAGGAATGTGTCGGACATCACTGAAGGCCTAGGTGTGAAATGCACCGCCTGCCACTGCTAGATAGATAGATAGATTTGCTGTGGCTTCCATTATACTATACAAACTATAGTTAGAAACAAAGCAGGCCACGGAGGGCTGAAGTCTTTAAATGTAAGTCCAAATATATAATATGAATGAATGACCTTGTATTTGTTTTGTCTCTACCAGATGCCAGGACTGGACTGCTGTATGAGATGGACCTGTTGCCCAGTGGTCACCTGTTCAGGTGTCATGGCTGCCAGATGTACCCCATCTTAGGCCCCAGATTCAAATGCAGAAAATGCAGAAACTTTGACTTCTGTGAGGCGTGTTTCAAAACCCGCAGACACAGTACCACACACTCCTTTCACATGTTCAATGAACCAGGTCAGTCACATTTCCAGACTGGTACTTATACTGTGTGTGTGTGTGTGTGTGTGTGTGTGTGTGTGTGTGTGCGTGTGTGTGTGTGTGTGTGTGTGTGTGTGTGTGTGTGTGTGTGTGTGTGTGTGTGTGTGTGTGTGCGTGCGTGCGTGCGTGCGTGCGTGTGTGTGTGTGTGTGTGTGCGCGTGTGTGCTGTCTGAATGGTAAGCAGCTCGCAGCTCATGATGGACTGGGCCGCTTTCACCACCCTCTGTAGAGCCTTACGGTCTAGGGGTGGTGAACTGTGAGTCCATACCAAATTTCCTCAGCCAAACAACAACAGGGGTAGTGGTGGTCTACTCTAGTGGATAGTGAGTTGGACTTGTGATCGGAAGGAGTTCAAATCCCGTCTGAAGCCACACCACTACTAGTGTGCCCTTGAGTAAGGCACTTAGCCCTCAGTTACTCCAGGGGGAATGTCCCTGTAATTCGTAATTGTAAGTCGCTTTGGATAAAAGCGTCTGCTAAATGGCAAAGTTATTAATTATTACAACAACAACGACGAAAAACCACGCTCTCTTGACCACAGCGTGGGTGTGGTGTGACTATGTTAAGTCCACAGTCATGTGGACACCAAGGAACTTGGGGCTGTCGACTTTGTCCACTTCGGCCCCTCTGATGCAGATAATAATCTAATAATTACGTCCTATTTCACCTCCTGTCTTTTGGCCTGTAAAAGTAACCTCAGGTAAAATTAATCCAATGCGAACAGACATGTGTTTTGTGGGAAAAACTGAGTTTACCAAGTTGTGTCTGACATAATTTTATGAAATGTCCATGAAGAGATTATTTCTTCTAAATAATGTCCAAGGACATTGAATGGTCAATATGGGAGCACACCGGCACATAGCTAAGTTAGTTGTTCATTCAATTAAATTGCTTTGAGCTAGCTAGCAACCTAGCTAGCTACCTGTTTTCTTGTGTTGATCTAGCCGTTACCTAGTTATACTCATCTTATGTTGGCTTGCTGGCGTGTCCACTTTTTCGCAAATAGCTTGTACCTAACTGTTACTAACTGTCATCGATTTCTTTGGAGGGAATGAGATCCTCTTGGGATTGTGAAGGATTTCCACCCCTGAATATTTGATTAGCATAATTCATTGCACAACATCTTTTAGTAGAACAAAACCCCATTGGCAACCGCACTCATATATGCCATTTAGCTGACACTTTTATCCAAAGTAACTTACATTGCAGTGAGTTACGTTTTCAGTATATATGGTCCCAGCGAGAATCAAACCCACAACCTAAGCGACAGGTCACAGACAACCCCTACCCCAGTAGAAGGGTGTGGCCACTGTGGAATGTCACTCCACGAGGGTCTCAGCTGTAAGTCCAAATAAGGGCGGCTACACACTAGACGATTTTAACCCCGATTTAGCTGTCGCCGACCAGTTTTTGCGGTCGGCGACAAAATCCTCCAGTCGTTGCAAACCCGGGGACGCGTCGCAGGGCTCCAGATCTTTTCAAACATGTTTCATTTTATCGGCCGACGGAATCTACATTCTGCTAGTCTGAGATGGGCAACGACCCGTGTGGACAGCACAGCCAATGAGAGGTCGAGGAAATGCAGCGCGAAGGAGGCGTGAAAGAAGGGATGGCTCCGAAGAAAAAAGTTGTCAGCGCTCGGTGGAGTGAACAGATGGAAGGAAGGCTTTTCTGAGCAAATAAATGCACATGCAACAAGTGCAGCTAATTGTTGTTGCATGTGCATTGCATTGCATTGTTGTTGCGTGTCGAGCTCCATCTTTTTTTGACAGCTGTCAACGTCTCGTCATCATGTGCTGATATCGCGACACTACAGCTTGGCGAATCGTCCTGACCAAGTGAAGAATCGTGTAGTCTGTGAGCCCCCGTCGTTGCCACATCCTGTAGTCTGCGCTGTGCTGCGACACGGACACCAGCACGACGGTCGTTTAGTGTGAGAGGCTCAGCGATGTTACAACTTGAAAAGTCGTCTAGTGTGTAGCCGCCTTAAGTGTTTGTCCAAATAAATAATATAAATAAATTACGTTGTATTTGTTTCGACTAATGTACCTGTGTTTTCTTCAGTCTTCGGTCCTGCTTGGGGGGACGTGTTCCTGGTCCCTAACCCTCAGCTGCTTCATTCAACTGGCTGGCTGTCCAAGATGAAGATGGTGCACGAAGGAGTTTGGTATGACTGCATGAATGACACCACGTTCACCATGGTAACCGCGGTCCCCAGTGACACTGGTCATCAATTCTGACCACTCTGTTGTTTTTGCCCAAAGGTGTAAAGGATGCTGGGAGGTCCCTATCCGAGGCCCCAGATTCAAATGCAGAAACTGTCATAACTTTGACTTCTGTGAGGCGTGCTTCAAAACCTGCAAACACATTCCCAGGCACTCCTTTGGCATGATCAATGAACCAGGTCAGTCACAGACTATCCCAGACTAAGTACTGGTACCTCTGTATAAATAAAGCCTATTTTGGGGGTTTTGTTTAAGACGACATGTGGCTCATAGGATTACCAAGTGTATGATTGAGGTCTTTTCCAGTGAGGTTGGATGTGAAGGGATATTGGTTTTGGTAGAGTGTGTGTGTGTGTCTGGCCAATCAATCCATCAAGTCACCAAATTTACATTTAATCAATCAATAAAGTGTATCAATCTACTGTATATCCGTGTGTGTGTGTGTGTGTGTGTGTGTGTGTGTGTGTGTGTGTGTGAATTAGGCTTGCTGAATGACTCAAATGTATCCCTGGAAGTAATGAGATCCTCTTGAGATTGTAAAGGATTTCCATCCCCGATTACTTTGAGTAACACAATTCACCAGCAGCTTCTAGTCATTTTACTGTTGCTAGCTACTAGTCTGGTGGAAGAGTGGTGACTAAGCAATGACTTTCACCCAATGATGTGCGCTGTCACAGTTCAAAAGGATGATGTTCCCCCCAATGTAATGGCTATGGATGTTGGGCTACTGTATAACATGTATATAAAAAATGTAAACTACTTAAAGATGCAATACGTAACATTCAAGCTTTCTAAAAGCTTCCTAATGGTTGTAACGACTGTTTCATCAGCATGTATTGGGCGCGAAATTCAGTTTGAAACTTCAAACTGAATTTCGCAGCGGTGGCCAGACACACACACACACACACACACACACACACACACACACACACACACACACACACACACACACACACACACCCACACACACACCCTGCCTCTGGTTTAGCATTGCAAGCTAATCATTTAAATGTACATTGGATACAGGCCTCACTTTTTGCAATTCCAGCTTTAAGTCCAAATAAGAGTTTGTCCAAATTAATAATATTAATAAATTACAATGTACTGTATTTGTTTTGACTAATCAACTTGTGATTTGATTAGTCTTCAATATTTTGGGGGAGATGAGGGTGGCCTTCCCTCAGCTGGATCACTGGACTGGACTGCTGTCTGAGATGGAGCTGGAGCCCAGTGTTCACCCACGAATTGAGTATGACTGCATGAATGACATCACATTCACCATGGTAACCCAGTGACACTGGTCATCAACTCTGACCACTCTGTTGTTGTTGCCATAAGGTGTGATGGCTGCCAGATGAAGCCCATCCGAGGCCCCAGATTCAAATGCAGAAACTGTGATAACTTTGACTTCTGTGAGGCGTGCTTCAAAACCTGCAGACACAATACCAGACACTCTTTTGACATGATCAATGAACCAGGTCAGTCACATTTCCAGACAGGTACTTATACTGTGTGTGTGTGTGTGTGTGTGTGTGTGTGTGTGTGTGTGTATGTGTGTGTGTCTGTGTGTGTGTGTGTGTGTCTGTGTGTGTGTGTGTGTGTGTGTGTGTGTGTGTTCTGTAATTTTTTCACTCATCACTGAGCTCTTCTCTTTTTGTTAGAGACAAGTGTCGTGAACATGTGTACCGATTAAACCAGTATCGGTATTACATTTCATTAAAATAAGATTTGTAACGATTTTTCACAAAATCAAAGATGGTGGGAAATCTTGAGGCAAATGTGTTCCTTGTGAGGAGAGGGACCAGGATACCGCCTTTCATATCTAACCCAAATGTCACCACCTATAGCAGGGGTCGGCAATTAGGTTTGGCCTCGGGCCAAAAAAAATTTGGGCCACTAGATGGCGGGCCAGAACATAATCAAAGGCTAATTTAAGTAATTAAATTAAATGTGACACGTTCTAATGCTTTGACTTTTCTTTCGAAAAATGTACACATCGCTAGTCAACTAACACAGCTTGTTTTGTGAGCCTGCTAACAATGTAAAGTAGTGTTGTAGTTATTTAGGTAGCAGTCCAATCCATTACGTTGCAGTATTAGGCTTGACTAGCAAGTTTGTGTTGTGATTCTCAACAACGTTGAAACGTAGTTTCACCCTTTTCCATAGTTTTTAATAATAAATATGTGGACTGACGATGTATCGCAGCCTAACTTATTCTAATAATTATTTAACATCGTTTTTTTCTGAATTATTCCCCCCTCCTCCCAGACAAGGTCACATTATTTATTATTGGATTGGTTGTTTGCGTGCCGGGTGAAGTTAGCTAAACAGTTAACCTGCTAGCAAGAGAAACATCATGTCACTCTCCAAAGGTCTAAAGAGGAAAGTTGACGGTGGAAACAGGGCATTTAAAGAGGAATGGACAGCGAACTATACGTTCATCCTACCTGGTTTCATCAATGCAGAGCCGTTGTGAGACTCACATCTTCCGTGCTCACGATGTTCCCTTTCTATACAAGTCGTCCTTTTCGTCAATGAATGTGATAAAGACGCACGAGAGGAATCGATTGATGCATAAAAATAAAAATAAACTGCCTGCGGATTAAAGTGACGTCAATATCACCAGATATCAAGCAAATAGTGACCGATGGGAGATGCCACTTTTCACATTAAGTGAGTACCAAGCCTGTCGTTATTGTATTTAATAACCTAATTGTATTTTGTATATTTTGAATGAATGGCTCATTGTACTTATTATCCCTAATAGCGCGTTTGCTCTGTCGTTTCAGGAGCATAGGCCTACCACCACTTTGCGCCGATTTTGTTGTCAATGTTTTTCAGAAAATTAAACAGAATTTGCTTTGTTACTGTTCATATGTGTGTTGCAGTCACATACGTAAACATTACGTTTGAATGATTTAATAAGCTGATGTTATTTTTTTCAAACCACACACCGCATGTTGGCTATTTCAGCACCACGCCTTGTCCACCTACTTATGATTCACTATGAGGGGTTCAGCGTCAGTGCGCTTCGGTGCACCCCGCTGCCTGATTGTCTGTCCCTGTGTCATTCACTCTCAACATGGATACAAGTACAATACGCATTATTCAGGTGGAGGTAGATTCTCTATTCGGACATTATAGGCGCGGTGTTGGACTGTCGGTCCGATATTGTAAAAAAAATATTTAAAAATAAATAAATAAAGTGGATTCTCAAAATAATCTGCTGGGCCAAATATTATTGGTGACGGGCCAGCAATGGCCCACGGGCCGCCTATTGCCGACCCCTGACCTATAGGTTAATGGGTGACACCTATAGGCCAATGGGATCCATCTTCCTGGCTTTTCTCTTGCACCTCTTTGAGTAAATGTCCTGAATGGTAAGCAGCTCGCAGCTCATGATGGACTGGGCTGCTTTCACCACCCTCTGTAGAGCCTTACGGTCTAGGGGTGGTGAACTGTGAGTCCGTACCAAATTTCCTCAGCCAAACAACAACAACAACGACGAAAAACCAGGCGCAGACACACTCTCTTGACCACAGCGTGGGTGTGGTGTGACTATGTTAAGTCCTCAGTCATGTGGACACCAAGGAACTTGGAGCTGTCGACTTTGTCCACTTCGGCCCCTCTGATGCAGATAATAATCGAATAATTACGTCCTATTTCACCTCCTGTCTTTTGGCCTGTAAAAGTAACCTCAGGTAAAATTAATCCAATGCGAACAGACATGTGTTTTGTGGGAAAAACGGAGTTTACCAAGTTGTGTCTGACATAATTTTATGAAATGTCCATGAAGATATTATTTCTTCTAAATAATGTCCAAGGACATTGAATGGTCAATATGGGAGCACACCGGCACATAGCTAAGTTAGTTGTTCATTCAATTCAATTGCTTTGAGCTAGCTAGCAACCTAGCTAGCTACCTGTTTTTTTTTTTTTTTTTTTTTTTTTCTTTCAGATTTTATCCCCTTTTCACCCAATTTGGTAGTCAATTTAACCCAACTTAGCATCCAATTATCCCCTGCCTATTGCGAAGGATCCGCCGCCCGACCCCGTGGCCGGCAGTCCCAGAGGAGGCCGCCAGGCAGACTAGGCTGACTGGCTCCTCGAGCCCAGTACCGTTACTCCAGCACCAGACGGGGGCGGTGTTGCGCGACGGATCCTAGTCCAGAAATACTCCTATACCCCCCCTCGGAAGCGGCCGGCCAATATGCCGCTTCCCGCGTGCCTCGGCCATATCTGGATCTGGCGCTACCTGTTTTCTTGTGTTGATCTAGCCGTTACCTAGTTATACTCATCTTATGTTGGCTTGCTGGCGTGTCCACTTTTTCGCAAATAGCTTGTACCTAACTGTTACTAACTGTCATCGATTTATTTGGAGGGAATGAGATCCTCTTGGGATTGTGAAGGATTTCCACCCCTGAATATTTGATTAGCATAATTCATTGCACAACATCTTTTAGTAGAACAAAACCCCATTGGCAACCGCACTCATATATGCCATTTAGCTGACACTTTTATCCAAAGTAACTTACATTGCAGTGAGTTACGTTTTCAGTATATATGGTCCCAGCGAGAATTAAACCCACAACCTAAGCGACAGGTCACAGACAACCCCTACCCATATTGGAAGGGTGTGGCCACTGTGGAATGTCACTCCACGAGGGTCTCAGCTGTAAAGCCCAATGCGCACAGCGTGCGATTTCTGTTGCACGACAACTTCCATTGTTGTCATGAATGGAATCGAATTTTCGCCGTGCGATTAAAATCGGGGCCGTGTGCATTGGGATGCGATTTTCTCATAGACTTCCATTCAAACTTCAAAATGGAATGTTGACGTGCAACAGAAATCGCACGCTGTGTGCATTGGGCTTAAGTCCAAATAAGTGTTTGTCCAAATAAATAATATAAATAAATGACGTTGTATTTGTTTCGACTAATGGACCTGTGTTTTCTTCAGCCTTCGGTCCTGCTTGGGGGGACGTGACCGTGGACCCTAACACTAACCCTCAGCTGCTTCATTCAACTGTCTGGCTGTCCAACACTAACCCTCAGCTGCTTCATTCAACTGGCTGGCTGTCCAAGATGAAG
>NC_137677.1:61376652-61399152 GCF_963989245.1 Nansenia antarctica | reverse complement strand
CACACTTTCACACGTGCACGCAAGCACACACAAACACACACACGTATCTCCATATGGATGACACACACACACGTACACACACACACACACACAGGTAAACTTTGATTTGTCCTTTGGTGCTCGTTGTAAAAGGACCTGATTGTTGTTCCTTTGTTGCGACTTGTATTCATACTAAATAAATAATAAATACTGTTGATTGATTGATTATACCTGTTGCTTTTTCTATGTAAATGAGTCTTTCCTGTAATAAGTGGGAGAGTATGACCAGGGTATAGACCAGATATTCTGGGACCAGATATTCTGTCAACGTCGCTAAAAGAAAATCCAGGCTTATTTTTGATAACTCTTGCGAGATTCATCAAAATAAGCCTGGACTTTCCTTTAGCAATGTTGATGGAATACCCCCCAGACCTGTTTTACTGTTTACAAGGTGTGATATTTCCACAACACCTCTGCTCTCAGGATGAATCATCTGATACTACCAATGTGTGTGTGTGTGTGTGTGTGTGTGTGAGAGAGAGAGAGAGAGAGAGAGAGAGAGAGAGAGAGAGAGAGAGAGAGAGAGAGAGAGAGAGAGACTATGGTTGACTAGTGTAGTGAGGGTCCCAGGCTGCAGCAGAAGCAGGTTGTAACCACAGACCTCCTCTGCAAAACAGAAAGGGCCGTACTGCTGCTTTGCAACAAGGTGACAACCAATTCAACCACCATCATTGATCTTGATCATTTAATTTTGATGTGCAGATCTTTGTAAGACCGCCTTTGACAGGACTGACCCCCTCTTGACTGAATTACAGTACATTTGTTTGGAATAGAAACACATACAATTACTCAGTGTTTTAGATGTGTATCACACCAACTGACTACACCACAACAGACCTTTCCTGTACACCACAACAGAGAGAGAGAGAGAGAGAGAGAGAGAGAGAGAGAGAGAGAGAGAGAGAGAGAGAGAGAGAGAAGAGAGAGACAGAGAAAGAGGCCAACAGACAGAAAAACGTAGAAAGAGAGAGAGAGAGAGAGAGAAAGAAAGAGAGAGAGCAAGACAAAGAGGCCAACAGACAGAGAAAGGCAGAAAGTACACCACAACAGAGAGAGAGAGAGAGAGAGAGAGACAGAGATAGAGACAGAGACAATGGACTAAACCCCCACCCTCCCAATCTATGGCCTGCATAGCATAGATTACTTTTTCTTGCGATGACTGATGGATAGATGATTCACTTACTTTAGACAAATGTATTTGTTGTAAGTCGCTTTGGATAAAGGCGTCTGCTAAATGCCCCCCCAAAATGTAAATGACAAATCGTGAGCTTAGAATTATAAGGTTCTGTCTCCGTTTAGGGTAGTTCAGAGATATTGAGCGTCAAAGTTTTTACATTCCATTATGTTTTGTGAGATGGAACCGTTGTATTTTATGAATTACTAACTCAAAAATGTAAACATTTTAAAAATACCACCACACAGGCATTAATAAACACCTAATGGATCAGATTATGTAAAAAACAAAATTTTGACAAAAATGGAGATAGAACCTTATAATTCTAACGTCACAAAGTGTAGTGAGGATCTCTAGCAGAAGCAGATTGTAACCACAGACCGCCCCTGCAAAAGAGAAAGGGCTGTACTGCTGCTTTACAACATGGGGACAACCAATTCAACCAGCATCAAAGTTGATTAACTTCCTGTGTGTGAAACATGTCATCTTGATTCATTTTGTTTCTACATTTTATTTTGATGTCCAGATCTTTGTAAGACCGCCTTTGACAGGACTGACCCCCTCTTGACTTGCTGTGAGGTGGGTGGGAGGGTAGAAAAGGTGACACACACCTGCTGCACAGGATTCACATGAACAATCACACTCACGCACGGCATCATGCTTACTGCCATCACATATCTTACAGCTTATGGAATACTCCTTCATTGTAATTGTTGACTGATTATACCTGCTGCTTGTTATTGGTAACTTAGGGGAGAGTATACACATATGTGTTTCACTGTGATTGATTATACCTGTTGCTTTTTTAATTATTATTGCTAATCAGCTAATAATTCCAAGAATAAAAACAAAACACGGTGCAGCAGCTGTCAGTCACGCTGCTGCATGCTCCTGGAACAAACCAGAACCCTTAAAATATTTAAATCTAAGCTAACGACCTTCATGTTTTGCACCAGTTATGATTAAACACAAACTCTTCTATCAATGTCTTTTTTCCATTAACTATTGTCTTAAATGTTTTATCTATTTACTTCTTATATTTGATTTTATTCATTGTTTTTTTTCTTACTATTCTGCTCTTGCTGTATTTTTAAATAATGTATGTAAAGCACTTTGAATTGCCCCTGTTGTATGAAATGTGCTATACAAATAAACTTGCCTTGCCTTTTTCTATGTAAATGAGAGTCTTGCCTGTAATAAGTGGGAGAGTATGACCAGGGTATAGACCAGATATTCTGGGACCAGATATTCTGTCAACGTCGCTAAAAGAAAATCCAGGCTTATTTTTGATAACTCTTGCGAGATTTATCAAAATAAGCCTGGACCTTCCTTTAGCAATGTTGATGGAATACCCCCCAGATGTCTTTCACTGTTTACAAGGTGTGATATTTCCACAACACCTCTGCTCTCAAGATGAATCACCTGATTCCACCAATGTTTGTGTGTGTGTGTGTGTGTTTGTGTGTGTGTGTGTGTGTGAGAGAGAGAGAGAGACTATGGTTGACTAGTGTAGTGAGGGTCCCAGGCTGCAGCAGAAGCAGGTTGTAACCACAGACCGCCTCTGCAAAAGAGAAAGAGCCGTACTGCTGCTTTTCAACATGGGGACAACCAATTCAACCACCAAAACTTTTAACTGTTTTTCTTCTATTCTGATCTCTATCCAGATCAGATATTTTGTAATGACAGAAACATGGCGTGACCAATTTCCTTTGTTTATAAAGGAGACATAAACTACAAAAACATACTTGACTTGCGTCTCTGATGGTATCTTTTCTATGACCTAAGGCCCCAATTCTATTATTTTCTGAAGGGGGCAGGTTCAGGTTAAATGAAATTGAGAGACATTTTGAACGAAATGATAACAGTCTTGGTTGAAAAGGTGCAAGACTCATCTCTGCTGTCAACATGAACCACCGTTGACTGCCAACCCCTCATGATTTCCTGTGTAGCGAGTGGGAGGTAGAAAAGGTGACACAGAGACAGAGAACCAGCAGTCTCTCTCAGTACGTCCAAGTGAAGCCATCATGTACCTGTACGTCCTCTTCCTCTGCCAGCTCCTCTCCCTCACAGGTAAGATTTGGACTTCAATACGTTGACCTTCCTGGGAACAAGAGTATCAGGCTGCTTTAGCATGAAATCATTCTGCACACAACACATCTATCAACAGTTCTAGAGCAATACATCTTTGCACTTTCAGTTGTATGATTGGGCTGGTAATTGCATGTTCTTCTCCAATGCAAGGGGCATCTGAGAGTGGCATTATAGGCGGTGGGAAGGCAAAGTCACACTCCAGACGTTACATGGTCTCTGTCCAGGCTAAAGGGGGAGTCCATGTATGTGGAGGGATGCTCATCAGGAAGGACTTTGTCTTGACCTCAGCACACTGCTTAGAGTGAGTCTTTGTCTTGAAACATCTCAATACAAGACTACTATCATCAACACTATTCAAAACTCAATGCCGACCACTCCTTTGGACTTGGATAACTGTTTGTATTTAAGCTTCAAGTTTCAAGTTCATTGTTACATCCCATTATACAAGTTCAAGAGAGTAAAATTCTTAGGCTGCAGTTCCTCAACATTGGAGCAACAAGTGAAATAAAGAGGCAATAGTTATAAATAAAGAGACAATATGTGGCAATAATTCCATGTCATATCGTCTAACTCCATATGCAACCCTATTTGACTTGGTTTATTCCATATGTAGTAGGTACCCTTTGATGGTAGCGCTTGGAGCAAACAACATCAAGAAGAAGGAGAAGTGCCAACAGAAGATCCAGGTGGCACATTACCATCGCCATCCCAAACACCTGAATATAAAAGACTTAAATTATGACATCATGCTCTTAAAGGTAAATGCTACAATGTCATTGTGCTGAATGATTTGTGTGTCTGTCTGTCCTACTGTACCATATGTGTATTTGTATAATATATTATGTACATTATGTATTTACTTGTTTAAATCGTATAGTAATTATTATATTATTTAGTTTATCTTTGTTCTATGCCCCTTGGATTGTATGGTTTATTCTTGTTTTATTATGTAGTTTATATTATTGCTATTGTGTGTTTTATTGATTACTATCGTTCTATTATTATGTTTATGCTGTGTGGATATGTTAAAGCACTTTGAGGTGCAAGTGCTATACAAATAAAGGTTATTATTATTATTAAGATTATGAATATGATTATTATTATTATTATATATCATGAAGGCCCGCCGCCATAATGATATTACTGCGAAACAAGAGTGTGCTTGTTTTTATGAATTTGATGTTCACATCTTGATGCCATATATTTTTAATTTCTCATGACCGAATTTTAAGGGTAGTTGAGGGAGTTAGATAGGGCTTGTCTTCTAAATCAACATTGTAAGCATAAATTTCCCGGTTTATCTAATGCTTGTATAGATATTTAAAAAGCCAACCTCCACCCCATCAATAACATTACCACATAACCTAAAATCATTCATTGCTTTGCGTTTACAGTTACATGCCAACGCTAAACTGAACGAGTTTGTGGAGGTCATCGAACTACAAGCGAAGGATGTGGAAATCCGAGCCAACATGAAATGCTCTGTAGCCGGATGGGGCATGATGCGATCAAACTCTGAAGCGGTGGACATTCTGAGGGAGGCAGAAGTGAATGTGGAGGAAAGCTCTACATGCAAGAGCCGTTGGCAGCAGTACTTCGACCTCAAACAAATGATATGCACTCGTACCGAAGAAGGACAAGGATTTTGTCAGGTACAGTAACTACTGTTCATTTAGACCACAGTTTATTATCCTATCATAGATTGACGGCAACCAAAATAGGTTGTGGTTAGAAATACTGTAATAATCTGTATTTACTTCATTGTTATATTACAGTACTGTACACTATAACTCTTTAGCGGTACCCTCTGTCCTGTCCCAGGTCTGCAGGCGCCTTCACTAACTCTTTTTGTTCTCCAGGGAGATTCAGGTGGACCTCTTGTTTGCAAGAACAAGGCGTATGGTGTTGTTGCTTATAACAATAAGGAAAAATGCGATGATGTTGGTCTTCCACATGTGTACATGAAGATCCCTTTCTTCATGCCCTGGATTACTGAGGTGTTGAATGGTTACGGTGTGAACTTGTCTAACAATGTCTAATAACAACTATGCATAAACACATATCTCTAGAGAGTGCCCATTGCATTGCCTAGGGCCTAGATGAACACACAAAACAGGTATATAATTAGATGGTTTAATTGTTCTATTCAATGTTTAACCAGTGTTGCAGATTGCTTTGTTGTAAGCTGTGCAGTATGCAGTAGTTACAGACAACTGTGATGTGGTCTATGCTGAACAATGACTGCTTTTATAACAAGTACATTGAAAATACATCAAAAGCATTTCTGAAGCTAAACCTCTGTGTGATAGTATTATTTTATACGTGAAAAGTATACGATGTTGTACACACATTATACAATCTGTTTGCTAATATAGCAAAAAAGAAGAAGAAATAAGACAAAAGAAAAAAAAGAAATAACAAATGCATGAATTACATTATTATTTGTTTGGAATAGAAAACATCATGTATTTTGTAAACCAATTGCTATACAATTACTCATTCCTTTCACAAACTTCACAAACTTAGACCACAACACCACTTTTCAGACAGAGGAGGACCTCCATTTGCTGACCCCACTCCGTCTGTGAGTTGTATACACAACGTCTTCAACGATGTGGAATCCTCAGAGGTCTGCATGTGTCCTTCTGATCTTTGTGTAAACCTTGCGTTCGCGTCAATGGGAAATTTGCGCAATGCTTAGACTGACACACGTCGATCTCGAGTTAGGATTCCACCCCAAGTGAGTTAGCAACCCGTAGTGTTTCAAAACATTTGAAAATACCCATACCTCCAATATTTTAGACAGGAATAACATTGAGAGAGCGAGAGAGCGCGCGCGAGAGAGAGAGAGAGCGAGAGAGAGAGAGAGAGAGAGAGAGAGAGAGAGAGAGAGAGAGAGAGAGAGAGAGAGAGAGAGCGAGAGAGAGAGAGAGAGAGAGAGAGACGCCAACTGTGTTTGACTAGTGGAGCAATTGGCTCTCAGTCTGAGACAGAAGCAGGTGTGGTTGGGACCACATAGCACCTCTGCAGTGGTGACAGCAGCTCAGTCATAGTGCAGGCTTTTGAAGTTGAACCTTTTCCTCTCTGTAAAACCTGTCATCTGGAAAGAAGAGGGGAGAGGAGAGAGTTTTTTTTAACTTTGAAGTCTAGAGCTTTTAAAGTATATCAACATGTTTGATGTTTACTATGGAGACGGAAAGGACGAAAACGTACTTGACTTGGGTCTCTGGTGAAGTACCTCTTCTCTATGACCTAGAAGGATATGACAACGGTAATAATACAGCTGTAATAGATGCATGCACAAGCACTGTCTAGGCTAGGCACATTTAGGTTAGACGGTGTAATACCCTTGTAATGCACTACATGCATGTTAAAGCACTCTTCAAATGAGGTGTAGTATATTTGGAGTGCGGACGCACACTGTACATAAAAAAAAAACCTCCATGCAAAATGCATAAACATTAAAAAAATAAGATATCATTCTGTAGGCCTGGGGGCGTAAGTGGCATGGTCCCGGATGCTTCGATTCCGGCCATCGACATATCCTGCATGTCATCCCCCCTCTCTCTCACCCATCCTTCCTGTCAATCTCTACTGTCTCTATCCCAATAAAGCAGAAATGCCCTAAAAAACATATAAACTCCTGTCATCCTGGAGGATGGAGTTAGGTCCCAGATTCTGGAGATACGGGATCGCCACTGGCTCCAGAATATCATTCTGATATCTCACTGCATTGAGATTGCCTTCAATGATGACAGGTTCTGTTTCGCCTGGGAGAAAGATACTGCCCCACACCATGACACTGCAGGGGATTTTGGCTAATTCTTTTGGGGCCACTACCCACACGTTTAGCTGTGTTGCTCATTCCACGAATGCATGACCCTTACAAGTTGAATGAATGAATGGTCTTTATTGTCAAGTTGTACCTCGTTGTAAAGGTGACTAATCAGGCTTTCCAACGATATAAAATACAATACCAATTGGTATTATTAAAGGGGAGGAATAATCGACCGAATGTTTTTTGAGGAGTTTACATAAATACATATAAACAAATATGTAGGCCTTTTCGACAACAGTTCAGCCAGCTACAGCGCACATCTGTATCTCACCTTGTCAAAGAATCTGCTCAGCTTCACGGCGTTGGAAGAGCCTGCAGCCAGGTACCTGGGGTTGGTGCTGTCCTGTTCACCAGAGATAGGAGAGAGAGGTCGTGACCTAACCACAAACTAGGGATGCACGATATATCGTACTAATATCGATATCGAGATATCTGGCATAAATATCGTGATATGCATTTTCGTCCATATCGTGCAGCCCTACCACAAACCTCAACGCCAACAGCAGCTTGAGTGTTTACAATGTACGGCTGCTGTGTTTTTGCATTCAACAATCATAACACATCATCATCCAGAGTCATTTCTATGGCGTTATTCTTATTCAATAGCTAATTGGGTATACTTGAGTAATTGTATTGTAGTTGCATTGTAAATCCTTTTTATTATTTCTTTTTAATCCACTACAGAAGACAGTGTTTCCTCTATATGCATTTATTGGTGGCGGGCCGCCACGAATGAATTTCCTCCGCCACTAATTGATTCAGTCCACTAAAAAAATAAAAAAAAATAAAATAAAATAATAATCCACCTCTGAACATTTTAGCTGATTAAAATATATCTGATCCTAGATCAGCGCTATAATGGATGTTGACTAAAAGTGCACCTAAATCCACGCCCATCTCTCTCTAACCGCTGATCCAAAATCAGATTAATGACATTAAACATTCAGTTAACGACGTGACACAAGGGCTACTCCTGATTGGTCTAAATGTGAACCGGCATGAGAACCGTGCAGACTCAACCATCCCTGCTCAGCAGTCTTACCTGCCGAAATGCTCGGGCGCCTGTGTTTTCTCCTCGCAAATAACGGGCTAAAAGTCACCGGTAGTACCATCTAAAAGATACAAAAAGCTGATCTAGCTAGCTAGGTGCACAAATAAGATATCACGTTAAATAACTTCGAAAAATTAAACGAAAACAGCGACAGATGGATGGATTTTTCAAGAAAAAAGATGTCCCAGACACTTCAAACATTGCTGAAGCTAGCAGTGGCTATGAGCGATCCGAAACTGCATGGCTGGCAGGAGCAAAGGAGCTAGTTGGTGGATCAGCTAACAACGTTTATGGCGGGGTACCACCACCACCACCACCAGCTACAACTACAGCGGGAGAACAAGCAGCAGCTACTGTGCGCTGTGGTATGTACACCAACATACTGTATATTACTTTCGTTTGTTACTTTTATTTGGACTTTGGATTTTAAAACCACTTTAATTCATGAAAAGGTCCAGAGTTTCTTGTTGCAAACGGAGGAAGGACAAACAACAGGTGCGTTGAAACCAACACCCAATCATGCCAGGACGATGGCTAATTTGATCATTTTGATAGACATGATAGCCATCACATCTAGTTGAAAAACTGTCGCAAGTTGAAGAACTCGCGCAAGTTGGAAATACTCGGAAACTTTCGCCAAGTTGGACATACTTTTCCTGTTGTGTTTGAGACGGAGCCAGACTGCTCGTTTGGAAGGACATTGGATCCGTGAGTAACGTAAACCTTCAGAGCTGATGGATGGAAACCGGTATCACAAGTTTATATTCTGTATATTTTTTTTTTTTTTTTTGCCACCCTCCCTCTAGTTTTGGATGAAATTAGGTCGTTGTATTGAGCGCGCGTGCGCGTTTCATGCGCGTGCACGCGAAAAAAAAGCTCTCCGCCACTAATGTAAAAATTCCTGGAGGAAACACTGAAGCCCAATACACACAGTGTTGTATACAACAGACTGTGACTGCTAACTCGAAGTCCACAGGTGACTGGTAGGTCTGTAGAGGTGACTGACAGTTCTCCAGACCAAATGTTTTTCTGTGCTTGATTGAGTTTGCCTGGCACAATGGGAAATCCTGCACTTACCTGGCACTCCAGGCAGGCTACTTCCAAAGTATTTGAAAGTATTTCAAATACTATTGGACCCAAGTCTTGTGGGATACCCACCAGGTTGATCTCCTCGGCGTTGAAGTCTTCAGACAGGAAGGCGGTCCTGGTCAGGACGTCGTTGCGCTTGTTCTCTGGTATCTGGTCGTACTTGGTGCCGAAGAGCAGCAGAGGCACTGGGTTCTCAGCAAACTGCTCCCTGTCGTAATCCCTGCAGACGCACAGACATGGGAGGAAACAAGAGTTGGGAGTACTGACCATACATGTGGTTATACACTAAGTACAGTATGGAGTGGGACGCTTCTATTCAACGAGCTAGAACTGAATTAGTGGTGGTCCTCTGCGGCTCAGTTGGTAGAGCATGGCACTAACAAAGCTTAGGTCGAGGGTTCGATTACCTGCTGGGACCATATATACAGAAAAATGTATGTACCGGTATGTGTTACGGTACATGTGGGAATACGGTACATGTGGGAAAACTAGGATTAGGGTTAGGTGCTACGTCCACTTGGTACACGCTGGCATGTCTAACCCTACCCCTAACCCTACCCCGAACCCTAATCCTAACCCTAACCTTAACCGTAGCACCCTAGCACCTAACCCTAACCCTAGTTTTCCCACATGTACCGTTTTCCCACATGTACCGTAAATCCTAACCCTAACCTTAACCGTAGCACCCTAGCACCTAACCCTAACCCTAGTCTTCCCACATGTACCGTTTTCCCACATGTACCGTAACGCACCAACTGCAATGTAAGTCGCTTTGGATAAAAGCATCAGCTGAATGACTGTAGCTAGCTACCTTGTTATACCTTACTATTGTTTAATTATTATTACCTTGTTGCACTGTTGAGGAGCTAGCTTGCCTTAAGCGTTTCATTGCACCCTGTACGGCTGTATTCTGTGTGACGAATAAACTTTGATTTGATTTGATTTGAAAACTGCAGCAGATGAGACACACACACCCATTGGAGACAATGACGCCGGTTGGAGACGAGTCTTTGTTCAAGGCCTCTAGTGACCATCCGTAGAGATTCTGGGACGACTTCTTGTTGGTCAGGTCGTGCACCAATATGATGCCTGTAGGAATACAAAACCAACCATACCATGGCACCTTGAGTGACTCATACCAGTGACATAGGCTTCTTTTGTTTCATAATGAGACACACAGTGCTGTGAGTTACTTCACCATTGACAGAGTTGTAGAAAACGGCTCTGGTGCTTTTCACACTGCTGGCACTGCCCACAGACCCTCCGATATCCCATAGTTCAATGTAGTAGGTCTTCTCCTCCGGCGTGCCTTCCTTGTAGTCATGGACCTATTGTAGAGGGAGAGGGTTTGTTGTGATACACAGTATACAAGGAGTCTCGAACTTGCAACCTCTGACTTGCCAACATGTGACCGTCTCCTCAAATACCCGATGTAAACCAGCTACGCTATCAAAAAGCTAGCCATTCGACAGCGTGTGCGGGGGTATTGGCACAGCGTGTGCGGGGGTATTTTAACACCTCAACTCGGTTACACTGTGCAGTATATTAGCCTGCTCCCCAAACCTGTGATCTATGGGGCAGCTAGCTCACTAGAGAAATCCCTGTATTGCGTATGGCCATGCCAGACTAAAAGAATATGGGATCGTTATAACAAAAAATTTATGAATGAATAAAAGAATGACTCCCATACATTATAAGGATCTGGTTTCCATCATCCTGACAGGCAGCCCAAGGCAACACAACCAATGGAAATGTATATTATACTCGATACAATTTCAAGTTGGGTTAGGGTTAGAGCTATACAGTACACGAGAGAAGAGAAAGTGAACGAGTTTGCTGTGGCTACTCCTGCTTACCCGTACATCCACGGAGCAGCCCACGGTCCATGACGGGTTCACCAACACTTGGTTCTGACAGAGCAGGTGGACCAGTGACGACTTCCCTACACCTGTCACCCATAACACACAAGACACAGTGAGCTGAGGGGGGGTAGCGGTGGCCTAGTGGATAGTGAGTTGGACTGGTGTTCAGAAGGCCATAATGGGAACACCACCACTAGTGTGCCCTTGAGCAAGGCACTTAGCCCTAGGTTACTCCAGGGAGACTGTCCCACCTAAATCTGTCATTGTAAATCGCTTTGGACAATGGCGTCTGCTTAAATGGTTAAAATGTCAATGTAATGTCTGTGAAAGGAGATTTCAAGCACTTGAACGTCATTGTATGCCTATTCATCAACCAATCACTGACTTTAGATCAGGATGGAAAAACGTACTACGCCTGTAAGTATCCAACTCGTGAGCTTAGAATGATAAGGTTCTATCTCCGTTTAGGGCAGTTCAGAGATATTGAGCGTCAACGTTTTTACATTCCATTATGTTTTGTGAGATGGAACCTTTGTATTTTATGAATTACTAACTAAAACATTTCAACATTTAAAAAATGACACCACACAGGCATTAATAAACACCTAATGGATTTATGTAAAAAAAAAAACTAAATTTGGACAAAAATGGAGATAGAACCTTATAATTCTAACGTCACGATACTGTTAGCCAGCCAGATAGGCATCTTTAGCTGAAAGTGACAGCTAGTACCTTCACATTCACACCAATGAACACCAGTGATATTCAGCGAGGTCAACGATTTTAAACCGTTATTCATACAGCCTGTACATACATCAAAGACAAAACATATCAAACTATAAATCAATTGAATTACTGACCTGAATCTCCCAAAACTAACACTTTCACTCTGTCTAAAGAAGCCATCTTTCCTATGACAGTTCTTCCCCGGAAGTCAACAAAGGACGCTCGAGCCTGCATGTCTGTCCTCCGATTGGTTGAGAAAGACTATCGGCTTTTGTTTCCGGTGTCACCATAGTACATGTATATTATATTATATATTATAATATATTAATATCAATATCAATATCAATATATTATATTATATGTATATATAGTAACAGTATTATTACATTTGTTACATTTGTTACGTTCGTTACATTTGCTCCTCTGAGAGCGCCGGAGCGCACACTGGGTTCGACGTCATAAAGAAACGAAGTCATTTGATTGGACGAGAGGCATTCCGTGAGTGCTGATCCGATTTCTATAGCGTATTTACGAACGCACCCGTAGTTTTCCATGCCCAAAAAAAGAAAACTAGCCACTAAAGCCGGGGGCTCCAAACAAACGTCGTGAAGTTTGATAACCGAGAGAGCGAACACATGTAACTGAGTGAGTGTCGTCTCTTCTCTGTGTGTTAACGTCAATAAATGTGTTTGAAAAGCAAAGCTGCTTCTTAGCTGTGTGGTTGGTTATCCACACGAAGCTTAGCGGACATAGCCAGAGAATAGCGTCGGTAGCTAAGTTGAGCTTAGCAGCATTCAGCTCATAAATTGATTTTCCTTTTTTTATTTTCGTCAGTTACGAAAAAGATTCTAGCTACAGTAGAACAGCTCGTGACGTTAGAATTATAATGTTCTAGGATCTCCATTTTTGGTCAAAATTGAGTTTTTTTACATAATCTGATCCATTAGGTGTTATATTTTTTAAATGTTGACATTTTTGAGTTAGTAATTAATAAAATACGTTAGAATTATAAGGTTCTATCTCAATTTTTGGTCAAAATTGAGTTTTATTTTTATTTTTTACATAATCTGATCCATTAGGTGTTTATTAATGCCTGTGTGGTGTTATTTTTAAAATGTTGACATTTTTTGAGTTAGTAATTCATAAAATACAAAGGTTCCATCTCACAAAACATAATCATGGAATGTAAAAACTTTAACGCTCAATATCTCTGAACTGCCCTAAACGGAGATAGAACCTTATCATTCTAAACGGAGATAGAACCTTATCATTCTAAACGGAGATAGAACCTTCTCATTCTAAACGGAGATAGAACCTTCTCATTCTAAACGGAGATAGAACCTTATCATTCTAAACGGAGATAGAACCATATCATTCTAAAGCTCACGAGCTGTCAGATAGTCGTTATCAAATGGAGGAATACCATTTTGCACGGTTTCTCAATACCAAAACAGTATTATTACAATTTAGCTGGCTATGCCTCACTGACTGAGTGTTGTTGTGACAGCTAAGCGAGACTGCCACTTCCTCCCCACCCACGTGGTCATCATTTTGTCGTGCACATGTCATGTGTTGCACTCGTGTCAACAACATAGCTGCCATGCTGCTCTTATAACGTTAGTTATTGTACCTAGCCTGCTGTTTCATATTAGCCTGTGTCATTTCCTGATTATCCTGTCATATGTTGCTGCTAACACACTTTCTTTCCCCTTCTTGTTGCAGATCCCATTACAGAGAAGAACTCCCTTGGACCCCCTGCTGCTGGGGTGTTATCCCCCCATCAGATCCCCCTCCTGGCTGCCGTCACTCACTCACTCACTCACTCACTCACTCACTCCCTTCCTTCCTTCCTCGTGTACTGATCTTGTAGCCTACCTACTGCAGTGCGTACTCACTCACTCACTTACTCTCTGACCAAACCCAAAGCCTTGTTCATCTCACCCACGACCAAGCTGCTCTCTAGTCTCCCTCCTTCATCCTAACCCATCTCTCACCCACCCCGAGCTCCGCCTTCCACCACCCGCCGAAGATGACGGAACCGGAGCTGTTGACGGAGGTCCCGGCGGCGCTGAAGCGGCTGGCCAAGCAGGTGGTGCGCGGCTTCTACGGCGTGGAGCACGCCCTGGCCCTGGACGTCCTCATCCGCAACCCCTGCGTGCGCGAGGAGGACATGCTGGAGCTGCTGAAGTTCGACCGCAAGCAGCTGCGCTCGGTGCTCAACACGCTGAAGGCGGACAAGTTCGTCAAGTGCCGCATGCGGGTGGAGACGGCGATGGACGGCAAGACGACGCGCCACAACTACTACTTCATCAACTACCGCCTGCTGGTCAACGTGGTGAAGTACAAGCTGGACCACATCCGGCGGAGGATCGAGATGGACGAGAGGGACAACACCAACCGGGCGTCCTTCCGCTGCCCCTGCTGCTTCAGCACCTTCACCGACCTGGAGGCCAACCAGCTGTTTGAACCCATGACCGGTGAGAGAGAGGGAGAGGGAGGGAGGGAGGGAGAGAGGGAGGGAGGTGTTGGAGGAGAAGGAAGGAAGGGCGAAGGGGGAGGAATGGATGGATAGATAGATAGATAGATGCAAGTTCAAAAATTGGGAGAGAATGTGTAGAGAAGAATGGAGGGAGAGAGGGATGGAATGGAGAGGGAGTGTTAGAGGAGGATAGTGGAAATAGGGGAAGAGGGATGAAAGGGATGGAGGGGAAGGATAGAGGAGAAGAGATGTGGAGCGAGGAGAAGGACATTTGCTGGTCCTTGGCTATTCATCTTAGATTTGACTTATGTTATCAGGAATTAGGTTCTAGCACTAGGTGGCAGCAGTCTCCAAGTATTGAGCTGACTAGAAGGGTCTCACATGGTGCGCACAGATTGAGTGATATAATATATTACTATAAAAGACTAGAGAGGTTTTTTGATTACGGGATGAGATACAGGGTGTCCTTTATGTTACTAATAGTCATGTAATCATGTTATCACGCTTCAGGCAACGATATTGGATCTTCTCTTCAATGTGTGGATCCTTGGTGCAATTCCCTGCTCTAGTATTTTCAGAGAGTGTGTTGACTTATTAGGCTAACTGTTTCATACAAAGTCCCCTCCTCTCCTCTTCTCCCCCCCGCCCTACTCTCTCATCTCCTCTCCTCTCCTCCTCTCCTCTCCCCCTACTCTCTCTCTCTCCTGCCCCCCCTTTCATCTCCCCCCCCCTCTATAACACCCACTGTGGGATGTAAGGCTCTAGGTTGCCTCTCAGGCCTCTCGGCCATGTATAATTCATCTAACCTGCAGTTCAGTACAGCCTCTCCCCCCCATTTCCCCCAGAATGACAGAGAGAGAGAAAGAGAGAGAGAGAGAGAACACACACACACACACACACGCACACACACACACACACTTTGCATGTAGTCCACCACCACACCTCCCCAGGGTGAGTTATACCTCTTAGCCTTGCTCGTTGGTAGCATTGTTAGGTAGATGTGAAGAGCATATATAAATGTGCCAAAGTATTTCATCCTTACCCAAACACACACACACCACACACACACACACACACACACACACACACACACACACACACGCACACCAGCCCTGCTGCCGCTGTCAGCTCTGTGTGCTCTTGCGGACGTCCCCCCATTAGGAGCAAGGGGCTGTACCACTATGACATATTCTCCATTAGGGCACTCCATGGACCGTACCATTACCACGGCCACTACAGCAGGCAGCAGCCCCATCATCTCAGGCTTTTCAGTCATTTTCAACTTGATTTCCGCAACACTCAAATTTGTGTGTTATAGCCTATATTATTCACTCACAGCTTCACTTATGACTGAATCTTTCACGCTTGTACAGTCCTGAGTGTCATCATGCCAGTTCAGTGTAGTTTAGTTCATTAGCCACACCTGAGGTGGCCTAACAGTTAGTTTAGTGTAATTAGTCACGCCCGATTTAAGTTATTTTAGTTTATTAGTCACACTTGAGTTTAATATGAATATTCTGGTCTACTTTAGGTTGTTATTGAGCTGTTACTGTGTGAAGATAGTCAGTCAGACTAGTATGTGACGTTGAAGCCATACGTGACTGTTCCGCTCAGCGGGTGCACTGAGAGCCGAGGCCGGCTGGTTATTGTAATAGTGCATCATTAGAGCTAAATGGGCAGATTTTCCATAATCTCTCCTGCGCTCTCAATTTTGTCAAATGTTTACTCCTGGATAAACAACATTTGTAGATATATTGGCGGGGGGGCGGGGCGGGGGCGGGGGTCTTGGCTGTCTAAGCCTTTCCTCTGATTTGTCGATTACCCACGTCCGTTCAGTCAAAAGGCAAGGCCTCCAGTGACTTTGCTACTTTGCATATCAGCTTTGTCAGGTTGTTGCACGAACTCGACTTTTTACCGCCGTACCGCTTCAGAACAAGCAGGTTTGTTCAGAACAGGTGCCAACTGGGATCCCGGCGAGCGCCACTCTGCTCACACCAGCTGCCAAGGGAGGTCGTAAATGGAGCTACATTTCTGCTCGCACGGAAAACTGGGTAACAAACAGGCTCATATGGCAATATGGCATGGTAATTATGTCTCAGATTGTTAAACAATGCCTTCCAAGGTCTGGATTTTTTCTCCTCTACCCGATTCACACATCACAGTGGATGGTGGTCTATTAAGTGTCAGCTAAATGCCATACAGTGCCCCTGCGTAAGTAATGGGGACAGTGAAGTATTTTTTCTTCTTTCGGGCTTCTTTCTTCACTGCAATAATGTGGAACAATTACTAAGGTTAACGTAGAGATTCTGAGCTTTCACCATACTTTTTTTTCCAGACCTCTGGAGACTTTTAGGTACTTTTCAGCAAACTGGAAACTGACCATCCTTTTTTGAGGATAACTAGTGGTTTGCACCTTGCAGTGGTGGTGAAGTGCCTGTAGTTCGGCTGGCGACGCCTAGCCTACCTCCCGGAGAGTTTTCTTGATCTGTGGGACAGTTGTTTTGGGAGGTTTTCTTAATTATGTCGACGAGCATTCTTCTTCCACTGTAGATGTCTGCCTCGGCCTACCAGGCCTGTTAGCGATTGCTGAGGCAAGCAGTGCTCTTCTTTTCTTTTTAATGATGTTCCAAACTGTGGATTTTGCCAGGCATCAGGTTTTTCAGCCTAATTATGACTTCCTTGACTTTCATCGACACCTCTATGGTCCTCATGTTGACTCCAAAGGCAAATGCCAAGCCTAAAATCACCACTAGACGTGGCTCTCTTACGCCTGCTGTGTGACGTGACGGAACACACCGGAACTTACAGGAAACACCTCTCAAGCCAGGTGTCCCATTACTTTTGGCGACCCTGACTATTTATTATTTATTTTTTTCTGAGTGGGGCAGTCCCACTCATATTTTTCTTTTTTATTATGATAGAGACAGTAGAGATTTGACAGGAAGGATGGGTGAGAGAGAGAAGGGATGACATGCACAAATCCAAACTTCTGGAGGATAGAGTCAAAAGAAGAAAACATGCTTCACTGTGCCATTACTTATGCAGGGCACTGTATGTTAAATATGATATAGGACTATTAGTTGCCAAGGAAAAGTAGTGTCCACAATGTTTCTACTACAATAGCACAGTCATAGTCATAATAATAACCTACTTTGATAATAACCTTTCTTAGTTTTGTCCACCATGTATATCTAAAATACTTTTAGATACTTCTAAGTATATTACTTACAAATATAAGTAAATATTACTTATAAGTGTGCTTGGTTAAGCTTACAGAGTGTGTGTTTTTGTTTTACCTCTATTCCATGGATTACATTCTACCAGGCATACTAGTAGGTCAAGTGCAGCTCAAGTATGAGAAAAGAATATGTTAGAATGTTCTATTACCCAGGCCTGGCATTCCCAGCACCAGGGCTGGCCCTCTGTCTCCTCAGCCTCCTCAGCCTCCTCAGCGTCCTCAGCCTCCACAGCCTCCACAGCCTCCCCACGCCCTGAGGTCTTCAGGCCTGACAGAGAGAGAGAGAGAAAGAGAGAAGGAAAGAGGGAGGCAGATTTATGACTCCCATGTTTATTCATTCATTTCTCCCTCCCTCTCTCTTTCTCCTGGAGGACTGGCACCTGTCCAGAATGCACTGCTGCAAAAAAGGATGACATCACAGCCTTCCACTGCAGGAGCCCACCCATTTCTGTGTGCGTGCGTGCGTGTGTTTGAAAGAGGAAGGTGGATTTAAGCATCGCAGGGACGGGGTGTGTGTGTGGTGATTTGTGAAGGGAGGGGTCGAGCTAGATTGCCAATGAACACAGGGTATCTCTGCCCCACCTCTGAGAATCCCAGACATCCACGTCTGATCTACATTCATGATTTATGTGTGTTGTAAAACCATGTTTTGGACACTAGCCAGAAGTTCATTGTTTTCAGTGTGAATTGAACACGACCCGTCTGGACTGCTAGTGTTCGGTACTCCATCTTTAAGCCCTATATTCAGCCTGAAACTACATTGTCACCGCTGTCCAGCCAATCGTAAGATAACACATAATAGAGCTCGCTCTCTTGTGTGTGTGCGTGCATTTGTGTCTATTGTTAAAGAAGTCTCTTATTATTATTTTTTATATAGTATTAGGGTTAGTTTTATTTTTTTACGCTCCACGCCACGTCACTCTCCGTGCCACCGAACGGACAGACAGACGTCAGCCCCGCGGGAGCTGTTGCTAGGATACACAGAGTGGGAGACAGTCGCTGAGGTGGTAGTGTAGTAACGTCCGTCAGCCGTGTCGGCAGGTGCTCGCCACGCTGTGGAAGTCAAGCTCTTCAGTTTAGACAAGACTGGAGGCAGCCCCGACAGGACGCAGCCTGAGGTGTTTTTTTGTGTCTCGTTCACTGTCACCCAATTGTAGCCCCGGGTGTCCAGCCCCGAGTTCTCCAAAAGGTGCAGGCGCCTCTGCGACTGGTCAGACGACAGATGTGTAAAACACACTTGAAGAGATTAAATTAGATTTAGGTTCAACCTTTTTGTCATTTCAGAGTACAATGACATTTCTTTTTTTTGCTCTAGGCACAGGGTCAGCCATAGCAATTAGGTGTTAAGTGCCTTGCTAAAGGGCACAACGGCAGTGGTAGGCACCTTTTAGATATGATTCCAGCAACCCTCCAGTCACCAGCTCATACACACCTCCGTCCCGAGGCGGGTAATCGAATCTGCAAATCTTCCCATTGCTCGCCGGTCTCTCTAACCTCGAGGCTCCACCGCCACCCCCTTGAGAAGCACACACTCGCTCCTGTTTGTGGGCCTGTGTCCCCAGACCACGCAGACAGTGTTAATGGCTTCATCAGGTGATCCTGGCAGCGTGGCCACAGAGGGGAGACGGCAGAGAGGCGGAGGCCCGGGTTCCTGTTAGCAGCTCCTCTGTCGTCTCACCCTGCTGCTGCCATTGATTATTATACTGTGAAGCTCTCAGTAGCCTGGTGGTGTCATCAGCACCATTGATTACACAGAGGGAGGGAGGAAGGAATAGAGGGAGACAGGGAGAGAGAGAGACAGAGAGACAGACAGACAGACAGACACAGAGGCACTAACCCTGATTAACCACATTTCCCTGACAGATGTGTTGCCTTTCTTACGACGGAGTGAGTGTTTATCGCGGAGAGGCAGATCATTATCGCGATTGGTCCGAGTGTCTACGACAGATATGCAGATGTTTGTCTTGATTGGTCCGAGTGTCTACGACAGATAAGAAGATCTACACTGCGATTGGGGCGACTGTTCCTTCGAGATAAGCAGGCCTCGGCGATTTGGGGCGTCCTCGTCTCCCCCCCCTCGCCCTTCTGCTTTTCGGCTGTCAAAGTCACTCTCAACGACGCACAAAGTTGAAGCGAGGCCTCCGCCATGACATGTCATTGTCAGGGTTCGACAGTAACGCTTTTTTACTTGCCCACTCCACTTAGATGATCGTGGAGTGAAGATATTATCAAAGCGTATGCGCCTGTTGATCACCCGTACGCTTTGATCATATCTTCACTCCACGATCATCTAGTCTGGTCTCGCGCCTGCGCCGTCTGTCGTTCTTCCTGCACACAGGTAAAAATATCCGGGATCTAGCAGCGTCGTCGGGCTCGCGCAAACAAACCCGGCGAATGTTTTACTTCCTCCGGGCAAGTAAAAAAAGCGTTACTGTCGAACCCGGCATTGTCCTTTCCGACTAACTCTATTCCAGAACCCCCAGACAGCGAGGAGTCCAACAACTCCTAAGTCCGAAACGTTTACTCCTTTCCTTCCCTTCAAACGTCTCTGATAATGCAACACAGTAACGTAACTAAGTGGGGGTTTCTTTTGGAGGGGGGACGACGACACACTGCGCAGTGCGCATGTCCCTTCCCTCTCCCTCCCCTACAGGCATTTTTCTGTTCCTCTCTCCTCATCCCCTCTCTTCTCCCCATCTCCTCTCCTCATCCCCTCTCTTCTCCCCATCTCCTCTCCTCCCTATCGAATCCTGCTGGTGTGGCGGTAACCGTGTCACCCTACCCCAGCCGGGCCGTTCAGTTCCGGCCAGACTCGGCTGACAGGCAGGCAGGCAGTGGAGCGCTGGGTACGGCTCTCTGGTAGCCAACTTTCTGCTGGGCCAGCGACATTCTACACCACAGCACCACCTCTCTACACCACATCACCAGTCTACACCACAGCACCTCTCTACACCACAGCACCTCTCTACACCACAGCACCACCTCTCTACACCACACCACCTCTCTACACCACGGCACCTCTCTACACCACAGCACCTCTCTACACCACAGCACCACCTCTCTACACCACAGCACCACCTCTCTACACCACAGCACCACCTCTCTACACCACGGCACCACCTCTCTACACCACAGCACCACCTCTCTACACCACAGCACCACCTCTCTACACCACAGCACCTCTCTACACCACAGCACCACCTCTCTACACCACAGCACCACCTCTCTACACCACAGCACCACCTCTCTACACCACAGCACCACCTCTCTACACCACAGCACCACCTCTCTACACCACAGCACCTCTCTACACTAGGGCTGCCACAAACGATTATTTTCATAGTCGACTAGTCACCGATTATTTTAACGATTAGTCGACTAATCGGATCATAAATTACAGCTTATCGCACAATTACTCAATCGCTCTTATTTAGCTATCATCTTCTAAATCAGCTTCTAAATTTAGCTTGAAGTTGTTAGTTGTTGTTGTAGGCATGTGCTAACTAAAAATAAAGACAATTAAAATGATTGTTCACTCAAAAATAGATATTAATGAACTTTGCAGATTTATTTCTGGCATCACTTGCATGTAATGTAATGTAAAGAGTAGTAGAGGGTGCAAACTGCAAAAGGCTTTTAACGTAACGATATCGTTAGCCAATAACAAGCTAACTAGCTTACCGAGACGAGCCATCGTCTTCCTCGTCATCTGCCACAACGTGCTTCCTTTTTAGATGCTCGCGCATCATAGACGTGCTGCCATGATAAGCGAGTTCAGCTTTGCAAATTTTACATTTTACATTCTTTTTTTCAACGTTGTGGTTGAAATGCTCCCACACTTTAGAGGTACGAGGACAGGAAGACATTTCTCTGTTTGTTTTTCCGGGGAAGTCACGTGTGCCCCGGATGACCGACACTGCGCATGTACATCAAAGACACTGGGAGACGCTAGCCAGTGGCAGCTTCAGGGAAGAAAAACGAATGCTTATCGAATGAAATGAATGGTCTTTATTGTCATTGATATAGTACAGGTACCAAACAACGAAATTTGGGAGGGGGGGCTCCCCTGGTGCTAGGCAAAAAAAAACAAAAACAAAACGCTTATTTCAGCTCCAAAAAAACATGCGACTACGGCGATTACCAAATATGTCGGCGACGATTTTGGTAGTCGACGTCGTCGTGACTAGTCGACTAATCGTGGCAGCCTTACTCTACACCACAGCACCTCTCTACACCACAGCACCTCTCTACACCACAGCACCTCTCTACACCACAGCACCACCTCTCTACACCACAGCACCTCTCTACACCACAGCACCACCTCTCTACACCACAGCACCACCTCTCTACACCACGGCACCTCTCTACACCACAGCACCACCTCTCTACACCACAGCACCTCTCTACACCACGGCACCACCTCTCTACACCACAGCACCTCTCTACACCACAGCACCACCTCTCTACACCACGGCACCTCTCTACACCACGGCACCACCTCTCTACACCACAGCACCTCTCTACACCACAGCACCACCTCTCTACACCACAGCACCACCTCTCTACACCACAGCACCACCTCTCTACACCACGGCACCACCTCTCTACACCACGGCACCTCTCTACACCACAGCACCACCTCTCTACACCACAGCACCACCTCTCTACACCACAGCACCACCTCTCTACACCACAGCACCTCTCTACACCACAGCACCTCTCTACACCACAGCACCACCTCTCTACACCACAGCACCACCTCTCTACACCACAGCACCTCTCTACACCACAGCACCTCTCTACACCACAGCACCACCTCTCTACACCACAGCACCACCTCTCTACACCACAGCACCTCTCTACACCACAGCACCTCTCTACACCACAGCACCACCTCTCTACACCACAGCACC
>NC_137677.1:61361652-61371652 GCF_963989245.1 Nansenia antarctica | reverse complement strand
ACCTTCACCACCACCACCACCACCACCACCAGAATCCAGTGTTCACTTTTATAAGTCATGCCATAAATCGTCCTATTATAATGCGTTTACCAGGTCGATAGGTCGTCACATCATTCATATCAAAGACAGAGGTATGGGTTGATACTCTTGACTTATCACTGTTTATAATAATAAACTTTATTTGTACAGCACCTTTTTAAAGCATTGGTAGAGTGCTTTACAATCGGATAAAACAGATATGCGAATAAAAATGAACATAGGAAAAAGTAAGAAACAGTAAAACACAACACATTCTTAAGAATATGGGTGGCGTCCATTAAGTGAGTGACATCACCGACCCACTAGCCTATCCCAGGGCATGGTGAATCGGCCTATCACTGTACAGATTGGCGTGAATTGTCTCAGAAGTTGTGCGTCCGTTTGGAGGTATTTTACGACACGTAAAAGATCCACCGTCAAATGATGTCACAGGTTTGCTAACGACACCATTGGTGCTCCTGTACCTATCGACAGGTTTATTAGCTGTCGTTCAAGCTGTCCTCTCAGCGTTCAGATTTACAAGTCCCATCATAAAACCGTCCGATGATCATTCAGGTACCACGTCATTGGGTTGGCAGTAGTACATAAACATTTTGAATGAATGACATTGAATCTTGAGGAATGTGAGTTATATATGCCTCATTAACATGAACATTTTTGGCATTTAGCAGACGCCTTTAACCGAAGTGACTTAGAACAAATGCACATGAGCTTAGTTCAACTGTCTTACCCCATTAGAACACCGAACATAAGATTGTTTTACTCTTTACTTCACTGTTTGTGAACTGTGTCATTGTAAACAAACACTCTTTTGCTTCAAAACATGGTTAAAACTGTAATGTATGATCACATGGATGGCAGTCAGTCTTTGCATCCATAGCGTTGTCTATGAAGTTGAGAGCATTTACATTTCTCCAGCCCCATCCCTCAGCTGTTTATCAACAAAAGAATTGCTGTAAAATGTAATTAACTCATTCAGTGCCGAGGGGTGAATAAAGTCACCTAATGGTCACCAAAAATGCATCAATGATGATGCTTCATTTTGTAGCCAATCAAAGCATTGTTGCTAGGTAAAAAATACCACATAAAGCACTTGGCACTCCAGGTGGTGAATGTTCCGGAACTCTTGGCAGTTGGTGAGTCAACCTCCCAGCTTGTTCTTCCCCCGTCCCCCCGTCCCCCCCGTCCTCCCCCTATAGATGCCTTTTTCTTGCGATGACTGGTCGGATCGATGACTCACTTACTTAGACAAATGTATTTGTTGTAAGTCGCTGCTTTGGATAAAGGGGTCTACTAAATGCCCAAAAAATTGTAAATGTAAAAAAAAAACTGTCCCCCCCCCCTCTCTCTCTCTGTCGCCCCCTGCAGCCGGGACCGTGCGGCTGCGGCTTTGGGACTGACGGGACCTCACCGCGAGGCCTGGTCCACCAAGGCCTCCTCCTACGCAGACCTGTACACGCAGAACGTGGTGATCAGCATGGAGGAGCAGGAGGAGCGGAGGCAGGGCCAGGGCGCGGGGCCGGCCGGCAACGTCAAGGCCCCCAAGGAGAGGCCCGTGTGGCTGACGCAGAGCACCGTGCAGGGGGCCTACAACGAACCAGACGCCGCCGACAACCGTACGGAGAAAACCCCCGCTCTCTCTCTCTCTCTCTCTCTCTCTCTCTCTCTCTCGTTCTCTTTGTCTACCTTTCTCTTTGTCTACCTTTCTCTTTGTCTACCTTTATCTTTCTCAACCCCCCCCCCCCCCCCTCTCCTTCCCCACTCCTTCCTACTCTCCCCACTGCCACCACAGTCCCAGTGGTAGTAAAAGGGCCTTCCGTTTCCTGCCGCTAGGGGCACTCAGAAGTCAGGGTGGCAGGACGACCGGCGCATCGCCCCCCCCAGGGCCTATTGGCTGAATGGCAGCAATCAGAGGGGCTTGATTAGTGTGTGTCCGAGTGCAGGATTGCTCATTAACGAAAGGCAGTCTTGTGGAAATACCACAGTATGATTGATGCCATCCTCTAGTGGGGGGGGGGGGGGGTGGTGGTGTGTGTGTGTGTGTGTGTGTGTGTGTGGGGGGGGGGGGGGTGTGTGTATGTGCATGTGTGTGTGCATGTGCCAGTGCATGTGCCAGTAATGACCGGGGAGACCTCTGGAGCAGCCAGGTCCCGCTGCAGGAGACAGACCTCCCACATCTCACTGAGACTCAACCTGGAGAGAGGCGGAGAGGGGAGGGGGAGAGAGAGAGAGAGAGAGAGAGAGAGAGGGGGGGGGGGAGGGTGGGGGAGAGAGAGATGGAGAGAGAGGGAGGGAGGGAGGAGAAAGAGAGGGGAGAGGGAGGAGAGAGGGAGGAGGGTGAGAGAGGGGGGAGAGAGACAGAGGAGAGAGAGAGAGAGACAGACACAGAGAGAGAGACACAGATGGGCTGAGATGAAAGTGCTAGAAGAAAGGATGGGATGTGGGTGTCGGACGGCCGTTGTTGTTTAATTCATTCAGTGCCGAGGGTGAACAAAGTCGCCCAAATGGTCAACGTTCTAGAGTAGCAAGCTGACTCTATTCACTGCTGGGGGGGGGGGGGGGGGGGGGGGGGGGCTGGCTGGCAGGTCGTCTAGACTCTAGAGGTTTGAGAGACCCCTCCCCAGCAACCGGTAGGTCGCTGGTTCGATCCCCCAACCCAGGAGGGATCCGGATGTGAACTGGTGACTGGGTTTTGATTTGATTTGATTTGATTTGATTTATTGCGGAATTAAAAAGACAGTTTCCAAGGGATAAAAAACACATGATAAGCGCAATCGCTTATTTCCATCATGGTCCCTGATTGAGGACAGGACAGACAGTTACCATCTACCAAAAGGACAAATTTACAGAACATGATAAAAACCATAAAAAACAAACATAGATAGTTACACAAATTCCTGCACTCCCTACCTGTGACGTGTTTCTACTCTGTCATCTCACTGGCTAGCCAGTTCTCTGTTGCACGTTTAAAGCTTATCTCACCCTCTAAGCTTGTTAGGGCCACTGGAAGCTTGTTCCATTCTGAAGCTGCTGTAAATAAGAATGTATTAGTGCCATTGCTGTTCGGAATTTAGGTAAAATAAAGTCTGTATTCCCTCTTCTGGTGCCTTGAGCACGGCACTTAACCCCTGACTACCCAGTTTACTCATATGCATGATGATGATGATGATGATGAGGAGGAGGGATATGTTGATTGACAGGTGGCGTCTCTCTCTCTCTCAACAGCTGGAGACGTCCTGGCCGGAGCCCAGGAGGGCGCGGCCGGCCGCGGCGCCGGTCAGTCGGACGAGAACGAGGAAGTGATGCGTGCCCTGCTCATCCACGAGAAGAGAGGCGCGGCCGGGGCGGCGGGGGGCGGCGGAGGAGGAGGAGGAGGAGGAGGAGCCGGAGGCGGAGCCTCCGCGGCGGCCAGGGCGCTCCTCATCACCTCCTCCTCCGCCGCCGGGGCCAACGCCAGCGACTCGGACAGCGACACCAGCGAGTCGGACGACGACGCCCCCACGGGGCCGCAACCCCTGGCGGGGGGGGCGGCGGCCCGCGGCGCGTCCGCGTCGGCGGCCCAGAAGATGGAGGAGGACGAGGAGGACGAGGAGGAGTTCGAGGAGGTGGGGGAGGAGTCCATGGTGACGGTCGGGGGCCGGGCGTTCTCCTACCGGGACGTGAGCCAGAGGCCCGAGCTGGTGGAGCAGATGAGCGCCCAGGAGAAGGAGGCCTACATCGAGATGGGACAGAACCTGTTCCAGGACATGTACTTCTGAACGCACGCACACGCACACACACACACACACACACACACACACACACACACACACACACACACACACTATCATTACATTGGACTTTCCATCTCTTCCTTTCCTTCCCCCCCTCCCCCCCTCCTACCTTTCTCTCCATGGTCATGTCGTGTGTGTTTCCGCCGGGAATTGGGAAAAGTCCCAATTTCTGACCCCATTTCCCCTCTGGAACCATGTGGTGTCGCCTCCTGGGGGGGGGGGGGGTCTGGACGTCTTCACCTCCCAGCGCTCCTTTGCAGAGAGAGAGAGAGGGGGGGTAACGGACGTCTTCATGACGGCTTCTCCGTTCAGTGTGCCGGAGGGGTGCCTCCCCTTGTCTCCCTCTCTGCTGCGAACTGTGAACTCTCTTACTGCTCTCAGGTCAAACCCCAGCTGGGCATTCTTCACTTCTTTCTCTCTTCCCTCCTTCCCTCCCTCCCTCCACCTCCCTCTCTCTGTTTCCCCTCTGCTGGTGCCCACACACAGAAGGCACACCGAGAGATAGAGAGACACACACACACTCGCAGAGAGACCAGGTGGTCCTGGTCTCTACAAACGCATACACACACACACACACACACACACACACACACACAACCTCACCCTCTCTCTTTTTTCTATCCGAGAAGTGTTTTTCTGTTTTTCCCTTCTGGTCCCTCCACAGTGGGGAAACTCTGGAGTGAATAATGGAGACTTTGATGTTCCCCCGAGGACACTGTGACCGGCTCAGTCGTGGTGACCCCCACCCCAAAGCCATGGTGACCTCCCCCCCCAAAGCCATGGTGACCTCCCCCCCCAAAGCCATGGTGACCTCCCCCCCCAGAGCCATGGTGACTCCCCCCCCCACCCCCAGAGCCAGGCCTTTAGTGCTGCCATGGTGGTGACATTTGGAGAGCATGAGGTGTTTGTCACTTACTGCAAATGTGAACAGTGCCACTCCTAATCGCTCTCTCTGTCTCCCTCGCATGTGCTCCCTCCCTCCCTCTCTCCTTCCCTCCCTCCCTCCCTCCCTCTCTCTCTCCCCCCCCCCCCCCCTATCCTCTCTCTCCCTCTCTTTCCTTTTCGATGTGTTTCTCTTATATTTCTAACTGATCAGTATTTTACCTTGACAGGGCCTGTATGGAAAACAATCCACCAACTGTATGTATGTAAAGAGATGGACATGTCTAAAATAGTAAATAGTCTGATGTAAAAGGATCTTTATCGAGTAGTGGTGGTCTAGTGGATAGTGAGTTGGACTTTGGATCGGAAGGTTGTGAGTTCAAATCCCGCCTGAAGCCACACCACTACTAGTGTGCCCTTGGGTAAGGCACTTAGCCCTCAGTTACTCCAGGGGGAATGTCCCTGTAATTCGTAATTGTAAGTCGCTTTGGATAAAAGCGTCTGCTAAATGGCAAAATTAAAATTAATCGAGTGCCTACTCACATCGGGGAGAAGCTAAGGGGGTCATTTTCTTTTCATTCCCACGTACGTCGATGACGAACACACACTAATAAACTCTTACCGTTTTTTTCTCTTCTCTTCTGTACTATGGTTTGCCCTTTATTTTGCCTGTTTTTTGTTTTTCTAACTCCCTACAACCTCCGTTCTCCGCCGCCTCTTTCAGTGAAACGTGTCAGTGATGCTCCTCCTTGCTCCTGTTTTTGATTTCATGGATGTTTTTTTTTTTTTTTTAAATTGTACAGCAATATAAAGCTGATGATGATCATCATTTTTGATTTCAGTCGTTTGAGTGTCTTGTGTTTTTACCGCACCACCGCTACCTTCAACATTACAATCCTACAGCCAAATAATCTAATGTGTCACATTTTTGGTGATAATGGTCTGGGTTGGACATTCAATATGAATAATCTAGAGCTTTGATGTTACAAATAATAGATGTAATCTATAGTCATATCTAATCCATTTCTAACTGCTGAGAGCTCTAGTTATTATTACACTAAACTTGAACCTGAAAATGAAGAAAATGCACCGATACAGTATATGGTTTATCCGAGTGTAGGATTCACCACACGTAATCGTAAATTACAGGACTTTCTGTAAGGAGAAGTTCTATCATTCATCTTCATAAAGGCATGTCTGTCTGATGAACAGAGGCTCTTGAGCAGAAGCGGGTTTACTTGTGTGGGGAGGACGGGGCCAAATAGCGAGAAGAGAGAAACTGCCACTTTCTATTACTTCATACGTCTGTGGAGGAGTTTGGAGTTTAGACAAGTTGAAGTGCTCTCCCTCAGGATGACACACACACACACACACATTCTTGAGGACTGTGAGACTTGGAAGGCCAATGTATCTTCCACCCGTATCACAGCAACCTGCCATGTCTTGTTACATCATAAGAGGGGGTTAGGGTTAGGGGAGGCATAGGGTTGGTTCTCCATCAGTTAATTGGTAACGTTACCTCTTGGGAGGTCTCCTCTGCATAAAGATGGCCTGAGGTGGCTTGTTATATGAAGCATGTCAGACCGTCGTGTTCACGGTGTGTGTGTGTGTGTGTGTGTTGCTCTGTGTCATCTCAATATCTGGAAGAGAGAACACTGAACAGTCACTGTGAGGCCTCGCCCAGACTCTTGGACTGCCGATGAGGAACATGTCATTCAGTAGTAGCCGACCTGGCTCATAGACGACGGAGCCCCACTGAAGCCTCTCCTCCTCTCCTCTCCTTGTCTCTTCATCTCCTCTCCTCTCCTCCTTCATCGCCTCTCCTCCTCCATGAAGCCTGATAGACCCATAAGACCATACCGTATCTGCAGCCCTGGGTTTGGAGGGTTAGATATGAGGAGAAAAAGCTATTTTAGACCACAGCTATAGGAGGCTGCAGCGCGGGGGCTTTGAGGGCAGCGAGGATGGACACCTGTAGGGTGACGACCCAAAGGTCAGGATGAGAACACACAACCCAGCCTCATTAACAACCCCGTCATCAGACCCTCCAACCCCTTTGGGAGTCTCAATTAAAACCGAGGGCATCGGTCTCACACTGGGCCTATTGATCTACCGAAACACCCAGCGTGTGTCTGTGTCTGTGTGTACGTGTGTGTGTGTGAGTGTTTGGAGGGGTTATGGGGAGAGGTCCCCCCTTAGATACTGCCCCGCTGCAGTGCAGAGTGGCAGCTGGGCCTCGGGGTCCGTGTCGGTGCAGTAGAGAGGGAATTATTTAACAGGGAAGGGAATTAAGGTTTGGCACCCTGGGGTGGGGGCTGGAAGCTGGTGGGGACATGATGGGGATGGAGACAGCGGGTGTAAGGGGGTGGGGACAGGGGGTGTAGGGGGAGGAGACAGGGGGTGTAGGGGGTTGGAGACAGGGGGGTGGGGACAGGGGGTGTAGGGGGTTGGAGACATGGGTGTAGGTTGTGTAGGGGGAAGAGACAGGGGATGTAGGGGGTGGGGACAGGGGGTTTAGAGGGTGTCTCTCTCTCTCTCTCTCTCTCTCGTGAGTTGTAAAGACTGATGCGCAGGGGGGGGGTTTACCGGTGAAGATTACATAGTGATCGATCGATGCTGCTGTCGTCATCCATCTGATAAAAAGATTAACAATCGACCTTGTCTGTCTGTCTGTCTGTGTGTGTGTCCATCATCTTCGTCGATTACTCAGGACCAGTTAGCAGGGTTACCGCTTCTGATTTTCTTTTGAGAGAGAGAGAGAGACACACACACATACACACACACACACATACACACACTCAGACATGGAGAGAGAGAGAGAGAGCTCTTCAGCTTTCATATGTACAGTATATTTTAACTCTAATTGAAGTGCCCAGAAAGAACATGAAGAACTCTGAATGACTTTTTCATTCCGCAAACCCGTCCAACACAGCAGCATCATATCCCTAATGAAGCAGTCTGTTATGAAGTCGTCTGTATGCACACATGCATGCACGCACACACACGCACACACACACACGTACACACACACACACACACATACACACAAACACACACACACACACACATGGAGAGAGAGAGCTCTTCAGCATTCATATGTACAGTATATTTTAACACTAATTGAATTGCACAGTAGCAGCGACAGCAGACAGCAGCGTGTCTCTAATGAAACTAGTCTGTTATGCAGTCGTCTGTTTGCTCAGAGGGGCTTCAGCCTTGACATTGAGGTATTGTGTGACTGAGAGAAAGGGAGTATAGCAAGTACACACACACACACACACACATACATACACACACACACACATACATACACACACACATACATACACACACACACACACACGCACGCACAAACAGGTGCACAGGCTTGGACATGCACAAGGCAACATACAGAAAAAAAATCCATATAAAAGCTTAATCAAAGTCACAATGAAACAAAGTCACACACACACACATACACACACACACACACACACCCACTAGGTCAGGCATTGTATCCGTGCCGAGGCTGACATTCACTCAGCTGATAGAGAGTCATTCTACAGTGACTAAATACAATCTGAGTGGCTCTGATACAAAGCACTGACATTTGAAATGAATAGAGAGAGAGTCAGCAGCGATTCAATTCAATTTCTGCAAAATCAGATCACCGTGTTTTTATCTCAAATTGACTTCTGCGCATAATTTGTTTTTCCCTACTCCCTTATACAACGTACCCTCATCCATCTTACGCTTGCTTTCCTCCATCCATTTATTTCTCTCCATCCCACTCTCTGTCTCCATTTCACTCTCTCTCAATCTCACTCTCTCAATTCAATTTTCAATTTAAAAGGGCTTCATAGGCACGGGAAACATACTGTTTACAGTGTGGAGATACAAAACAATATATGGAATATGCGACTAGAATAAAGAAATTATGGTAGTTTGCCGCCATTGGTGTGTGAATGGGTGAATGAGAGGCCATTGTAAAGTGCTTTGGAATAAGGCGCTATATAAGTCAGTCCATTTACCAGTCTGCCACTGTGGATTCTCTGATTCTTTCCAATGTGTCAGGTAATTTTTGATCTGCATGCAGAGTCTCAAAGTCATTTTGTAAAATCTTGGTTGGCCCCCAGACCTCGCAACCATAGAAGGAATGGAGTCCAATAATTTGAGCCAGATTTGAATTGGAATGTTTTGGAATTTCATGTTCCTTTTGATGGCGTAAAAAGCCCTTCTTGCCTTTTCTCTCAGGTCAGCTTTTAGAAAAGAAAAGTCATAACATTAAATCGGATGCCGACTTGCGGACCAGTTGACCAGACCGTGTCACGTATGTTGAAGAGGGTTGGACTCAAGCTGCATCCCTGTCTAACCCCTGGCTTTGGGAAAATAAATAAGTTTTTTGCCAATCTTAACAGCACACTTGTTGTTAGAGTACATTGAGTTCATGATGTCATGTTTTTCCTCCAACCCCGTTTTCCAACAGTCTGTTTAGCAGACCCTCGTGCCGATTTTTTTTTTTCCTAAGGTTGCTGTTGATAGATCCCATGGTAGTTATTTGGGTCAAATTTGTCTCTATTTTTGTTATCAGTTATCAGTCCTTGGTTCCAAATATTGGGGAAGATCCCGGAGCTAAGGACAATGTTGAAGAGTTTTAATATAGCCAATTGGAATTTGACGTCTGTGAATGTTATCATTTAATTTAGGATGCCGTCAATACCACAGGCCTTCTTGGTTTCAAGTGATTTTATTTTGTCCTGTAATTCCTTTAGTGTAATTGGGGATTCCGGTAGTCTTTTATGGTTGACACTAAACTTTTGTAGTTTGTCTTGTATGTGTTTGCTGTATATTCTTCTCTATTGGACCAAAGAGACTGGAGAAGTGGTTTACCTATATATCTCCATTTCGCATGGGTAGATCCTCTTTCTTTGGTTTGTTTAAGTGTTCCATTTTTCCCAGAATTTGTTTGTTTTTATTGATTCCTCAATAGCATGTAGCTGGTTTCTGACATGTTGGTCCCTTTTTTTCTTTACTGTATTTTTATACTGTTCTAATGTTTCACTATAGTGAGGACATGTGTTCTGGTTGTTGTGGGTCTCTATGTTTGATAGGTTCCTTAATTATTTTCTGAGGTTTTTACATTAATTGTCAAACCATTTGTCATTGTTGTTATTTTTTGGGTGCTTTTCTATTTGAGGCCATTAGATGTGATAAGGGCTGAGAGGTGAAATATATTATTTAGGATTTCTACTGCCCTGTTTACACCTTCACTGTTACATTGAAAGGTTTTATCTTCTTTTTCGTCTGAGAGACACCAGGCTGAGGTC
>NC_137677.1:61347052-61358952 GCF_963989245.1 Nansenia antarctica | reverse complement strand
GTGTCGGACGGCCGTTGTTGTTTAATTCATACGGGCTGAGATGAAAGTGGTAGAAGAAAGGATGGGATGTCGGTGTCGGACGGCCGTTGTTGTTTAATTCATTCAGTGCCGAGGGTGAACAAAGTCGCCCAAATGGTCAACGTTCTAGAGTAGCAAGGCTGACTCTATTCACTGCTGGGGGGGGGGGGGGGGGGGGGCTGGCAGGTCGTCTAGACTCTAGAGGTTTGAGAGACCCCTCCCCAGCCCAGGAGGGATCCGGATGTGAACTGGTGACTGGGGTTTTGATTTGATTTGATTTGATTTATTGCGGAATTAAAAAGACAGTTTCCAAGGGATAAAAAAAACATGATAAAGCGCAATCGCTTATTTCCATCATGGTCCCTGATTGAGGACAGGACAGACAGTTACCATAAGACAAATTTACAGAACATGATAAAAACCATAAAAAACAAACATAGATAGTTACACAAATTCCCTGCACTCCCTACCTGTGACGTGTTTCTACTCTGTCATTTCACTGGCTAGCCAGTTCTCTGTTGCACGTTTAAAGCTTACCTCACCCTCTAAGCTTTTTAGGGCCACTGGAAGCTTGTTCCATTCTGAAGCTGCTGTAAATAAGAATGTATTAGTACCCATTGCTGTTCGGAATTTAGGTAAAATAAAGTCTGTATTCCCTCTTCTGGTGCCTTGAGCATGGCACTTAACCCCTGACTACCCAGTTTACTCATATGCATGATGATGATGATGATGATGAGGAGGAGGGATATGTTGATTGACAGGTGGCGTCTCTCTCTCTCTCAACAGCTGGAGACGTCCTGGCCGGAGCCCAGGAGGGCGCGGCCGGCCGCGGCGCGGGTCAGTCGGACGAGAACGAGGAAGTGATGCGTGCCCTGCTCATCCACGAGAAGAGAGGCGCGGCCGGGGCGGCGGGGGGCGGCGGAGGAGGAGGAGCCGGAGGCGGAGCCTCCGCGGCGGCCAGGGCGCTCCTCATCACCTCCTCCTCCGCCGCCGGGGCCAACGCCAGCGACTCGGACAGCGACACCAGCGAGTCGGACGACGACGCCCCCACGGGGCCGCAACCCCTGGCGGGGGGGGCGGCGGCCCGCGGCGCGTCCGCGTCGGCGGCCCAGAAGATGGAGGAGGACGAGGAGGACGAGGAGGAGTTCGAGGAGGTGGGGGAGGAGTCCATGGTGACGGTCGGGGGCCGGGCGTTCTCCTACCGGGACGTGAGCCAGAAGCCCGAGCTGGTGGAGCAGATGAGCGCCCAGGAGAAGGAGGCCTACATCGAGATGGGACAGAACCTGTTCCAGGACATGTACTTCTGAACGCACGCACACACGCGCGTGCGCACACACACACACACGCGCGCACACACACACACTATCATTACATTGCTATACACACACACACACACACACACACACACACGCGCGCGCACACACACACACACACACACGCACACACACACACACACTATCATTACATTGGACTTTCCTTCTCTTCCTTCCCCCCCCCTCCTACCTTTCTCTCCATGGTCATGTCGTGTGTGTTTCCGCCGGGAATTGGGAAAAGTCCCAATTTCTGACCCCATTTCCCCTCTGGAACCATGTGGTGTCGCCTCCTGGGGGGGGGTCTGGACGTCTTCACCTCCCAGCGCTCCTTTGCAGAGAGAGAGAGAGGGGGGGTAACGGACGTCTTCATGACGGCTTCTCCGTTCAGTGTGCCGGAGGAGTGCCTCCCCTTGTCTCCCTCTCTGCTGCGAACTGTGAACTCTCTTACTGCTCTCAGGTCAAACCCCAGCTGGGCATTCTTCACTTCTTTCTCTCTTCCCTCCTTCCCTCCCTCCCTCCACCTCCCTCTCTCTGTTTCCTCTCTGCTGGTGCCCACACACAGAAGGCACACCGAGAGATAGAGAGACACACACACACTCGCAGAGAGACCAGGTGGTCCTGGTCTCTACAAACGCATACAGACACACACACACACACACACACACACACAACCTCACCCTCTCTCTTTTTTCTATCCGAGAAGTGTTTTTCTGTTTTTCCCTTCTGGTCCCTCCACAGTGGGGAAACTCTGGAGTGAATAATGGAGACTTTGATGTTCCCCCGAGGACACTGTGACCGGCTCAGTCGTGGTGACCCCCACCCCAAAGCCATGGTGACCTCCCCCCCCAGAGCCATGGTGACTCCCCCCTCCACCCCCAGAGCCAGGCCTTTAGTGCTGCCATGGCGGTGACATTTGGAGAGCATGAGGTGTTTGTCACTTACTGCAAATGTGAACAGTGCCACTCCTAATCGCTCTCTCTGTCTCCCTCGCATGTGCTCCCTCCCTCCCTCCTTCCCTCCCTCCCTCCCTCTCTCTCTCCCCCACCCCCCCCTATCCTCTCTCTCCCTCTCTTTCCTTTTCGATGTGTTTCTCTTATATTTCTAACTGATCAGTATTTTACCTTGACAGGGCCTGTATGGAAAACAATCCACCAACTGTATGTATGTAAAGAGATGGACATGTCTAAAATAGTAAATAGTCTGATGTAAAAGGATCTTTATCGAGTAGTGGTGGTCTAGTGGATAGTGAGTTGGACTTTGGATCGGAAGGTTGTGAGTTCAAATCCCGCCTGAAGCCACACCACTACTAGTGTGCCCTTGGGTAAGGCACTTAGCCCTCAGTTACTCCAGGGGGAATGTCCCTGTAATTCGTAATTGTAAGTCGCTTTGGATAAAAGCGTCTGCTAAATGGCAAAATTAAAATTAATCGAGTGCCTACTCACATCGGGGAGAAGCTAAGGGGGTCATTTTCTTTTCATTCCCACGTACGTCGATGACGAACACACACTAATAAACTCTTACCGTTTTTTTCTCTTCTCTTCTGTACTATGGTTTGCCCTTTATTTTGCCCGTTTTTTGTTTTTCTAACTCCCTACAACCTCCGTTCTCCGCCGCCGCTTTCAGTGAAACGTGTCAGCGATGCTCCTCCTTGCTCCTGTTTTTGATTTCATGGATGTTTTTTTTTTTTTTAAATTGTACAGCAATATAAAGCTGATGATGATCATCATTTTGGATTTCAGTCGTTTGAGTGTCTTGTGTTTTTACCGCACCACCGCTACCTTCAACATTACAATCCTACAGCCAAATAATCTAATGTGTCACATTTTTGGTGATAATGGTCTGGGTTGGACATTCAATATGAATAATCGAGATAGAGCTTTGATGTTACAAATAATAGATGTAAATCTATAGTCATATCTAATCCATTTCTAACTGCTGAGAGCTCTAGTTATTATTACACTAAACTTGAACCTGAAAATGAAGAAAATGCACCGATACAGTATGGTTTATCCGAGTGTAGGATTCACCACACGTTTGGTAATAAATTACAGGACTTTCTGTAAGGAGAAGTTCTATCATTCATCTTCATAAAGGCATGTCTGTCTGATGAACAGAAGGGAAGAGAGATTATTTTTTTAAACCTGAGGCTCTTGAGAAGAAGTGGGTTTACTTGTGTGGGGAGGACGGGGCCAAATAGCGAGAAGAGAGAAACTGCCACTTTCTATTACTTCATACGTCTGTGGAGGAGTTTGGAGTTTAGACAAGTTGAAGTGCTCTCCCTCAGGATGACACACACACACACACATTCTTGAGGACTGTGAGACTTGGAAGGCCAATGTGTCTTCCACCCGTATCACAGCAACCTGCCATGTCTTGTTACATCATAAGAGGGGGTTAGGGTTAGGGGAGGCATAGGGTTGGTTCTCCATCAGTTAATTGGTAACGTTACCTCTTGGGAGGTCTCTTCTGCATAAAGATGGCCTGAGGTGGCTTGTTATATGAAGCATGTCAGACCGTCGTGTTCACGGTGTGTGTGTGTGTGTGTGTGTGTGTGTGTGTGTGTGTGTGTGTGTGTGTGTGTGTGTGTGTGTGTGTGTGTGTGTGTGTGTGTGTGTGTGTGTGTGTGTGTGTGTGTGTGTGTGTGTGTGTGTGTGTGTGTGTGTGTGTGTGTGTGTGTGTGTGTGTGTGTGTGTGTGTGTGTGTGTGTGTGTGTGTGTGTGTGTGTGTGTGTGTGTGTGTGTGTGTGTGTGTGTGTGTGTGTGTGTGTGTGTGTGTGTGTGTGTGTGTGTGTGTGTGTGTGTGTGTGTGTGTGTGTGTGTGTGTGTGTGTGTGTGTGTGTGTGTGTGTGTGTGTGTGTGTGTGTGTGTGTGTGTGTGTGTGTGTGTGTGTGTGTGTGTGTGTGTGTGTGTGTGTGTGTGTGTGTGTGTGTGTGTGTGTGTGTGTGTGTGTGTGTGTGTGTGTGTGTGTGTGTGTGTGTGTGTGTGTGTGTGTGTGTGTGTGTGTGTGTGTGTGTGTGTGTGTGTGTGTGTGTGTGTGTGTGTGTGTGTGTGTGTGTGTGTGTGTGTGTGTGTGTTGCTCTGTGTCATCTCAATATCTGGAAGAGAGAACACTGAACAGTCACTGTGAGGCCTCGCCCAGACTCTTGGACTGCCGATGAGGAACATGTCATTCAGTAGTAGCCGACCTGGCTCATAGACGACGGAGCCCCACTGAAGCCTCTCCTCCTCTCCTCTCCTTGTCTCTTCATCTCCTCTCCTCTCCTCCTTCATCGCCTCTCCTCCTCCATGAAGCCTGATAGACCCTTAAGACCATACCGTATCTGCAGCCCTGGGTTTGGAGGGTTAGATATGAGGAGAAAAAGCTATTTTAGACCACAGCTATAGGAGGCTGCTGCAGCGCGGGGGCTTTGAGGGCAGCGAGGATGGACACCTGTAGGGTGACGACCCAAAGGTCAGGATGAGAACACACAACCCAGCCTCATTAACAACCCCATCATCAGACCCTCCAACCCCTTTGGGAGTCTCAATTAAAACCGAGGGCATCGGTCTCACACTGGGCCTATTGATCTACCGAAACACCCAGCGTGTGTCTGTGTCTGTGTACGTGTGTGTGTGTGTGAGCGTGCGTGAGTGTTTGGAGGGGTTATGGGGAGAGGTCCCCCCTTAGATACTGCCCCGCTGCAGTGCATTGTGGCAGCTGTGGCCTCGGGGTCCGTGTCGGTGCAGTAGAGAGGGAATTATTTAACAGGGAAGGGAATTAAGGTTGGCACCCTGGGGTGGGGGCTGCAAGCTGGTGGGGACATGATGGGGAGAGGATGGGGATGGAGACAGCGGGTGTAAGGGGGTGGGGACAGGGGGTGTAGGGGGAGGAGACAAGGGGTGTAGGGGGGTGGGGACAGGGGGTGTAGGGGTTGGAGACATGGGTGTAGGTTGTGTAGCGGGAGGGGACAGGGGGTTTAGAGGGTGTCTCTCTCTCTCTCTCTCTCTCTCTCTCGTGAGCTGTAAAGACTGATGCGCAGGGGGGGGTTACCGGTGAAGATTACATAGTGATCGATCGATGCTGCTGTCGTCATCCATCTGATAAAAAGATTAACAATCGACCTTGTCTGTCTGTCTGTGTGTGTGTCCATCATATTCGTCGATTACTCAGGACCAGTTAGCAGGGTTACCGCTTCTGATTTTCTTTTGAGAGAGAGAGAGAGAGAGAGAGAGAGACACACACATACACACACACACACACATACACACACTCAGACATGGAGAGAGAGAGAGCTCTTCAGCTTTCATATGTACAGTATATTTTAACTCTAATTGAAGTGCCCAGAAAGAACATGAAGAACTCTGACTGACTTTTTCATTCCGCAAACCCGTCCAACACAGCAGCATCATATCCCTAATGAAGCAGTCTGTTATGAAGTCGTCTGTATGCACACATGCATGCACGCACCCACACACACACACACACACACACACGTACACACACATGGAGAGAGAGAGAGAGCTCTTCAGCATTCATATGTACAGTATATTTTAACACTAATTGAATTGCACAGTAGCAGCGACAGCAGACAGCAGCGTGTCTCTAATGAAACTAGTCTGTTATGCAGTCGTCTGTTTGCTCAGAAGGGCTTCAGCCTTGACATTGAGGTATTGTGTGACTGAGAGAAAGGGAGTATAGCAAGTACACACACACACACACACACATACATACACACACACACATACACACATACACACACACACACACATACACACACACACACACACATGCATACATACACACACACGCACGCACAAACAGGTGCACAGGCTTGGACATGCACAAGGCAACATACAGAAAAAAAATCCATATAAAAGCTTAATCAAAGTCACAATGAAACAAAGTCACACACACACACACACACACACACACACACCCACTAGGTCAGGCATTGTATCCGTGCCGAGGCTGACATTCACTCAGCTGATAGAGAGTCATTCTACAGTGACTAAATACAATCTGAGTGGCTCTGATACAAAGCACTGACATTTGAAATGAATAGAGAGAGAGTCAGCAGCGATTCAATTCAATTTCTGCAAAATCAGATCACCGTGTTTTTATCTCAAATTGACTTCTGCGCATAATTTGTTTTTCCCTACTCCCTTATACAACGTACCCTCATCCATCTTACGCTTGCTTTCCTCCATCCATTTATTTCTCTCCATCCCACTCTCTGTCTCCATTTCACTCTCTCTCAATCTCACTCTCTCAATTCAATTTTCAATTTAAAAGGGCTTCATAGGCACGGGAAACATACTGTTTACAGTGTGGAGATACAAAACAATATATGGAATATGCGACTAGAATAAAGAAATGATGGTAGTTTGCCGCCATTGGTGTGTGAATGGGTGAATGAGAGGCCATTGTAAAGTGCTTTGGAATAAGGCGCTATATAAGTCAGTCCATTTACCAGTCTGCCACTGTGGATTCTCTGATTCTTTCCAATGTGTCAGGTAATTTTTGATCTGCATGCAGAGTCTCAAAGTCATTTTGTAAAATCTTGGTTGGCCCCCAGACCTCGCAACCATAGAAGGAATGGAGTCCAATAATTTGAGCCAGATTTGAATTGGAATGTTTTGGAATTTCATGTTCCTTTTGATGGCGTAAAAAGCCCTTCTTGCCTTTTCTCTCAGGTCAGCTTTTAGAAAAGAAAAGTCATAACATTAAATCGGATGCCGACTTGCGGACCAGTTGACCAGACCGTGTCACGTATGTTGAAGAGGGTTGGACTCAAGCTGCATCCCTGTCTAACCCCCTGGCTTTGGGAAAATAAATCAGTTTTTTGCCAATCTTAACAGCACACTTGTTGTTAGAGTACATTGAGTTTATGATGTCATGTTTTTCCTCCAACCCCGATTTTTTTTTCTTCCTAAGGTTGCTGTTGATAGATCCCATGGTAGTTATTTGGGTCAAATTTGTCTCTATTTTTGTTATCAGTTATCAGTCCTTGGTTCCAAATATTGGGGAAGATCCCGGAGCCAAGGACAATGTTGAAGAGTTTTAATATAGCCAATTGGAATTTGACGTCTGTGAATGTTATCATTTAATTTAGGATGCCGTCAATACCACAGGCCTTCTTGGTTTCAAGTGATTTTATTTTGTCCTGTAATTCCTTTAGTGTAATTGGGGATTCCGGTAGTCTTTTATGGTTGACACTAAACTTTGTAGTTTGTCTTGTATGTGTTTGCTGTATATTCTTCTCTATTGGACCAAAGAGACTGGAGAAGTGGTTTACCCATATATCTCCATTTCGCATGGGTAGATCCTCTTTCTTTGGTTTGTTTAGAGTGTTCCATTTTTCCCAGAATTTGTTTGTTTTTATTGATTCCTCAATAGCATGTCGCTGGTTTCTGACATGTTCTTGGTCCCTTTTTTTCTTTACTGTATTTTTATACTGTTCTAATGTTTCACTATAGTGAGGACATGTGTTCTGGTTGTTGTGGGTCTCTATGTTTGATAGTTTTTTTTCCGGAGGTTTTTACATTCATTGTCAAACCATTTGTCATTGTTGTTATTTTTTGGGTGCTTTTCTATTCGAGGCCATTAGATGTGATAAGGGCTGAGAGGTCAAATATATTATTTAGGATTTCTACTGCCCTGTTTACACCTTCACTGTTACATTGAAAGGTTTTAACTTCTTTTTCGTCTGAGAGACACCAGGCTGAGGTCAGTGGTGAAGTAATGTACTGTACTGTTACCCAGAGATGAGCTGTAGGTGTACCACCTCGAAGCCTACTGTTGACAATGTACAGTCCCAGTGAACGACAGAGCTGTCGGAGTTGTGACCCATGTTTGTTTGTTGCTTTGTCGTAGTTGTGTCTCTCTCTCTCTCTCGCCCCCTTTCTCTCCCTTCTCTCCCCCCTCTCTTTCTCCCCTGTCTTTCTCTCCCCCCTCCCTCCCCTCCCCCCCCTTTCCCCACCCTCTCTCTTTCTCTCTCTCTCCCCCCTCTCTCCTCCCCCTCTCTCCTCCATCCTCTCTTCTGTTTCCACATTCATCCTTTCAACACCCCCCCCCCCCCCGCCCTCTTTCTCCGGTCCCCGCCCCGCTCTTCCTCATCATGTCCTCTCTCTCTTCTCTTCATCCTTCTCTCTCCATCTCTGTCCTCATCCTCTCTCCGTTTCCTCGCCCCTCTGTCTACCACTGTGTCTCTGGTGTCTTTCTTTTGGTGTCTTCTTTCCCTCTGTTTCTCTCTCTCTCTTTCTCTCTTTTCCATCCTCTCCTCCTTCTTCGCTCTTCCGTGGCACAGCTCAACCCTTCCCCAGGGCCCGATCACTGACCGCCAATCAGGTGTCAGATTTCAAAGCTTGACCTTCAGAGCCCCTCCTTCTCTCCCGGCTCACCACTGCGGCGGCCATCGATTCCTGCTAAGACTGAGCGGAGGAGAGAGAGAGAGAGCGAGAGAGAGAGAGAGAGAGACCGAGTGGAGAGAGCGAGAGAGAGAGAGAGAGAGAGAGAGAGAGAGAGAGACCGAGTGAAGAGAGCGAGAGAGAGAGAGAGAGAGAGAGAGAGAGCGAGAGGGAGAGAGAGAGAGAGAAAGAGAGAGAGGGAGAGAGAGAGAAGGACAGAGAGAAGGAGAGAGAGAGAGAAAGTGACACAACACTTGTGAGACACCAATTATGACCCTTGTTGACATAGTTGGGTTGCTACCGCAGCGAGCGTGTGGTCCTCCCCCCCCCCTCCCCCTCCCCCCTCCCCCCTACACACCACACCTGCTCTCTATCTCACATCAGGATGTCCACACGGTTACACCTGTCCTCATTTAAAAGCTATTAACCTTCCCAGGATGCAACCTGCCTCTGTCGCCTCCTCCACGGCAAACACAGAGGGTCTAATTTATTCATGAGACTGCTGGGGTCCGTCCTGCTTGTCACCTCCTCCCAAGGACGCCGGTGTTTCTTGCTGGAGAGGTTCGTCTGTCTTTGTTGTTCAGAATGGGGAACAAAAGGTCTTCTTATGTCCACATCTGTCACCCTGAGTATCCTTCTTTCTTTTTTTTGTGTGTGGAGTGTGCTAGTCACACTCCTCCATCTTGTCATTGGATCGAGATAGTGAAGAGAGACAGGAAAGTAAGGAGGAGGAGAGAAGGAGAATCTCAGCAGGACATGGGGTCGTATCGTAGCTACATGTTTTGCTACATGGAAATGATTTACTCTTACGGTATTTGAGTTCTCCTGAACACTGGGGTAAAAAACGTCATTATCATAAAAAAAGTCGTTATTATGACCCATGCAGGGGAGGTGTAGGGAGCAACCCAGGGCCCGCTGGAGGCTATTTGAGGTGACCAAAGCGTAATTGGGTCGGGGCGTGTGTGGGGGTCTAGCGGAGAACATTTTGGTCGGGGGGGGGGGATAAATAATTAATCATTATAATTACTATTATGATCATTAGGCTGTTTTGGTGCCCCCTACGGGCACTTGGTGCCCTATGCACAGCGTGTGATGCACGTACCCTGGAGAAATCAGAGGGCTCAAACGTGCATTTGATACCACTTCTCATTCCATTCCATGCATTACAATGAGCCTGTCCTCCGATTTCTAGTAGTAGTAGTAGTAGTAGTAGTAGTAGTAGTAGTAGTAGTAGTAGTAGTAATTTTAATTTTAATTTTAATTTTAATTTAATTTAATTTTAAATAATAATTTTTTAATTTAAATAATTTTAATTTTTATAATTTTGCCATTTAGCAGACGCTTTTATCCAAAGCGACTTACAATTACGAATTACAGGGACATTCCCCCTGGAGTAACTGAGGGCTAAGTGCCTTACCCAAGGGCACACTAGTAGTGGTGTGGCTTCAGGCGGGATTTGAACTCACAACCTTCCGATCACAAGTCCAACTCACTATCCACTAGACCACCACTACCCCTGAAGTAGTAGTAGTAGTAGTAGTAGTAGTAGTAGTAGTAGTAGTAGTAGTAGTAGTAGTAGTAGTAGTAGTAGTAGTAGTAGTAGTAGTAGTAGTAGTAGTAGTAGTAGTAGTATAGTAGTAGTAGTAGTACTAGTAGTAGTAGTAGTAGTAGTAGTAGTAGTAGTAGTAGTATAGTAGTAGTAGTAGTAGTAGTAGTAGTAGTAGTAGTAGTAGTAGTAGTAGCAGTAGTAGTAGTAGTAGTAGTATAGTAGTAGTAGTATAGTAGTAGTAGTAGTAGTAGTATAGTAGTAGTAGTAGTATAGTAGTAGTAGTAGTAGTAGTATAGTAGTAGTAGTTGTAGTAGTAGTAGTATAGTAGTAGTAGTAGTAGTAGTAGTAGCAGTAGTAGTAGTAGTAGTAGTAGTAGTATAGTAGTAGTAGTAGCAGTAGTAGTAGTAGTAGTAGTATAGTAGTAGTAGTAGTAGTAGTATAGTAGTAGTAGTATTAGTAGTAGTAGTAGTATAGTAGTAGTAGTAGTAGTAGTAGTAGTAGTAGTAGTAGTAGTAGTAGTAGTAGTAGTAGTAGTAGTAGTAGTAGTAGTAGTAGTAGTAGTAGTAATAGTAGCAGTAGTAGTAATAGTAGCAGTAGCAGCTGGGTGCTCCAGAGGTGATGAGGCTTCTGTCTTCACTCTCCCTGGCATTGATAGCTCCTAATTACTATTCACATTGATACTATTGATTCACCCACCTCACATAACAACTTCTTATGGATGGGAGCTTACTCTAAAGTGCTTGGCTTGATGCTGTGCAAGTGTGTGTGTGTGTGTGTGTGTGTATGTTGTGTGTGTAACCCTATGTACTGTAGGTCTGTAAATAAAGCTAGTGTACATGTGTGTCTTGATGTGTATGTATCAAGTGAGTATAACCCCTAGTCATGTGTTACTATGTGGAGGAGGAGACTGTGTATGTGTGTGTGTGTGTGTGTGTGTGTGTGTGTGTGTGATTTCTTGCCTGTGGGCTCGTGTTCCTGTGCTGATGACCCTGATGGGTACTGCCATGGCTGTGGTACCGGTGAATCACACACACACACACACACACACACACACACACACACACACACACACACACACACACACAAACACACACAAACATACACATGCACACACATGCAGACTTGTGTGGGTACTGACAAATGATTGCATTCACTGCAATGTAAGTTGCTTTGGTAAAAGGCGTCAGCTGAATGGCATATATTATTATATTACACACACACACACACACACACACACACACACACACACACACACATCCCGCCCTATCCCCAGGGAGGCCTGTCTGTGTGTGTATACATACTGGGATACCTGATCGAGGCAGAGAGCTCAACACCACTAAGGCTGTCAACCTGTCAGTCACGTGGACGGGGGCGGGGTCCACAGGGAACACTTTACCCTTCTTTAACGTCTTTACCCTTCCGTTACGATGCTGTCAACACGGCATTGATCCTATAGGACGATCAGTTGCTTGTTCTTGCACTGACACGTACAGGATTTGGTTTTGTCAAGGACACTGTACGGAAAAAAAAGAAGAGAAGCAGAACAATAAACGAGGGGAAAAAGAAGGGAAAAAAAGTGCAGATCTCAGGCAGCTATGGGGGGTAGTGTTAGTCAGGACCCATGCCATGCAGTAC
>NC_137677.1:61334552-61337052 GCF_963989245.1 Nansenia antarctica | reverse complement strand
TTCGTGTGAATAAGAGACACCCTCTGCACTTGAGAATGTTGACCATTGGGTTCTCCCTCGACACTCAATGAGTTAAGGTAGCTTCGGTAAAGGCGGCCTACAGACTAGACGACTTTTCAAGTTGTAACATCGCTGAGCCCTCTCACACTAAACGACCGTCGTGCTGGTGTCCGCGTCGCAGAGCGGCGTGCAGACTGCGCAGCACAGCGCAGACTACAGGATGTGGCAATGACGGGGGTCTCACAGACTACAAGATTCTTCACTTGGTCGGGACGATTCGCCAAGCTGTAGTGTTGCGATATCAGCACATGATGACGAGACTTAGACAGCTGTCAAAAAAAGATGGAGCTCGACATGCATTTTCCTCGACCTCTCATTGGCTGTGCTGTCCACACGGGTCGTTGCCCATCTCAGACTAGCAGATTGTGCGCCGATAAAATTAACTCTTTGACTGCCAGCCATGTTCAGAGCGGAGAGCTCCACACTGCCAGACTTTTTGGGGCATTTTCGCTGAGACTTTGAAGACCCACCAAATATTGACTTTTCGGACTACATAAACATTGAACATATCTACCAAAACTTTAGACTCTCTTCTTTCATCAGAAAAAGAAAGTTTGTTTCTAGCCTCTTTCAGTGTTTAGAAATCAGCCGTAGAACATAGGGTGGTTTCAGCAAAAACACTTGATTTTGACCAATAAACAGAGGAAAACTAGCTTTTCTGCAGAACTTATATATTTTTTTTTTTTTATGCACTTTTTCTGTATCGTCCGACTGAACTGTTTGAAGAGTCGCGCGATGGCCGCGATGCTCCGCAATGCTCCGCGCCGCAATGCTCCGCGCCGCGTTTGGCACATACCCTGATCCGTTTCGCCATTACTACAACCCAAAGCAAGCCACTTCCTTCTCCAGGCTTTTATAGCTGAGCTAAATCGAACTACTGCCCCCATCTGGGACCGAAATACATTACACCCAAGTCTGAAATTCACACACTAGGTGTAGAACATGTCAATAACGCGATCCCCGCGAAAAAAACAAAAAAAACAAAGACGCCATTTGGCGTCTTTTGGCAGTCAACGTTACTATTCTATAAGACGCCAATTGACGTCTTTGGCATGTGAACATGTTTGAAAAAAATCGGGAGCCCTGCGACAGGCCCTCCGATGGGATCGGCGGCCCTCCGGTTGCGTCTCTGAGCCTGTCCACATTAAACGAGCGTCGGAGACGAGTTTGCAACGACGGGAGATTTTGTCTCCGACCGCAAGAAACTGGTCGGCGACAGCTAAATCGGGGTTAAAATCGTCTAGTGTGTACTCGGCTTAAGTTAGAAAGGCTTTGATGACGTGTGAGTGTAGCCTTACGGCCTGTTTCAGCTGGGTAGTGTTTGTAGTCAGTTGTCTTGTGTCTCACTGGCCCCAATCAAGCACACCTGTTGTCCAATCAGTGAAGAAGTGGTGTGGCGCAGGGAGAGACAGAAGCCACACTAACGTACCGTTAGGGGAGAGGCCGGTGGAGGACAGAAGTTCCATTTACATTTTTGGAATTTTGGGCCTTGTTGGCCTTTATCCAAAGCGACTTACAACAAATACATTTGACTAAGTAAGTGAATCATCTATCCATTAGTCATTGTAAGAAAAAGTAATCTATGCTATGACCAGGGGGCCATTGGCAGTTACAACAACGCTAGAAGAATGAAGAATATGATTTTAAAAAGTATTTATAGTAGGGAAACTGTCCAGGGGGGGAAGAAGTGGGGATGAGGAGGTCTTAAGGAAGGGACAAGATGTAAGAATTGGACACAATTAAGATGTAAGAAATTGCACGGAACATTCTGGAACACACATGCATGGAACATTCCGTGCATCACAATGAGCCCATTGTCCGATGTCCCTCCAGCCTCCCCTGGCACGTAGCCGGTGTGGAGGAGAGGAGAAGGTGCACAGACATACACACCATCTGACACTCGCTAGCAATATAATAATAACACAAAGCCATTTAGCTGATGCATTTATCCAAAGCGACTTACACTGCAGTAAGCGCATACATTTATCAGTATATAATGGTCCCAATTGGGAATCGAAACCCACAACCTACGCGTTATTAGCGCCATGGTTTACCGACTGAGCCACAGAGGTTAATCAAGGCAACAGTTTCTTTCTGTTACAGTAAGACTAACCGATGTTTGCGGTCTATTATCCGACGTTTGCGGTCTACTCTCTGCACAGAGGTGTGGTTGTTAATCGTTTGTTGTTTATTGTTTATCAGAGGCACGTGTGCCGTTTTTGTGTGTGCTCAGGTTAGCTAAGATCGGCGATAGGCGATAAGTAGAGAATGGTAAAACGTCCGAAAACCTCCAAGCCAACTGTCATTGAGATTTATTTCTTTTCCCTTTTTTACTATGTGAACCAGCAAGGCTAGTCTTGTTCCCAAGCAGTGTGAAATCATTTTAAATTGTGACTTTGTCTCCATTCAAATCCGTCTGTCTATGTCATTACCCACAGTG
>NC_137677.1:61322258-61327258 GCF_963989245.1 Nansenia antarctica | reverse complement strand
ACCTAGACCCCTGACCCAGGGAATATGGTTGGGAATTCTATTAGAAAAAAAGAAAAAAAGACTTTGTTGCACAATCAAAATAATGAGCTATTTAAAGTGATAGCCTATGGTTGAAATTGAGGACAGTGATAACAGCAGTCAAGAGAGCAGTGATGATGATGATTAAGCTTGTAGCATAAATAAATGCTTGGCTGTAACTTTTTGTTGAAAAGTTGATTTCAGTGTTTACAGAACAGAGCAGTGCTTAAAGAGATGTCAGTTGATTTCATTGTGTTTAAAGAACAGACATTCAGTTAGTGCTTAAAGAGATGTCAGTTGATTTCATTGTGTAGGAGTCTGACAGACTTTCATGCTTAAAGAGCAGTCATTTGATTTTGCATTTGTTTATTTTGTTTTGCACACAATCATTTGTTCGTTCATCTTTATTTATGAATAAATGTCGTTTTGCTACTATAAGTTATCCATGTATCCCTTTTTTATCCATCCTGTGGGACGGGTCGTGACTCGCGAGCTCGGGGAGCACCAAGCAGCATCCCTAGGTGCTCCTCTGAGCACTGGCCCCAAAAAGTTATGTGCACCCCTGTTTATATAGCACCTTTCATACAAGAAATGCAGCTCAAAGTGCTTTACAACAGGAATAATAACGTAAAGTGAATATAAAAACATATATAAAAACATATACATGCAAAGAATGAATATAAAAGCAGGGGAAAACAGTAAAAAGAAAAGGTAAAGATCTAACTTTCATATCCCTTTCATCTCCCTACCTTACACAGTCTTTCTGGTATCAGACAAGCCTGCGTTACCATGAGTCCGTCCTCCGATTTCCGCCTCCGTCGGCCTCCCCCCCGATGTGATCCACAGCGTGATAGAGACGGATGCTTTCACAGGGTGTGTAGGATTGAGACACATTGGATTGGTAACCTGTCAGATTGGCGCTGATCTACCCCCCAATGTTACACTCACCAACTGCCAAAGCTTTTCCAGAACACTCACCACCTCGAGTGCCAAGTGTTTTATTAGGTGTCTACCTAGCGACAACACTTTGATTGGCTGGAAAAAGAAGCATCATCATTTCTGCAGTTTCGGTGAATAAGAGACACCCTCTGCACTTGAGAATGTTGACCATTGGATTCTCCCTCGACACTCGATGAGTTAAGGTAGCTTCGGTAAAGGCGGCTACAGACTAGACGACTTTTCAAGTTGTAACATCGCTGAGCCTCTCACACTAAACGACCGTCGTGCTGGTGTCCGCGTCGCAGCGGCGTGCAGACTGCGCAGCACAGCGCAGACTACAGGATGTGGCAATGACGGGGTCTCACAGACTACAAGATTCTTCACTTGGTCGGGACGATTCGCCAAGCTGTAGTGTCGCGATATCAGCACATGATGACGAGACGTTGACAGCTGTCAAAAAAAGATGGAGCTCGACATGCATTTCCTCGACCTCTCATTGGCTGTGCTGTCCACACGGGTCGTTGCCCATCTCAGACTAGCAGATTGTGCGCCGATAAAATGAAACATGTTTGAAAAAATCGGGAGCCCTGCGACGGCCCTCCGATGGGATCGGCGGCCCTCAGATTGCGTCTCTGAGCCTGTCACATTAAACGAGCGTCGGAGACGAGTTTGCAACGACGGGAAGATTTTGTCTCCGACCGCAAGAAACTGGTCGGCGACAGCTAAATCGGGGTTCAAATCGTCTAGTGTGTACTCAGCTTAAGTTAGAAAGGCTTTGATGACGTGTGAGTGTAGCCTTATGGCCTGTTTCAGCTGATAGTGTTTGAGTCAGTCTTGTGTCTCACTGGCCCCAATCAAGCACACCTGTGTCCAATCAGTGAAGAAGTGGTGTCGCCTCCAAAGACAACAGGCGCAGGGAGAGACAGAAGCCACACTAACGTACCGCTAGGGGAGAGGCCGGTGGAGGACAGAAGTTCCATTTACATTTTTGGAATTTTGGGCCTTGTTGGCCTTTATCCAAAGCGACTTACAACAAATACATTTGACTAAGTAAGTGAATCATCTATCCATTAGTCATTGTAAGAAAAAGTAATCTATGCTATGACCAGGGGGCCATTGGCAGTTACAACAACGCTAGAAGAATGAAGAATATGATTTTAAAAAGTATTTATAGTAGGGAAACTGTCCAGGGGGGGAAGAAGTGGGGATGAGGAGGTCTTAAGGAAGGGACAAGATGTAAGAATTGGACACAATTAAGATGTAAGAAATTGCACGGAACATTCTGGAACACACATGCATGGAACATTCCGTGCATCACAATGAGCCCATTGTCCGATCTCCCTCCAGCCTCCCCTGGCCTGGCACGTAGCCGGTGTGGAGGAGAGGAGAAGGTGCACAGACATACACACCATCTGACACTCGCTAGCAATATAATAATAACACAAAGCCATTTAGCTGATGCATTTATCCAAAGCGACTTACACTGCAGTAAGCGCATACATTTATCAGTATATAATGGTCCCAATTGGGAATCGAAACCCACAACCTACGCGTTATTAGCGCCATGCTTTACCGACTGAGCCACAGAGGACCACAGGTTAATCAAGGCAACAGTTTCTTCCTGTTACAGTAAGACTAACCGATGTTTGCGGTCTATTATCCGACGTTTGCGGTTTACTCTCTGCACAGAGGTGTGGTTGTTAATCGTTTGTTGTTTATTGTTTATCAGAGGCACGTGTGCCGTTTTTGTGTGTGCTCAGGTTAGCTAAGATCGGCGATAGGCGATAAGTAGAGAATGGGTAAAACGTCCGAAAACCTCCAAGCCAACTGTCATTGAGATTTATTTCTTTTCCCTTTTTTACTATGTGAACCAACAAGGCTAGTCTTGTTCCCAAGCAGTGTGAAATCATTTTAAATTGTGACTTTGTCTCCATTCAAATCCGTCTGTCTATGTCATTACCCACAGTGCATGCGGAGGAGATAGAGATGGGGAGGCAGGTGTACAACTGTCTTCCACTGCTAACAGTGAGAGACTAATTTCAAGAGCTGTTTTTCAAGTGGAAATGACATCACACACATTATAATTGATTTCCTTCCTCTCACTGGCGGAAAGGCTCCTCTCCCCTCCTCTCCTCTCCTCCCATCTCTCACCCAACAAGCCTTCAAAGGCTCCTCTCCCTCCTCCCCTCCCTCCTCTCCTCCTCTCACCCAGTGAGCCTTCAGAAAGGCTCCTCTCCTCTCCTCTCCTCTCCTCTCCTCTCCTCTCCTATCCTCTTCTCTCCTCCTCTCATCCAGCAAGCCTTCAGAAAGGCTCTTCTCTTCTCTTCCCCTCCCTCCTCTCCTCCCCTCTCTCACACAGCCAGTCTTCAGAAAGACTCATCTCCTCCTCCTCTCCTCTCCTCCAGCAAGCCTTCAGAAAGACTCCTTTCTTCTCCTCCCCTCCTTCATCTCCTCTCACCCAGAGAGCCTTCAGAAAGGGTCCTCTCCTCTCCTCCTCTCCTCCTTTCCTCCTCTCATCCTCTCATCCTCTCATCCAGCGAGCCTTCAGAAAGGCTCTTCTCCTCTCTTCTCCTCCTCTCCTCTCCTCTCCTCCTCTCACCCAGCGAGCCTTCAGAAATGCTCATCTCCTCTCCTCTTCTCCTCTTCTCCTCCTCTCTCCTCTCCTCTCCTCTCGTCTCCTCTCTTCTTCTTCTGTCTCATCTCCTCCTCCTCTCCTCTTCTCCTCTTCTCCTCCTCTCCTCCTGTCCTCTCCTCTCATCTCCTCTCTTCCTCTCCCCTCTTCTCCTCCTCTCACCCAGCGAGCCTTCAGAAAGACTCCTCTCCTCTTCTTCTCCTCTTCTTCTCCTCCTCTCCTCCTGTCTCCTCTCGTCTCCTCTCTTCTTCTCCTCTCCTCCTCCTCCTTCAGAAAGGCGTGCGTACTTCAGGGGTAATGACTTCCTCTGTTGTGTCGTAATTGAAATGTCCCATCCACACTATCTCTGTGAAGTTTTTTTTCTCTCTCTCCGTCTGCTTTTAGCAACCCCCCCCCCCCACCCCCCCAACCCCCCCCCCCCCCCCGCAAGAAGAAGATGTTCATCACCCTCCTCCAATAAAAAGCAGGGGCACATTCACCGGGCCCATTTATATGTAAATGCTATCCCCTATGGATGTACCCCCCCACCCCCTTGCTTCCGACCTCTGTTAGTCAATTACTGGGTGGGGGTGCTCCGGCAGTCTAATCTTGATCGGTAATTGATTAAAACTGCATCTCTTCCTCCTCCTTGTGCGGTTGTAACCTGCCTGTAGCTCCTGTGTGTCTTCATCAGATCAGGGCAGGTGCTAAGCACTCCGACGCGGCCGTGGAGACAGAAAGGGCGGTCCCCGGTCAATGATAATCAACTCTGCCAAAGTATCTCCCGGAACGCTGATGGAGGGGAGGAGTGGAGGGGAGTGGAGGAGAGGAGAGGAGGAGAGGAGGAGAGGAGGGGAGAGGAGGGGAGAGGAGGGGAGTGGAGTGGAGTGGAGAGGAGAGGAGAGGAGGGGAGGGGAGGGGAGGGGAGAGGAGGGGGGAGATTAATTAATTAAAGACATTAAACTTCGGGCAGAGAGTGAGTCTGTATGGGTGTGTTCAGGAGTGTGCATCATCATTACAGATAGAAATGGATTGTGTAGACCTGATATGAGTGTCTGAGGTGAGGAATAGTCAGCTCTATTGCCCCCCCCCCCCCCCCCCCATCCTGATCAGTGCTGACGTTTATAGACTGAGGCCCATGGAGCGGGAGGGCTGACCCACGCCAGTCACCTCAGAACAAATGAAAATGGAGGCCAACGGACAAATTAATTGCGGTTTTTCCACACATGAGGGGGCAAACGCTTTTCTCGCTGCCGGATCCCAGATCCAGCGTCAGAGATCGTTACCCACAGCAGGGGGGGGGTCACACAGCAGGGGGGTCACACAGGGGGGGGTCACCAAGGGCCGCTTGCTCGGCGCCCTGTAGCGATGCCTGTCCCCTGCTTTTGGCGAGAAAGCAAGACTCATTCTGTTGTGACAGTGACGACCGCCT
>NC_137677.1:61312258-61319758 GCF_963989245.1 Nansenia antarctica | reverse complement strand
AGACATCGGAGGACAGGGGAGGCTGGTGGAGGTAGACATCGGAGGACGGGGGAGGCTGGTGGAGGTAGACATCGGAGGACGGGGGAGGCTGGTGGAGGTAGACATCGGAGGACAGGGGAGGCTGGTGGAGGTAGACATCGGAGGACAGGGGAGGCTGGTGGAGGTAGACATCGGAGGACAGGGGAGGCTGGTGGAGGTAGACATGGGAGGACGGGGGAGGCAGGTGGAGGTAGACATCGGAGGACAGGGGGAGGCTGGTGGAGGACAGGGGAGGCTGGTGGAGGTAGACATCGGAGGACGGGGGAGGCTGGTGGAGGTAGACATCAGAGGACAGGGGAGGCTGGTGGAGGTAGACATGAGAGGACAGGGGAGGCTGGTGGAGGTAGACATCGGAGGACAGGGGAGGCTGGTGGAGGTAGACATTGGAGGACAGGGGAGGCTGGTGGAGGTAGACATCGGAGGACAGGGGAGGCTGGGAGGTAGACATGGGAGGACGGGGGGAGGCTGGTGGAGGTAGACATGGGAGGACAGGGGGAGGCTGGTGGAGATAGACATCGGAGGACAGGGGTACTGTCCTGTACTGTACTATCTATGCTCTTGCTGTAAATATCCCGACCAGAGAATTCTAACTCTCATTACCTTCTAAATGGACTGACTTAAATATAGAGCCTTATTCAAAAGCGCTTTACATTGGTCTCTCATTCACCCATACACACACACACATTCACACATCAATGGTGGCAAGCTACCATGCAAGGCACTGGCCCGCTCATTGTGAGCAATTTGGGGTTCAGTGTCTTGCCCAAGGCATTGATTTAAGAGTGTCTTGCCCAAGGACACCTCGACATGTGGACAGGAGGAGCCGGGGATCGAACCGCAGACCTTGCGATCATTAGATGCCCCGCTCTACCTCCTGAGCCACAGCCGCCCCCGTTAGCTTAGCAACCAGGAGGCACTCTGAAGAAAAGTATACAGTATGTCAATGATTTATCATCACAGTGTTTTAGTCTGACATTTCTGCTCTTAATCAATGCTTTTGTTTGGAACATATCCCTCTCTATTGACCCATCATTGATATCAGTGTTTAGTGGCGATGAGGCAGGTCAGTCCAGGACACGGATGGATATGGAGATTGACAGTTGTGACGGATGGCCTCTGATTGGCTGCCTCGCTGGCCTTGAGTGGTCAACCATATCCAATACCCCGCCTTAATCAATACTCATCAAACTTGGTCTTGGTTATTAGATATTACCTTCTCTCTGGATATTGGAAACAAGCTGTGTGTGTGTGTGTGTGTGTGTGTGTGTGTGTGTGTGTGTGTGTGTGTAAGTGTGTAACAAGGTGTGTGTGTGTGTCTTTACTGTGTAACAGAAAGTGTGACATTTAACCCAAGCAAAGGTTACCCACCCCCCGCCCACACACACACACACACACACACACACACACACACACACACACACACACACACACACACACACCCTAATCAGAGCCTAATAAATCACCTGAAACCCAATAATCTAATAATCTAATCCCTCACATTCTCACGGCCGTTCTTCACGACGGACACGGCTCACCTTAATCACCGCGGTCATATGAACGACAGAGCGACACATCCATAAGAATCCTCTCATATTCACTCGCTGGTGATGAGCGTTAATTACGACTCTGCCCTTTCTGAACGCCCTGATTGCAGACGCCAGTCTGATTGTTGTTGATCCACGGAGGGAGACGCAGGAAGACAGGCAGACAATGGACAGACGAAGGCGGCGTTCTTTCTCAGAAGTGACAATTACATTTTTTAATAATCGTATTCTCGTCCAAACGTGCCAGGGCTAGATTTATGACCTCCGCTGACATGTGCAAGCGTGTCCTTGAAGAAATGTTAATCACCTTCTCTTTTTAATTCCTCCAATGAAAGAGAGGCTTTGTCTGGGACTGTGATTGCCTCTCTGTCAGTTGTCATTAGCTATTCAGTATTACTGCCCAATTATCACATCGTTTCCACAGCTGTGTGTGTGTGTGTGTGTGTGTGTGTGTGTGCGCGTGTGTGCGCGTGTGTGCGCGTGTGTGTGTGGTCGTGCGTGCGTCCGTGTGCACGTGTGCGTGCGTACGGAGGTGTCTGTGTCATGATCAGGCATGCCTGAGTGTCTGCACGTGATGTGATGTCCATTGCAGGAAGGAATACACACACACACACACACACGTGTTTCCACATGCTTACCTGCAGGGGCAACCAACACCACCCCCCACCTCTATCTCCATCCCTCCATATCTACACACACCAGATGAACCCGTGATGAAGTGAGGCCCTTTGAGCACAGTTTAGTGTTGCATTGAGTGGACAGCTCTGAACATCCTATGTGAAACGTACTCTGCCCGAGGTTGTGTATCAAAGAGCTTGTGTATCAAAGAGCGCATTAGTATCATGAGTAATGGACTGGGCTTGTTTGCATAGGATATTCTGTCCTCCATTCAGCTGGGCAGAGGCGAAAGCTGAGAGTGAGAGAGAGAGAGACAGAGAGAGACAGAGAGACATAATCAGAGTATGGAGACCTATGTGCTCTTTAGGTAACCTACCATGAACGGTCATATTCTGGCCTATTCTGGCCCTGATGGATAACCTATGTTTCCTATCCCCTTTCTGTCTTTGGTTTTCTACCCTTTTTGCCTTTAGATGATGGAAGGAGGGGAGGACATGGAGGTCCCGAGAGGGCCTGAGAGACGGTTGGCAAACAGATGTATTGATTGGAGGCCGCTTCTTTGAGAACCATGCGATCCATACCTGGACTGCTGGACCCAACGTTCATTTTGCACATCTCTGAGAAGAAGAAAAAACGGAAAGCTCTGACCCTAAACCTTGAAAGGATGACAAACTATTTTTCAATCATAGTTAATCTAACACAATGTCGCTCTTTATCAGCAAACAAATGGGTTTACAGACCACACACGGATAAAAAAAACTGGAAATCAACCCATAACTACCTACTGCGTAAATCAAACAGGTCACATAGCAAACACGGGAAAGTAGCCTACCTCAGTAAAGTTTGCACGGTTCTGTTAGATTAGATTGAAGACTTTCTGTTTGTCGTCACGGAGGCATCCCGTATCTCGGTTATTTGGACTGGATCTCTGGATCCTAACGTGCTCTGGGTGTTAATCCGTGTCGGCAGGTTTTACTGGGGAGATTAAGCGCGTCCCCCGCCGCTACACGCTCCGCGTTGTCTTGGTGAAGGTATAATCGTGCTGGTTGCCTCTCGCCCCTCAGGGAACGATAGAGGATTATTTAGTATTTCCTCCTCAGCCCCTCATCCTTTTAGAAGACGGATTTTCTCTGTAGTACAACTCGGTGATGTGAAAAGGAACAAAGACCCATTGGAGTCATTTTTACCAATTTGCTCTCAATCCCCATCTCGTGATAGAGCACGGCTGAATGCATTTTGAGTCTGTATTGTAGGCTATACATCCCGATCCCTATAATATTCACTGGAATTCGCAGGAATTCGAGAGATAATCTACTGAATAAACCTAGCCAACTACAACAATCTGTTAATCTGAAAATCATGTTAACAATTCGTGAGCTTAGAATGATAAGGTTCTATCTCTGTTTAGGGTAGTTCAGAGATATTGAGCGTCAAAGTTTTTACATTCCATTATGTTTTGTGAGATGGAACCTTTGTATTTTATGAATTACTAACTCAAAAATGTCAATATTTTAAAAATAACACCACACAGGCATTAATAAACACCTAATGGATCAGATTATGTAAAAAACTCAATTTTGACCAAAAATGGAGATAGAACCTTATAATTCTAACGTCACGAATTCTTAGGAGAGGCCTGTACACCACACAGCCCTGACGAAGACATCGGCCTAGAACAAACAGGAGACGCAGCATAGGCGACAGAAACGAGACATGCAGTGTATTTATGTGTATTTGATGAATCACAGCGCTGCCACATGTTTCCCTTGGCTTGTCTCCCGCCGAGTGGACCCAGTAGTGAGCTGGAGGAAAACAACCGGGTGTCTCTGACTCTGACCCGACCTTAAGTATCGCCGAGGGGCACACGCACACGCACAGCCTGACGCAAGCGTTTATGTAATCCAGCGCACCCGCAAATACGTTAATAACCTTTATAACGAAGTGTGAACATCGAATGTGCGCCAACAATACGACTAACAGTTCGTTTCCCCCCCACATTGAATTGATTTATTGTAACAGTTTTTGCTTCTTTTATGGGGGAGTAGAACCAGGCGTGTCTGTGCGTTTCCAGGAGGGGGTCGCTGTGATGGTGACTAATTACACAGCTGGACTCAGACAGCTGGGAGATGCTGTAACGAACCCACCAGCAGAAAGTCAAAGTCAGTATTTGACCCTGTTCATGAGACACTGCGAGTCCAGATTCGCTCTCTGTGTACTTATGTGGAAGCTTACAGTAGTGTCTAGTTTTTTTATAGTGTGTATACTGTGATTTCCCCCTCCCAGCCTCATATCGTTCATTTCGGAACGCCATAAAATTAAATCTGCGCTCCCTGTCTAACTTTATATACATTACATTAAATGTTATAAGGCTGATCTGTGCATGATAGTGGTGCATTTTGACATATTTCATGTCGCATTTCCCCCCGTTGATGGTATATGCCGCTACAGTCAGTCCCAATGGTCCAAAAGTCAAGTGCTTCATAAGACAGACAGGGTGAATTTCATGAATGAAAGTGTGAAAGTTCTGTCACAAAACGCTGTTACGTATCCTCACACATTTTAAAGTGGGTATATGGAAATCCTTGTCCTTTCCTGGGTATACGGCGTAGTCCTGCGTATCACGTAGACTGCACCAGTGGAAGCTTCTTAGAGAAGTGCTTGTGAAAATGTGCGCGTGCATGAACGCACGTTTTTGCAGGTGTGGGGTATAGGTAGTTCCACGCCACGGGGCGAGTGCTCACAGTTTATTATTTCCCCCCGTTTCTTTATTCACCCATTCAGTAGTCATCGGTTGGGAAACGTAATCCAATCGCCGCCGAGGAAGGGCGGGGAGATGGGGAGGGAGGAGAGGAGAGGGAGGCGGGGCGGGAGTGGAGGCTTTCAGCACCATGGACAGCAGCTCTGGCTCTGACTGCAGGGAAGCTGGGCTGCATCGGAGGTACTAGGGCTGATCTCCCAACGCTGGAAGCGAGAGACACACAGACATAAAGATCATCATTTGGCTGGTCCCTTTTCTGACCGTCGGTTAGTGCAATGGTAGACTTTATTTTCTTGTTTCGCGGTTAAGTGAGTGGAGGAAATCTTGCGTTTAATAGCTGCATTGAGTGTCTCTGCGTATATATACCATAGCCCTCTCCTCTCTGCATGCCGACCAACAAACTGTGTGATTTCTTGTTTGAAACACTGTCTAGGTTAGGATATCGTTCTCTTTTTTTTTTTTTTTTACTATTTAGCTGGCTGTATGTCATATTAATCCCTGATAACTTGGTCTATTTTCATTGATAGGCTAGTGATATACACATTTTTTTCCCCGTCATGCTTTAAAGTGAATGATGTTTTGTGCGTGCAAAAGAAGCATGAAGTTTCTCATCCTAAATCTTCGCCGGGGCATGCTTTGATGTCTGCCAGACCTCCGTTCTCAATCGGCAATTCTCTTTAATCTAAGTACACACACCCCGTCGAGTGAGGAGAGAACTCTTTATTTTTTTTGTGGACATAATAACCTGAGAGCAAGATGAGGTCCCTCTTTGACTTCCTGAATTTCACCTAAAAGAAGAGGGAAAGGGGCGCAAAGGGGTGCTGCAAAAAAGAAACCGACGTCTGACAATCCCGAGGGGGGTCCGGTGCCGTCGGACCGACTTATCACGTCATCTTAGCCGTTGAGAGGAGAAACAACTCGATAGGTTAAATAAACACATACAACCGTGCGTTGACGTTTTTGGAAGCAAAAATGAACAAAATGAAGAAGTTCCGGAAGGTGTTGGACGGCCTGACCACCTCGTCCCCTGGGAGCCCGGGCTCCCCGTCGTGCGGCAGTGCGGCCGGGACACCGACCGGACCGACTCCCCGCGACCTCGACGTCCAGGAGACGCTAGTCTCGGATAACTTTCAGATTTGTAAGGTGAGTTGTGGTGGGCGCCTCTTTTTTTTCCTTTTTACCTACCTGATCTCACATCAAGATGTCTGTCGCTCATGACACAAAACGAGACGGGATGGCAAACCTGCTTTCGGTCTAGTTTGGCCGTTATTTCACCTCGTTTCCTTTGCCCCTCTTGTCCATATAGCATTGCCCCTTAGAACAAGATGGATGGGTGAATTATCTGTCGTATGTCCCCCTATACTAAAGCCTGCAGAGGCTCTGTGATGGACTAGGATGTGTGTGTGATAACCCAAGAGTGTCTCTGTGGTGTGTGTGTGTGTGTGTGTGTGTGTGTGTGTGTGTGTGTGTGTGTGTGTGTCACACTGTCAGGTTGTCATCTCGACGTGGATCCGTGGTCCATCACAGCCGCCGACCGTGTCAACACAGACACAGAGAACTTCACCCTTCACTCACAGTTTTTTTTCTAAACAGACATGGCACTAGGAATAGGGCTAGTAGTCTAACGAACTTCAACAAAACGTGACGTTAGAATGATAAGGTTCTATCTCCATTTTTGTCAAAATTGAGTTTTTTTTACATAATCTGATTCATTAGGTGTTTATTAATGCCTGTGTGGTGTTATTTTTTAAATGTTGACATTTTTGAGTTAGTAATTCATAAAATACAAAGGTTCCATCTCACAAAACATAATGGAATGTAAAAACTTTGACGCTCAATATCTCTGAACTGCCCTAAACGGAGATAGAACCTTATAATTCTAAGCTCACGAAAAGTGCTTTTTTGATTTGGTTTCTCCTCCTCTGTCTACGGGTAAAGCTGCCCCATGCATGGCCCATAATATAGGCCTCGGTCTAAAACAGCCCACCAGCTGCTCTTGTGTGTACATGAGCCCCCCTTGTGTGCCCTGAAAGGACTCGGTGGGGAACACGGCGGCCGTGTTGTATGCACAGCTGTTCGGCTGGCGGTGCCCCATTGAATTAACCCAAGCCACGGTGCACAGCACTGATGACGACCGCGTCCGGTGAATTCATCCCGTCTCCAATCACCGTCTCCATGCTGCTCACCGGCGGGCCACCCGCGGTAGCCAAAACACTGTCTCCCTGTCTCACTGTCTCACTGTCTCACTGTCTCACTGTCTCAGTTCCTCCCAGCTATATGTCGGTGCATTTCTGATGGATGCGTTGCGGTACCACAGAGAGCATATAGCGGTCCTCTATCCTCTCGTCTCCCCCCCCCTCTCTTCCGCAGACAGTGCGGATAGTTGAGGAGAATCGGTGACATAACTAGTGTCTTACCTTATATATATATATATATATATATATATATATATATATATATAAATCAAGTGATCGAGCGGAGCTGGAGCCGGAGCGACCCTGCATGCGGTACTGTCGGGCTGATGTGATTTTCGTGGAGCTA
>NC_137677.1:61294758-61302258 GCF_963989245.1 Nansenia antarctica | reverse complement strand
AACGCCTGTCTCACAAGAGGAGGAGAGGGTTAGCATCAAACGCTATCTGCCAGGAGTCAGACTCGCGCACACAGACATAGTCAGGGCTGAACCCAGGAGTCAGACACAAGCACATGCAGAACTATGTGTGTGTGTGTGTGTGTGTGTGTGTGTGTGTGTGTGTGTGTGTGTGTGTGTGTCGATGTGGGTTCTATATCCATCCATAGTGGGGGTCTAGACCTCCCACCAGTGTCAGGTGGTCACTGGTGGGTGAGGTTTCACTAACGAGGGCATGGAACTGCTTTGACAGGCTGGCACACACACACACACACACACACACACACACACACACATACACACACACACACACACACACATACACACACACACACACACACACACACACAGAGACACACACACACACACACACACACACACACACACAATCTACAGAATATACAGTGGGGGAAACAAGTATAGTAAATAAAAAAAGACATATATTCAACATATTTCCTTTGCACCTATTCACATGAAAATTAGACCAAACATTGGTATTAAGTCAATAAAACTACACAGCCTAAATACACTGTAACACTCCAATCCATAAAAAAAGTTACGTGCAATAAAGTGGAATGACACAGGAACAAACTATTGAACAGATTAAGAAAACACACTAAACCAGCTATGTGAGTTCTCCTACATGTGTTGAATACTTATTTTCCCCACTGTATATACATGGCGTGTGTGTGTGTGTGTGTGTGTGTGTGTGTGTGTGTCTGTGTGTGTGTGTGTGTGTGTCTGTGTGTGTGTGTGTTTTATTTATAGTTTTGAGAGGAAAACTAGAGAGGGAGGAAGAGAGAGAGAGAGTGAGCATAGATAGACCATGTGTCAAGAGCGATGGAGGTAGAGAAAAATGGCTTTAGAGGTTATAAAATATGCACGAGCAGCTCTAAGATTCACCACGGTAAATCCATTTTTCATCCACTCTATGGCTGTGTTGTATGTATATTTAATGGTTTTCCCCTCCATATGGGGCTCTATCGGCCCCATCTCTAGCCCAGGCAGAGTGCATGGCACTGGGCCTGCTGCAGCAGGAAGGTCCCTCCTCTCCTGGTCCTCAGTAGGTTAGATAAGAGTTGCTATGCTATGCTATATATACACTCGCCAGGCACTTTATCAGGTACCTGTACCTTTTCATGCATGAAAGCAATTATTATAATTATTATTATTATTATTATTATTATTATTATTATTATTATTATTAGTCCGCCAATCGTGTGGCAGCAGCGCAATGCATAAAATCCGGCAGATACGGTTCAGCAGTTTCAGGTAATGGTCACATCAACCATCAGAATGGGGGAAAATGTGAGATCTCAGTGATTTGGACCGTGGCATGGATGATTGCTGGTGCCAGACGGGCTGGTTTGAATATTTCTAAAGCTGCTGATTTCCTGGGATTTTCACACAGAACAGAATCTCTAAGAGTTAGGGTTAGGGTTAGGGTTACTCAGAATGGTACAATAATGGTACAGTTAGGGGGCAGTTCTGCGGAAAGACGGAAACGCCTTGTTGATCAGAGAGGTCAACGGAGAACGTTCCAGACTGGTTCGAGCTGTAGAAAGGCTACGGTAGGGGCGCTTAGGTGGCGTAGCGGGTTAAGCGCTGACCATGTAACCGCAGGGTCCCCAGTTCGATTCCGTCCGGGGACATATCCTGCATGTCATCCCTCCTCTCTCTCTCACCCATCCTTCCTGTCTAAATCTTCACTGTATCCATCAATAACATTTAAAATATGAGTGGGACTGCCCCCCCAAAAAAGAAAGGCTACGGTAACTCAGATAACCACTCTGTACAGTTGTGGTGAGCAGAAAATCATCTCCGAATGCACGATGTAGCGACTAGATCGAGCCAAAAATCCAAAGTCGCTGAGCAGGGTCTGGGTTGAAGTTGTATGACGCGCTCAAAACAATTCGCTTGAGATAAAAAGTTCCGTTTAAAGCATTTATTGAATAGAAAAAACAATCAAACTCGGTGACGTACAGAAATCCATAAGCGACCAAAACGAAGAATATCAAACAAATCGTGAAAAAATAATATGCCGTCAACAAACAACACAGCGACCTCTGTCTCCCCTCTCTCTCCACTCCCGCCATACAGGTGAACAGGTGCTTCAACTAACCTTTAGGCTATCCCCGCCCGTAATCATGTGACTTCCGGGAAAGAAAGATCAAACAATGAACGTGATCAAAGCAATAAACAAACAATCGATTAAGCTCATAATAAACCCATTCGCTTTTTATACTAAATACTAAATACCCCATAACATAAAATATTCATGGCTCCTACACACACCGTTTCGAACGTTGAGGAGGAAGGCCTATACAGCAGCAGAAGGGCACGTCGGGTTCCACTTCTGTCAGCCAATTACGCTCTCAGCCGGCCTAATGAAGGGTTTTCGGTTAGTGTATGTATGCCATTTAGCTGGCGCTTTTATTCACAGTGTCTTACATTGCAGTGAGTGCATAGTACATTTGACATTTTTCAGTATATGCTCCTAGCCCGAAAAAACGACCTAAGCATTGTTAGTGCTATGCTCTACCAACTGAGCCACAGAGTTCAATGTGTGCGTGTGCGTGCGTGCGCGTGCGTGTGTGTGTGTGTGTGTGTGTGTGCGCGTACATACGTGTGTGTGTGTGTGTGTGTGAAGGCACACGCACACACACACACACACACACACACACACACACAGAAACGCACACACACTTCCTTTGTTGTTGCTCCAACAGGTACTCTTGCGATGTTGCGAAGATTTTTTGTTGCTGTGAAATACCAATGCAATCAATAACACACACATACACACACACACATACAGGCTCCATCCCTCTCTCTCTCCTTTCTTCCCTCCATCCCTTCCTCTTTCCCGCTCTGTCTCATTCTGTCATTCATTTTTGTTGTCTTCTGTTTAAACAGACCTCCTCCTCCGTTTCACTCACACCTGTGATGTCGTTATCATTTGGTTACTGCGGCAACACCGATGCAATCAACACATGATGCACCTGTGATTATTAGTTTCCGACTGTGCGGAGGAAAATAGAACCCACTGAACGGAAGGTGGGTTGTTAGCTCTGCTGCGTTAGATTGCATTGAGGATGGACTATGACACACACACACACACACACACACACCCACACACACACACACACACACACACACACACACACACACACACACACACACACACACACACACACACAGGGAGCAGAGAGACAGTGGTAGTCTGGCTGCTGGGCCTTTTAATAGTGTGTAATAAAACAGCCTCCTGAATGGAAATCTATAGGCTGAGTCCTTCATTACCACACGGCTGAGTAATGGAGCAAGGACACACACACACACACACACACACACACACACACTCTACAAACAGACACACACACACTGAACACACACATGGAATGATAACACCCAGGCATGCATACAGACACACGCACATGTGGAAGCAAGCACACACACACACACACACACACACACACCTCCCTGTTAAGTCATGATTCACACCAGTATCTCACCAATATCTCTGCTCCGCTTGTGCTGTTTCTGTATTCCTCTGCCCGAGGTAATCACAGATGGATGATTTCTCTCTTGTTACCCTCTCTCTCTCCCCCTCTCTCTCCCTCTCTCTCCCTCCCTCTCTCTGTCCCTCCCTCCCTCCCTCCCTCATTTTGTTTTGGTTTATGACCACTCCATCTCATTCATTCAGGCCGCGGTTTCCTCGTCTGTTCCATACTCATGCTTATGAATTCTAGATGAAGGAGAGAAGAGAGTGTTGCCATAATTCAGACAAACAAATGTCTGCGTGTGTGTCTGCGCCGTCAATCACAAACCGGGCAAGAGAGAAATGAAACAGATGAACAGCGCTTCCCAGGATGCCACCCCCCCCCTCCCCCCCCCCCCCCCTTCCCCCCCGCCCCCCCAGCCTCCCCGGGCCACCCCCAACCCCCCCCCCTGTTGTTTGCCCGTGGATAGCAGAGAGCCCCACCGTCCCTGTCCGCCCCCGCCAGCAGGAAGTCAATGTCGCCTCTGTGGGTTTCAGCCAGCCAATGGGCAGCGGCGGTAGTGTTTGCACTGCCAGACTCCAGTACTGGAGTCAGAGCCGCCAGACAGCTTCAGCACCATGGCCGGGGCGGACAGCTCCGGTGAATACAGAGCCGGAGCCAAGACCACATCTGGCTCCATAGTCTCAGAGCAGAGTCAGAGTCAGAGTCAGTCAGAGTCGCCAGCACCAGGGGTAGTGGACAGCGCCCAATGCACATGACATTTTCAGCACCATGGCTGGCTGGTGAAAGACGACATTATGTGACAGGGTCCTTGGTTAAAAAGTCCTCAAGTAGGGCAATGTCATTTTTCAGTTTTGAATGTTGGTACACATCAAACCAAAATAGCGGAGAAATTCACACTCTGAATCAAAACACACCTCAAAACAGCTGCTAGTAGGCTAGCGCTAAAAAGGAACATCGCTACGAACATCTAACTGCATGTTTAGCACATCACAACACGCTGAAATCAACATGCTAAAAACACATAACTACACATATATCATACAGTCCTTGCTTTTGAACACGTCCTAAAACGTACGTCTGTTCATGTATCACTTACCCAGTAGCCTATGGCAGACGAGACAGGGAAGTATTCAGTGACCCTAAAACCTTTCTTTGATCAAGTGGGTTCTTCAATACAACACAAAAACACTTGAAAACGGACTTGAGAACTGTTGACATGCTGCCCTTTCCACCAGACCGTGTCACATATAATAATAATATATGCCATTTAGATGACACTTTTATCCAAAGTGACTTACATTGCTGTGAGTGCATACATTTTTCAGTATCGCTCGGCTCGGGTCATCGTCTATGCCAATAACCTGCTCACATCCCCTCTCTCTTCTGTTTACCTGTGTTTTATTTATGTGTTTTTATTATTTATTCATGCAGGATCTCTATTAGATTCAATGATACGCACGTCGGACAAGGTTGTATGCTAAGATGTTCTGGGGGGGGGGCTGAGTTACGGAAAAAAAAACACTTGAGTAATGAATCTTTGATTAAAAAATGGGAATATTTCCTGTGTTCTGTTCCAGACGGTACGTCATGGCTTCCCCTACCAGCCCACGGCGCTGGCCTTCGACCCGGTCCAGAAGATCGTGGCCATCGGCACCAGAACGGGCGGAATACGGATGTATCCTTTACTCGCTCTCTCTAGCTCCTCCCTGCTGTAAGCGTGTGGCTCCTCCCTCTCCGCCACCGCCACCGCCACCTGTCCGTCAAACCTGTCCGTCCCCGCCCCCTCGCCTCCTGCTGTCTTCCCAGAAGGCACCTGGGTTGGCACATGTAGCTACAATGTACATACCCCCAGGTAAGTGATCAAGCTCATCATACATACATCCTGATTCTCCCATGATGCCCCTGGGGAGCCCAGTGCACATGGGCGGTGGCCACCAGGGGCAGGCTGGGTAATCACGTCAGACCACTGCAGCAGCGATGCACACCAGCTCATCTCCCTGGAGAGATGGAGGGAAGGAGAGAGGGAGGGAGGGATGAAGAGAGTGATGGAGGGAGGGAGGGAGGGAGGGAGGGAGGGAGCGTGTGTGTGTGTGTATGTGTGTGTATGAGAGAGTTATACAAAGCGAGAGTGAGGAATGAGAGAAAGAATAGCTAATGAAAAAAAGAAAATGTGATTCAATTAAAATATTGGTTTTGACAAAATTGGATCTCTACCTGTCTACCTATTTCTCTTTCGTACTCCCCCTCACTCTCTCTCTCTCTCTCTCTCTCTCTCTCTCTCTCTCTCTCTCTCTCTCTTTCTCTCCTACTTCTCTCTCTCTTTCTCTCTCTCTCTCTCTCTTTCTCTCATACTTCTCTCTCTCTCTCTCTCTCTTTGATGAAGAGCTGTCAGGAGGGATGACTCAGATGTGTGTTTTTGACGGAGGCCTGTGTGTGTGAATTAGCATTAGCATCGGGAGGCTAAACACAGCCGCCTCAGATCTCATGTCACTCAACTTCTCTCGCTTTCCTCACTTCTCACTACCTCTTTATCTCTCTCTCTCTCTCTCTTTGAAATGATTTCCTTTCTCCTCTCTCTGTCTCTCTCTCTCTCTGAGTGACACGCACGCACACGCACACACACACACACACACACACACACACACACACACACACACACACGCACGCGCACACGCTGCCTGTCCTCTTCTTTGATAGCATCTGCTCAGAGGACACCTGTCATCTTTCTCTGACGGTCCCCAAATACACCCCTCGTTTGTCTCTCTCTCTCTCCCTCCCTTCCCCTCTCTCTCACCTCTGCCTTCGTTATTGCTGATGTCCTTGTGCTTCCCCAGGGGTGGTATAGCAACACACAGCCCGCCTCTACGTCTCGTAGGTGAGACTAATGGCTGGCGCGATGACACCGGAGAGAGGCTTATTACATTTGCATCGGGTTGTCGTCCGTCACCCCGGCGACGGGGCAAGAAAGGGGCGTGGCTGTGGGGTTGTCACGGCGATGATTGGGTGTTAATGGGAACAGGGGAGGAGTGTTTTGTCAGAGGTGGCTGACGCCTGGCTGTTGTTTTTATTCGTGTGTGTGTGTTGTATCAGGGGATGGGGGGGGGGGGGTGGAGGGAGGAGTCGGAGAACGGGCTCATTGTCATGCATTGAATGTCTGTCTGTCTGTCTGTCTGCCTGTCCGTCGGTCTGTCTGTCTGGCTGGCTGGCTGGCTGGCTGTCCACCTGCCTGCCTGGCTGCCTTCTTGTCTGCCTGTCTGTCAGCCTGCTTGTCTGTCTGTCTGTCAGCCTGTCTGTCATCCTGTCTGTCTGTCAGCCTGCGTGTCTGTCTGATTGTCTGTCTGTTCTGTCTGTCTGTCTGTCTGTCTGTCTGCCTGTCCGTCGGTCTGGCTGGCTGGCTGTCTGGCTGCTGTCTGTTCTGTTCTGTCTGTCTGTCTGTCTGTCTATCTGTCAGTCTGTCTGTCTGTCTGTCTGTCAGCCTGTCTGTCTGTCTGTCACCTCACATCTCTGTGTGTTCTCTGTCTGATCTCTCCCTGTGACAGCCTACAGTAGCAGGCCCTGATCGCTATAGCAACACATTGACACTTGGCAGGAATATATATATATATATATATATATATATATATATATATATTTTGTTCCAGTTAAGAAATCCATATTGATCTTGGGGCCTCCAAAGTTAAACCCTCAGACAGCGTTATTGATTGTGTGTGTCTGTGTGTCTCTGCTGCTGGGGTCCCCGTGTAATTCATTTTGAGGAGGCTCGTTAAAGTGTGTGTCGGGGTTTGTGTATCTGTGCGTGCGTGCACGTGTGTGTGTGTGTGTGTGTGTATGTGTGTGTGTGTGTGTGTGTGTGTGTGTCTGTAGAAGAAAGATCAATATCATCGCTGATCTCTGAACCAAATCCAGTCGGAAGTGTGAAGAAGCTCTGTGATTGTGAATGCGTCTGATCTGGATAGTTGTCATG